>NC_092336.1:609995357-610598214 GCF_046630445.1 Rutidosis leptorrhynchoides | reverse complement strand
GTAAAGTTATTTATACCATGCTAAGTCATGCTTAAACAAAAATTATACAATGAAAGAAATTCAAAACGTAAAAAAAGAACATTAAAATGACTTAAATACTATTTTCGTCATCTACACGACCTTGAATGGCAAGACACCTTCAGGGAGTCTTGCTCCTTATTTTATTTGAGGGTGATATTAAGAAATTTAACACAATCTGAAATGAAATATTATTCGCCACCAAATGTTACTCCATTTGGCGGCGCATATTAATGAGTTAAATTTTGTATTTAGTGAAATGTTATTAGTTTCAAAATTGTATACGTTATACATAATTACAATCTGAGTTATATAATAGGCCTTAAAGCTATTTATACCATGATAAGTCCTGATTAAACAAAAGTAATAAAATGATAGAAATTCAAAACGTTTAAAAGAACATTAAAATGAGTAAAATAACATTTACGACATCTAGATGACCTCGAAAGGCAAGACACCTTCAGGAAGTCTTACTCCTTATTCTCTTTTAGGGTGATCTTAGGAATTTTAGCACAATCGGAAATAAGAAATTATGCGCCGCATAATGTTACTCAATTTGGCAGCGCATATTAATGAGTTAAAATTTATATATAGTGAAGTGATATTAGTTTCAAAATTATATACGTTATACATAATTACAATCTGAGTGATATAATAGGCCTTAATGTTAATTATACCATGATAAGTCATGCTCAATAATAATAAATGATAGAAATTCAAAACGTTTAAAAAGAACATTAAAATGATTAAAATATCATTTTCGTCATCTAGACGACCTAGAATGGCAAGACACCTTCAGGGAGTCTTGCTCCTTATTCTCTTTTAGGGTGATCATAGGAATTTTAGCACAATCTGGAACCAAAAATTATGCGCCGCCAAATGTTACTCCATTTAGCAACGCACATTAATGAGTTAAAATTTGTATTTAGTGAAGTGATATTAGTTTCAAAATTATATACGTTATACATAATTACAATCTGAGTGATATAATAGGCCTTAAAGCTATTTATACCATGCTAAGTCATGCTTAAATAAAAATTATAAAATGATTGAAATTCAAAACGTGCAAAAAGAACATTAAAATGAGTAAAATACTATTTTTGTCATCTAGACGAACTCGAATGGCAAGACACCTTCAAGGGAGTCTTGCTCCTTATTCTCTTTTAGGGTGAGCTTAGGAATTTCAGCATAATCTGAAACAAAAAATTATGCGCCGCTAAATGTTACTCTATTTGGCGGCACATATTAATGAATTAAAATTTGTGTTTAGTGAATTCATATCAGTTTCATAATTATATACTTATACATAATTACAATCTGAGTTAAATAATAGGCCATAAAGCTATTTATACCATGCTAAGTCATGCTTAAACAAAAATAATAAAATGATAGAAATTCAAAATGTTTAAAAAGAACATTAAATTGAGTAAAATACCATTTCATCATCTAGACGACCTCGAATGGCAAGACACCTTCAGGGAGTCTTGCTCTTTGTTCTCTTTTATGGTGATATTAGAAATTTGAGCACAATCTCAAACAAAAAATTATGCGCTGCTAAATGTTACTTCATTTGGCGGCGCATATTAATGAGTTAAAATTTATATATAGTGGAAGTGATATTAGTTTCAAAATTATATACGTTATACATGATTACAATCTGAGTGATATAATAGGCCTTAAAGTTATTTATACCATGCTAAGTTATGCTTAAATAAAAATAATAAAATGATAAAAATTCAAAACGTTTAAAAAGACATTAAAATGGGTAAAATACCATTTTCTTCATCTAGACGACCTCAAATGGCAAAACACCTTCAGGGAGTCTTGTTCCTTATTCTCTTTTAAGGTGATCTTAGAAATTTGAGCACAATCTGAAACCAAAAATTATGCGCCGCCAAATATTACTTATTAATGAGTTAAAATTTATATTTATTGAAGTGATATTAGTTTTAAAATTATATAAGTTATACATAATTACAAACTGAGTGAAATAATAGGCCTTAAAACTATTCATACCAGGCTAAGTCATGCTTAAACAAAAATAATAAAATGATAGAAATTTAAAACGTTTAAAAAGAACATTAAAATGAGTAAAGTACGATTTTCATCATCCAGACGACCTCGAATGGCAAGACACCTTTAGGGAGTCTTGCTCCTTGTTCTCTTTTTGGGTAATATTAGGAATTTCAACACAATCTGAAATCAAAAATTAGGTGCCACCAAATGTAACTCCATTTGGCGGTGCATATTAATGAATTAAAATTTATATTTAGTGAAATGATATTAGTTTCAAAATTATATACATTATACATAATTACAATCTGAGTGATATTTATACAATGCTAAGTCATGCTTAAACAAAAATAATAAAATGATTGAAATTCAAAACGTGTAAAAAGAACATCAAAATTAGTAAAATACCATTTTCGACATCTAGACGACCGCGAATGGTAAGACACTTTCAGGGAGCCTTGCTCCTTAATCTTTTTTCGGGTGATCTGAGGAATATCATCACAATCTGAAACCGAAAATTATGCGCTGCAAAATGTTACTCCATTTGGCAACGCACATTAATGAGTTAAAATTTGTATTTAGTGAAGTGATATTAGTTTCAAAATTATATACGTTATACATAATTACAATTTGAGTGATATAATAGGCCTTAAAGCTATTTATACCATGCTAAATCATGCTTAAATAAAAATAATAAAATGATTGAAATTCAAAACGTGCAAAAAGAACATTAAAATGAGTAAAATACTATTTTTGTCATCTAGATGAACTCGAATGGCAAGACACCTGCAGGGAGTCTTGCTCCTTATTCTCTTTTAGGGTGATCTTAGGAATTTTAGCACAATATGAAACAAAAAATTATGCGCCGCTAAATGTTACTCCATTTGGCGGCGCATATTAATGAATTAAAATTTGTGTTTAGTGAATTGATATCAGTTTCATAATTATATACGTTATACATAATTACAATCTGAGTTAAATAATAGGCCATAAAGCTATTTATACCATGCTAAGTCATGCTTAAACAAAAATAATAAAATGATAAAAATTTAAAACGTTTAAAAAGAACATTAAATTGAGTAAAATACCATTTCATCATTTAGACGACCTCGAATGGCAAGACACCTTCAGGGAGTCTTGCTCTTTGTTCTCTTTTATGGTGATCTTAGAAATTTGAGCACAATCTCAAACAAAAAATTATGCGCTGCTAAATGTTACTTCATTTGGCGGCGCATATTATTGAGTTAAAATTTATATATAGTGGAGGTGATATTAGTTTCAAAATTATATACGTTATACATGATTATAATCTGAGTGATATAATAGGCCTTAAAGTTATTTATACCATGCTAAGTTATGCTTAAACAAAAATAATAAAATGATAAAAATTCAAAACGTTTGAAAAGACATTAAAATGGATAAAATACCATTTTCGTCATCTAGACGACCTCAAATGGCAAGACACCTTCAGGGAGTCTTGCTCCTTATTCTCTTTTAAGGTGATCTTATGAATTTCAGCACAATCTGAAATCGAAAATTATGCGCCGCAAATTGTTACTCCATTTGACCGCGCATATTAATGAGTTAAAATTTGTATTTGGTGAAGTGGTATTAGTTTCAAAATTATATACGTTATACATAATTACAATATGAGTGATATAATAGGCCTTAAAGATATTTATACCATGCGAGGTCATGCTTAAATGAAAATAATAAATTGATAGAAAATTAAAACCTTTAAAAAGAACATTAAAATGAGTAAAATACAATTTTCGTCATCTGGATGACCTTGAATAGCAAGACACCTTTAGGGAGTCTTGCTCCTTCTTCTCCTTTATGGTGATATTAGGAATTTCAGCACAATCTGAAACCAACAATTATGCGCCGCCAAATGTTACTCCATTTGGCGGCGCATATTAATGAGTTAAAATTTGTATTTAGTGAAGTGATATTAGTTTCAAAATTATATATGTTATACATAATAACAATCTGAGTGAAATAATAGGCATTAAAGCCATTTATGCCATGCTAAGTCATGCTTAAACAAAAATAATAAAATGATAGAAATTCAAAACGTTTGAAAAGAAAATTAAAATGAGTAAAATATTTTTTTCACATCTAGACGACCTCGAATGGCAAGGCTCCTTCAGGGAGTCTCTCTTCTTATTCTCTTTTTGGGTGATCTTAGGAATCAGCACAATCTGAAACCGAAAATTATGCACCGTAAAATGTTACTCCATTAGGGATCGCACATTAATGAGTTAAAATTTGTATTTAGTGAAGTGATATTAGTTTCAAAATTATATACGTTATACATAATCAGTATCTGAGTGATATAATAGGCCTTATAGCAATTTATACCATACTAAGTCATTGATGTGTCAAAAGTGTGTGCAGAAATGCTTATCTTTTAATCTAACTTTTAAATTTATGATATTTTAATTTACGTTTACTTTTAACACACTAACGAGCAACAAAACTCGATCAGATGTAATATAGTATTTAGTAAGTTAAGGTTCATCCCAAGAGAACGGGTGAATTCAGAAGATATAAATTTTGATTTAAGATTTGATTGATTGATTAATAACGAAATAGGAAATAATTAAATTACAAGTAAATAAATTAAAGGAATAAACAATATTAAACAAAACACATGCTTCAACATTTCACACCTTGTTCACAATTGCATTTGAAATTAAGCTTTACTCAGATTTAATGAAGACCTAAGAATATTTAATCCAAGACCAGTTGATTAGGTTAATCCTAGAATAGATGTCTAGATTTACCGCATATTTAAGACCTGATAGAAGGTTTAATTTGATTAATCAAACCCTGATTATAGTTACTAGCTATAACCCTCACCATTATAATAATCTGATTTATTATCATGTTTAAGTTTACTAAGTTTAATCCTAGTAATGTTCTAGTTAAAACTTAATAGTAATTGCTTTTATTTATATCAAACTATTTAAGCTGTGGTGTTTTAATCAGACATTAGACATAACAGCTAATCCAGAAATTCTGTCAAATTTAATATTTTATAACGGATGGATAAAGTCGGTGGCTTGGTCAATGACGCTGGCGGCTTCGTTGACTATGTTGGATATTTTTGCCGAATACTGTTTTAATTCAACTGAGTTTAAATCGTAGTAAAACTTCATAATAACAAGATGAAGCCGGCGGCTTCGTATATCAGATCCGTTTTTTTTTGTTTCATACAATTCGACTGTTTATGCATGTTAACAAGGTGTTACATTAGGTCAAGCACATGCAAGGCTATTAGCCCATAACTAAAGTAAAAAACAATAAATAAAAGATATGAAGAATTAAAGGAACTCATACCGACATAAAAGGATTGAAAGCAAAAGATTAATTAAATAACTTGAATGTTGTTGATAACTAAAAACCCTAATAAAACCATTGAAACCCTAAAAACCCTATTAGCCCAGGACCTCAATTTATAGTTTCAACAACCGCCACCCCAAGCTGACGGCTTGAAGGTGAAGTCGGCGACTTCCCATTACTTAGAGTGGGTCCTACGTTAAACGTGATCTTGAAGCATACGTTGATATCTTCTGCGTAACTTTAGCCGGCGGCTTCAGTGTGAAGCCAACAGTTTGATTGCTTCTGGATCAAGATGAGAATATTTTCTGAATTTAACTTGAACTTGGGCAGGAAGATGGATTTAACCGTGTTATATAAGCCGGGAGCTTCATTCTTAAGCTGGGGCTTTGGCTCTCTTTTTCTTGGTCACCAAGTTCTTCAATTTTTGTGATCAATTCTGGAACTTTCTGGAATATATTGAGGAAGCCGGCGGCTTTAGTGCCTTCATGTTTCACAACCCTAACTTTTCTTACCAAGTTGTTTAACCTAACTTTCATGATTTAGAATTTCCAACTTGACAAGTAAATCCGATATAGTGAATCTTCATTTGTTTTTAGGGTTTGTATAACCCTAAGGTTACATTTAGGTCTTCATTGATTGAGAGTTGTCTTGCACATTTATACAATATCGTAAAACCATAGTTTATCATCATAAACCCTAGACTTAGAAAGTACACCCTTATGTATTTATAAAGTTAAATATACATAATAATCAAGTATTATGGTTAAGAAATCTCTCTAATCCATCTAGACACCAAACTAATACAAGATTATGTATTTTCCAAAGCTTTAATTAAGATTACCAACACTTAAGAACTTACTTGCACCTAAATTTAACAAATCTAAGTTTAACCTTAAAATTGTGAAACCCCGTCCTAATCCATTCGGACAAAGTCCATATCGATTATAAACGATTCATAACAGTTGAGTACATTGCGAGGTACTTGACCTCTATATGATACATTTTACAAACATTGTATTCGTTTTTGAAAAGACAATCTTTCATTACATCGAAAGTTGACAGGCATGCATACCATTTCATAATATATCCAACTATAATTGACTTAATAATAATCTTGATGAACTCGATGACTCAAATGCAACGTCTTTTGAAATATGCCATGAATAACTCCAAGTAATATCTATAAAATGAGCAAATGCACAGCGGAAGATTTCTTTCGTACCTGAGAATAAACATGCTTTCAAGTGTCAACCAAAAGGTTGGTGAGTTCATTAGTTTAACTTAAATAATCATTTCCATCATTTAAATAGACCACAAGATTTCATATTTCCATTTCTCATAAACATACGTCCCATGCATAGAGACAAAAATATCATTCATATGGATTGAACACATGGTAACCGACATTCACAATTTGCATATAAGAATATCCCCATCATTCCGGGATCCTCCTTCGGACATGATATAAATTTCGAAGTACTAAAGCATCCGGTACTTTGAATGGGGCTTGTTCGGCCCGATAGATCTATCTTTAGGATTCGCGTCAATTAGGGTGTCTGTTCCCTAATTCTTAGATTACCAGACTTAATAAAAAGGGGCATATTCGATTTCGATAATTCAACCATATAATGTAGTTTCGATTACTTGTGTCTATTTCGTAAAACATTTATAAAAATTGCGCTTGTATTCTCAGCCCAAAATGTATATAAAAAGGGAATAATGAAACTCACCGAATGTATTTTGTAGTAAAAATACATATTACGACATTAAACAATGCAGAGTTGGCCTCGGATTCACGAACCTATAATAATTGTATATCTTATTAAAACATATAATGGAATTCATATAAATTTTCATTTATTAATTATTTAATATTTATATTTATTTTTTATTGTAATTTATAAAGAATTTGTATCAGATTTAGCCTATATATTATGTTATATAATATATATATATATATATATACATATATATATATATATATATATATATATATATATATATATATATATATATATATATATATATATATATATATATATATATATATATGTTAATATGTTTATTATATAATTTATAGTTAATATAAATATACTTTGTGTACAAAATCTTTACTGGTTATAATATAGTAATAATATTTATAATGATAATTTTAATAAAAGTGGTATTTTTAATATCTATGAGAATTTTTAATAATAATGATACTTTACATAAATATGATAATGAAATGATATTTCTAATAACATTGATATTAATAAAAATCATACTATATGTGATAATTTTTATATAAAGTAATAGTTTTGATAAAAAAATATTTTTATTTTTATTTTATAAAATGATACTAGTAACAACAATAACGGTAATACTATTAATTAGATTAATTATAATAATAATCATCCGTTTAGATGTTAGGAATTAATAACAATTTTCTTAATAATAATAATAATTAGTAATCATAATAATAATATTCATAATTGTAATTATAATCATTATAATAATAATAATAATATTAAGTGTTAACTAATAATACTAATAATTATATTACTAATAATAATAATAATAATCAAAATAATAATGGTTATAATAATAACAATGATAGTAATAGATATAATAATAACAATAATAATAATAACAATTATAATAATAATAATAATAATAATAATAATAATAATAATAATAATAATAATAATAATAATAATAATAATAATAATAATAATAATAATAATAATAATAATAATAATAATAATAATAAATGATTAATAATAAATGATTAATAATAATAATAATAAAAATATGATAATAAAACTACCTTTAAACCAAGCTGTAAAAAAAAGGCAGTATCCAGAATCGAACCAGCGACCTCTACTAAACCTGAAACAACTCTCAAACCATCACACTGTGCTCGTTTATCTTATTTAATACCATATTTATAAATATATAATCCGTATATTATTTTGTTAATCTCCTTTATCAAATCGTTCGACCAGGAATTCAATTACTTGGTACGAATCTGTGTTTTCAATTTAGGACTCGCAACAACCAGGGTTTATATAGTGGTTTGTGATTATCAAAACAAAACAAAAAAAATTAAAAAATAACACAGCATAGCTGCTGCTGTTCGTTTAAGAAAAAAAAATATATGAAACTCAAATGGTGATTTAGATTTTAAGACGGTTTTAACTAAAAGTTTCAACACGAAATAGGTAGCAAATCATTCCTTGAAACTTATCAAATCTTTAATTTTAACATAAACGAACCATAAAACTTCAATTTTTGAGAAGAAAACCGTTTTGACTTTTTGAGACCAAAACTTTGACTCGAAAATTCAATCTCAATTCGAAAAATTGGAAGTTCAAACTTTGCAGGAAGTTTACATAGACAATTCCTAACAAATCTACATTAATGGATTTTTGAAATTGTTTCGTATTTGAAATATGTGTGAAAAGTATTTGAGCAGGGATATAACGAGCTGAGTAAAAAAAATAATAATACTTTTGTTTTAATAAATGAAATCAGTTATCGCAGTTTTTATCTGATATAGAAGGTGAAGAATCGAATTATCATTATCTGTAATATGAAGAAATCGATTGTTTATATAATTAAATAGGTCGACAGTTTCAGTTCAAGAAAAGGATAAAAATAAAATAAAATAAATATATAAATAAAAAATAATAAAAATAAAAAGGAATCAAGACACACAACTAAATTATTTTGTAGCTGAATTCAGATTCTTTTTGTAATCATATCAAAGACAGAAGACAAAATTATATACAGAAGGATAGTTACAGGTAACAATATTGTAGGATTCTTATGACTTTTATTATTTATAATTAATTAATGTTATAACTAATAAATATATTATTAATAAATATATGGATGATTTTATTAATAATACAAAATAAAAAAAAATACAAATAATAATAGTAATAGAAATAATATTAGTCAAAATAATATTAATATGTATAAAATTAATAAAAATTATAATTTTAATTAAAAATGATAATTTTTAGTAATGATAAGAATAATAATTATAATAATAACTAAAATTATAATTTTATTATTAATTATAATAATAATATTATTAATAATGCTAACAATTTAAATGTACCAAATATATATATATATATATATATATATATATATATATATATATATATATATATATATATATATATATATATATATATATATATATATATATATATATATATATATATATATATATATATATATATATATATATATATATATATATATAGTGATACTAATAATACATATATTAATAATAATGTTAATATTAATATTAATAATAACAATGAAATAATAATAATAATATTAGTATAACAACTATACTTATAACTTAATATATCAGTATTACATATTATTGGTTATGTAATGTAACTAGTATAATATATATTATATAATTTCTTATACTGGGTATTAAATTTTATATATATTAATATACATATAATATTAATTAAGTATAAATATATATAAAAACTACTATATATATAATTATATTTTTAATAACAAGCTTTATTACTTAGATAAATATATATTGAAACAATAAATTTAAAGTATAATATTGTAAATTTAATACTTTATTAACGTTGACATATCATGTATGAAATCATTTATGTTTAATATACTCTAACTATTCCAACTAACAAGTTGTAGTTATTTTAAGTTACTTTAAATCATATAATAGTTTATTAATATATATTTATTTATAAGTAATTATTTATATATACAATTCTGTTTATAATTAAAGATTCGTGAATTGTCGGGAATAGTCAAGGTTAAATCAAGGTTAAATGAATATATGAAACATTTCAAAATTTTTGAGATTCTACATTACAGACTTTGCTTATCGTGTCGAATTCATATAAAGATTAAGTTTAAATTTGGTCGGAAATTCCCGGGTCGTCACAGTACCTACTCGTTAAAGAAATTTCGTCCCGAAATTTGAGTGAGGTGGTCATGGCTAACAATAAAAATGTTTTCATGACGAATATGAGTTGATAACTTGAGTTTTATCATCATTGAGTAATATGGATAAAAATAATTCAATTTTTTTTAGGAGTACGAATGAAGCTATCACCAAAGAGTGAAATAGGAAAGTAATGATTCATCTTAACTTTTGACAGAGTCAGGGTTGAATTCTGGAATTCAAGGGATTTAAAGAAAATCTTCGAAATCTAAAAGATTTGATTCTTCAACGAGTAAAGAAATTAAGATCTCTATAATTAAATATGGTGATCTGCCTCGATTACTCTGTCTGATACTTCCACTATAAATTAAGCTCTTCTGTTCCATTATTCTCACCATTCCTATACTTTCTTTCTTAGTTCATACATCCAAAAGATTGTGAAAATGCTAAATCCCGTTCTAATCCCTAATATTTTCCTAATTATTATTTATGTTATCCTTCTTTTCAATCTTCCATCAGAAGAATCTGTTTACTTCTACTACTACCTTGGTGTGATACTATTCTTAATTATACCGTGTCTTTATATTGCTATTCGTATTAATATCCATGGTTTGTAATTTCTGCATTGTTGGATTTTATATCTTCCCTTATATTTCAATGTCCCTGCTTCTGTCTCCTATAATTATTGTCATCCACAGTTAATGCGCTCTCTTATTTGCTGCGATTTATACTTCCTTTCTATTTCGGAGCTTCATGCTTTTGTTTACTTTTCGCAAGTAATGGTCCAGAATTCATAGGTATGGAGTTTCGAATTATCATAATATACAAGGTAGAAAGGAAAGGTAGTAGCACGATTTGTTTTGTCAACTTACCTGAATCACTGAGAATAGAACTATCAAGAATATATTTTCTTGATATGTTCAGAAGTTAAGCAGAATGAAAGAGTTATGTAACATGGCACATGATGACGTTATGATCTGTGAATCATCACATCCCATTAGAAACTCAGCATGACTTACTGTAATATAATCACGTTGATCAAGTGTCATTATATTATACTAACTCATGCATTAGTTCCCAACATTACTTCAATAACATTCATATTTTAAGCTCAAAAGTTTACTGAATATAGAAACTAACAGTTTCTATATGATGTAACACTGATAGTACGAAGAGATCAATGATTTCAGATAAGAATAGTTATAAAAATATCTTCAGAAATATGGACGATATTTATAATGAAAGATACGATGATATCTTAGAATTTCTAAGATCAGAGGATGATGGAGACTATTGTCCGCAAGAGTTTGGAGTCAGAAGCAAGGTATTCGCTAAAGATTTCATCAGAAACAGAATCATCAGGATTCTTAATGTACAAGTTTAGTCCTTGTGATTTGTTCAGAGACTCCATCGTAGTTTGCTCAATCAGTTTTTCAGTTTCAAACTTTTTATGAGCTTTACCAACCTACAATCCTTTATCATTAAACTTCCAACGATTAAGGTCGTTTACGGTTGTCTACTATTTCTGCTGCTTCATTCAGCTTTTTCAATATTCAGAGTATTGATTTGTAGATTAAGTGATGTTCAGGATTTCAGAATGAAAGACCATAATTCTAAGAGATAAATGTTATACGTATAACTGTTGATGTAGATATGCTGTGAGTTTTCAAAGTACTGATTGCTGATTCCCGGTAATGGGTATGACAGTTCTCGTTACAAGATGCGGATGAGTATATGATAGGATTTCAATGAATAAATATAAGGATATATCGGAGAGATTTAAACCAAGAAGCAACGAGGTTACTGGTACATCTACTGGTAATATGGTAGAATATGAAAGGTTCCCCGGTAACATTAAAAGAGCACGCATAAATATCAAGGTTATAATAAGGTTGTTTCGAACGAAAAGTCGAAGTTGACTTGTTGGAGCTGTGACAAATTTGGCTAATTTGAAAAGGAAATGCAAAGTTATTTTCGGTATTAACAATGCCAAAGGAGTTAGCACATATAAGTGTTAGATGTTTACTCAGGTTCCGAGTGTTTTCAAATGCATAACTATATGCGTCAATCTCTTTTTCCGTAGATGAAGTGCGGTTGGTTCATTCTCTCAATCGAGGTGTTTTCAAGAATCATGATAGGTTTGAACGCAGATTGTAATCGTCAAGATACAAATGAGGTTTAAGATAAGATCAAGTGGCAAACTTGAAGAATTGTTTAGTTTCATATGTTATAATCAATATTTTAATTCATTTTAATTGTCCAATGTTATTAGTCCATAGTCGATAGTCCACAGTTGACAGTCCAATAATTCATATATAATTTAATATATAATATTCGAATTAATTAATACGTATCGTGACCTGTGTACATGTCTCAGACTCGATCACAACTCAAAGTATATATATTATTATAGAATCAACCTCAACCCTGTCTAGAGAACTCGATCATTACTGCATATAGAGTGTCTATGGTTATTCCAAATAATATATATAGATGGGTCGATAAGATATGTCAAAGCATTGTATACATGTCCCGATATTTAAAGTGCGTAAAATAAATAACAGAAATTAAATGACGATAAATAAAGTGCGTAAAATAAATAACAGAAATAAAATTGCGATAATTAAATTGCGATAATTAAATTGCGATAAATAAACTGCGATAAATAAAATGTAATCAGTTAGCTAGGAACAGTTAGATGGAACAGTTAGCGTGGATTCTTAACAAAGTTTTTCTTAGTTAATTTGTTTGTTTCTATCATATTTTTATTTCGTCAAATGTTTTCTTCATTATGCCACTTGTTAGATTCTGATAAATCAAAATCCCAATATGAAATTGGATGAATATGGTTATTCTGTGGTGAACGAATTTGTATATCGGTGGATTTAAGTAGGATAGTAAACGACTGTTGAATCAGCTTCGAAGAATGTACAGTGTAACTTATTAATGTGAAATCTGAATATTCCGCGGGTATTACCTACCCGTTAAAATATTTTCACCATTAACGGTTTGTACAAATGAATTTTTAATTACCATCTTTATGAAAATATACTTACATATATATTTTCTTCATATGTAATCATGAATTTAATGAGTCAACATGATATTGGACTCATTGGATTTACTGTTAGAATGAGAATATAAAATCTCTAAAACATTAAAGATTATATAATCGCCATGTCGAACGAAGATAAATAATGTAGAATGATTCGTAGAGCAATGGTTATGCTCGAGGTACAGAATGAGATATCGAGGCGTGTGATGCGGATGTTGTTGTTGGTGGTAATGGTACTGTTGATGCTGGTGCCATTGCTGACGCTGGTACGTTTTGCACCATATTTTTCCAAAGCTACAACTCGGGCCCAAAGCTCGTTGGCTTCTGCTATTACTCCGGGATGATTGTCGGTCGGAACGAGCGGATGAATAAAATTTAGAATTTTAGATAGAATATAATCGTGGCGAGATATTCGGGAAATAAGGCTGAAGATGGTATTTCGGACTGATTCGCCGGTAAGTGCTTCGGGTTCTTCGTCAAGAGCTAAATTCGGTTGGTGAAAAGGATCGCCTTCTTCGCGTCTCCATTGATTAAGTTGACTACGAACCCATCAGATGAATTGGAGATGGTTGATTGATGGATTCATCCTGGTGACACCGCTTTCGGAGCTTAGGTGAATATCCATGTCGGAATAGCTGTCGGAATAATTATCGAAATAGCTATCGAAATCTGAGGGACTCGAACTGGTTGAGAAATTCATCTCGTACGATCAGATGAAGGATTTTTGATAAGAAATAGATTATAGGATGTAGATTAGTACTCTGCAATACATAATTTACATATGCATATATAATACTAAAATCCCATAAGTTACGGAGGAATCTACAGAAAACGTCAGGCAAAGTTTAAAATAACAGATACGCTATGATTTGAATTAGCAGATATGCTAAGATATGAATTTTGTCTATACACTAATCATGCAATCAATGCAATAAGATGTGTCTAGACTAAGGATGATAAGCAAGTGATTTTCTAAGAATGATAAGCAGGTAATTTTTGACACGAAATAATAAGCAAAACTTTTGACATGCAGACATGGTCGAAGTCCAGACTCACTAATGCATCCTAACGACTATCAGTTAGACACACTAATGCAAGACCCGGTTCGCTAAGACCACCGCTCTGATACCAACTGTGAAAACCCATCCTAATCCATTCGGACGAAGTCCATATCGATTATAAACGATTCACAACAGTTGATTACATCGCGAGGTACTTGACCTCTATATGATACATTTTACAAACATTGCATTCGTTTTTGAAAAGACAATCTTTCATTACATCGAAAGTTGACAGGCATGCATACCATTTTATAATATATCCAACTATAATTGACTTAATAATAATCTTGATGAACTCGATGACTCAAATGCAACGTCATTTGAAATATGCCATGAAGAACTCCAAGTAATATCTATAAAATGAGCAAATGCACAGCGGAAGATTTCTTTCGTACCTGAGAATAAACATGCTTTCAAGTGTTAACCAAAAGGTTGGTGAGTTCATTAGTTTAACTTAAATAATCATTTCCATCATTTAAATAGACCACAAGATTTCATATTTCCATTTCTCATAAACATGCGTCCCATGCATAGAGACAAAAATATCATTCATATGGATTGAACACATGGTAACCGACATTCACAATTTGCATATAAGAATATCCCCATCATTCCGGGATCCTCCTTCGGACATGATATAAATTTCGAAGTACTAAAGCATCCGGTACTTTGAATGGGGCTTGTTCGGCCCGATAGATCTATCTTTAGGATTCGCGTCAATTAGGGTGTCTGTTCCCTAATTTTTAGATTACCAGACATAATAAAAAGGGGCATATTTGATTTCGATAATTTAACCATATAATGTAGTTTCGATTACTTGTGTCTATTTCGTAAAATATTTATAAAAATTGCGCATGTATTCTCAGCCCAAAATGTATATAAAAAGGAATAATGAAACTCACCCAATGTATTTTGTAGTAAAAATACATATTACGACATTAAACAATGCAGAGTTGGCCTCGGATTCACGAACCTATAATAATTGTATATCTTATTAAAACATATAATGGAATTCATATAAATTTTCATTTATTAATTATTTAATATTTATATTTATTTTTTATTGTAATTTATAAAGAATTTGTATCAGATTTAGCCTATATATTATGTTATATAATATATATATATATATATATATATATATATATATATATATATATATATATATATATATATATATATATATGTTAATATGTTAATATGTTTATTATATAATTTATAGTTAATATAAATATACTTTGTGTAAAAAATCTTTACTGGTTATAATATAGTAATAATATTTATAATGATAATTTTAATAAAAGTGGTATTTTTAATATCTATGAGAATTTTTAATAATAATGATACTTTACATAAATATGATAATGAAATGATATTTCTAATAACATTGATATTAATAATAATCATACTATATGTGATAATTTTTATATAAAGTAATAGTTTTGATAAAAAAAATATATTTTTTTTTTATTTTATAAAATGATACTAGTAACAACAATAATGGTAATACTATTAATTAGATTAATTATAATAATAATCATCCGTTTAGATGTTAGGAATTAATAACAATTTTCTTAATAATAATAATAATTAGTAATCATAATAATAATATTCATAATTGTAATTATAATCATTATAAAAATAAAAATAATATTAAGTGTTAACTAATAATACTAATAATTATATTACTAATAATAATAATAATAATCAAAATAATAATGGTTATAATAATAACAATGATAGTAATAGATATAACAATAACAAAAATAATAATAACAATAATAATAATAATAATAATAATAATAATAATAATAATAATAATAATAATAATAATAATCATAATAATAATCATAATAATAATAATAAATGATTAATAATAATAATAAAAATATGATAATAAAACTACCTTTAAACCAAGCTGTAAAAAAAGGCAGTATCCAGAATAGAACCAGCGACCTCTACTAAACCCGAAACAACTCCCAAACCATCACACTGTGCTCGTTTATCTTATTTAATACCATATTTATAAATATATAATCCGTATATTATTTTGTTAATCTCCTTTATCAAATCGTTCGACCAGGAATTCAATTACTAGCTACGAATCTGTGTTTTCAATTTAGGACTCGCAACAACCAGGGTTTATATAGTGGTTTGTGATTATCAAAACAAAACAAAAAAAAATTAAAAAAATAACACAGCATAGCTGCTGCTGTTCGTTTAAGAAAAAAAAATATATGAAACTCAAATGGTGATTTAGATTTTAAGAAGGTTTTAACTAAAAGTTTCAACACGAAATAGGTAGCAAATCATTCCTTGAAACTTATCAAATCTTTAATTTTAACATAAACGAACCATAAAACTTCAATTTTTGTGAAGAACACCGTTTTGACTTTTTGAGACCAAAACTTTGATTCGAAAATTCAATCTCAATTCGAAAAATTGGAAGTTCAAACTTTGCAGGAAGTTTACATAGACAATTCCTAACAAATCTACATTAATGGATTTTTGAAATTGTTTCGTATTTGAAATATGTGTGAAAAGTATTTGAGCAGGGATATAACGAGCTGAGTAAAAAAAAATAATAATACTTTTGTTTTAATAAATGAAATCAGTTATCGCAGTTTTTATCTGATATAGAAGGTGAAGAATCGAATTATCATTATCTGTAATATGAAGAAATCGATTGTTTATATAATTAAATAGGTCGACAGTTTCAGTTCAAGAAAAGGATAAAAATAAAATAAAATAAATATATAAATAATAAATAATAAAAGTAAAAAGGAATCAAGAAACACAACTAAATTGTTGTGTAGCTGAATTCAGATTCTTTTTGTAATCATATCAAAGACAGAAGACAAAATTATATACAGAAGGATAGTTACAGGTAACAATATTGTAGGATTCTTATGACTTTTATTATTTATAATTAATTAATGTTATAACTAATAAATATATTATTAATAAATATATGGATGATTTTATTAATAATACAAAATAAAAAAATACAAATAATAATAGTAATAGAAATAATATTAGTCAAAATAATATTAATATGTATAAAATTAATAAAAATTATAATTTTAATTAAAATGATAATTTATAGTAATGATAAGAATAATAATTATAATAATAACTAAAATTATAATTTTATTATTAATTATAATAATAATATTATTAATAATGCTAACAATTTTAATGTATCAAATTTATATATATATATATATATATATATATATATATATATATATATATATATATATATATATATATATATATATATATATATATATATATATATATATATATATATATATATATAGTGATACTAATAATACATGTGATGACCTGAGAATTTCCGACTAAATTTAAACTTAATCTTTATATAAATCCGACACGATAAGCAAAGTCTGTTAGAACGAGTCTCAAAATGTTAGAACTATTTTTTTATGAATGTATTTGACTTTGACTACTCCCGACGATTCACGAACCAATATTGTAAATAAAAAATATATATATATAAATAAAGGTAAATATATATATCAAAATAAGTATAAGGGTTTATATATACTATTTTGAGATACACTTTAGTCAAACGAGATTAAAAATGTAAAATGATAAATAAAATAATTAAATTACTAGTGAAGTAAATATATATAAATATATATGATTATTATATTGAAATATTTATAAAATATATTAATGTAAAATATTCAAATATGTTAATTAAATAAAATAAGTATTACATTAGTAATGAAATGTAAAGCTAATATATAATATGTAATTACAAGTTAACGTATAAATGTGGTATTATGATCGTTACTTTCGCTAAAGCCAATATTAATATTATTATATGAGTTTGGATATGTATGAGTTGCTATTATTATCATCATTATTAATATAAATATTAAAATCAGTATTTCTAAAAGTATTATTTTCAATATATAACATCTAGATATGAAGTTTGATATAATTGATTTGTTATATTAATATAGTTAGTACTAATCTCATTATTATTATTAATATATTTATTAATTATTATTATTAATTAATAATAAAATAAAGACAATAATGTACATGATAGCTGTAATCATTTTCCATCCATTTTTCTTTATTTTTTTTTCTTCTGTGAACATGTGAGTATATGTCGACCACACATCCTTACAAAACAATAAATTCAATCGATATCAGACTCAAGAATCATTCGATATATTTTTTTTTTCTCTTTCTTTTTCATCATCATTCTCAAGTATCAAATACAATTATCTTAATCTGGTGAATTAAACAGAATTATAAATGAATATAGGTACGTCCCCTGTTCTTAATCTTTATAGCCAAAAATCAAATTCGAATCAGTTTTAAAAATCTAAAAATGCAGAAAGGATCTAAATCGTGTCGTGATGACTTCTGCAAAGTTTCAGTTATTAACTCGCAAAATCAAAGATGAATTTTTAAGTCAAAGTTTAAATTGAAAAAGTCAACAGATTGGTTCTTGATAAAATTTGAGTTTGTTTTTATGTTTTTGGATCAATTGAAGATCCAGAAAGTTTCTAGAATCGATTTCAAACGTATTTCATGTAATAATTATTAGCTAAAACAGTCTTAATTTCATAATCAAGATTTGAGTTTATAGTGTTCTTGGTTCAAGACTCAAAAACTAGAATTCGAACTCAATTGCAAAAAGTAATAATGTAGTGTTGTTAGAAATCATTCACGTAAACTAATTGCAAAATATCAAACTCCAAATCATTATATCGAATTCTAATTTGAGAGTTAAAGTTTTGATTTTTAAAAGTCAACTAAAGTTCTTCAATTAAATTCGTGTTATCTATTATGTTTTCAGTTAAATCGACGATTTCAATAGATTATAGGAGTGATTTGAAACTAGTTTCGTAATGTAACAATTGTCCAATTCTTTATAAAATGTTAAATCTATTTTTTTTTTAATTAGCGACGGCAGTAGCATCTGGGTTCATTTTTTTTGTTATTTTTTTTATATACAATTAATCACAAACTATAGTTTCAGTGTTGGATTTTTAAGTCATAAATTCAAATCGCTAGTGATTGTTGTTTTGATTTTGTTTATGTTCGATGTTAGTAATTTGTGAAGAAGATGACTCAATATTGCGGGTTATATACATTCGGGTGTAACATAATTCAAGAAAAACAGAAACGGTTCCATGGTTAAGGGTGTTAGTGTGTGGGCTAGAGATCATGGGTTCGAGTCCGGGCATGGGCTATTATTTGTTTTTGAAGCCTATTCCTTGTGAGGTAGTTTTATTATTATTATTATTATTATTATTATTATTATTATTATTATTATTATTATTATTATTATTATTATTATTATTATTATTATTATTATTATTATTATTATTATTATTATTATTATTGTTATTAACATGTTAGATATTATTATTAACTATATAACTAGTATCATTATCATCACTAATATAACCTATGATATTATTATTATTATTATTATTATTATTATTATTATTATTATTATTATTATTATTATTATTATTATTATTATTATTATTATTAGTATTATTATTGTAATATTATTATTACTAGTATTAACAGTAAGTAGAATAATTATTGATATCATCATTAATAATAAAAATTGTCATTATTATGAATTGAGTATGTTAATAACATTGATATGACAAAATTTATAATAAAAGTTAATATGGTAAAATTATAGAAAATAATTATGAATTATATGAATACATGTAAAAATTATGAATTATAGTTACAAATTAATGTTATAAGAAGCTGTAGGCATTAGTATAGAAATTTAACACGTAGGTTATAATTATTATAACTATGAATATACAGGTTTTAATAATATCGATAAGATAACAAATATAGAAATTATGGATATAAATATTAATATGGAAACGATTAAAATTCTAATTAAAGTATGTTTTAAAGGAATTATTAAAAGTCTTATAACTATTGTTATCATAATTATCTTTATAAAACTTAGTATTATTATCATTATTAATATCAAAATTTTCATTAACATTATTATTATTATTATCACTTTTATCATTATTATCATAAAGTATCAATATCATTACTAATACTAGTATTAATATAATTATTAATTTCATAAACAAATGATCTTCATATAAAAGATATATTTAATATACATAACTTAACTATATTAATATTACTATATATAAAATAAAGATATAAAGATAAATAATGAAACGTATAAATTATTAAAAATAACAATTACATCACTAATAGTAATATATAAATTTATTCGATTACAAATATACGTTTTAATATATATATACAAATGATATAGGTCCATGAATCCAAGGCCAACCCTATACTTGTTCATTGTCGTCGTATGTATTTTTACTACAAAATACATTAGGTGAGTTCATTTGCACCCTTTTTACTCATTACATTTTTGGGCTGAGAATACATGAAATGTTTAAATAAATGTTTTTGCAATATTTATATGTGTGAGTTTCATTTACCTTTTTACCCTTTATATTTTTGGGCTGAGAATACATGCGCAATTTTTATAAATGTTTTACGAAATAGACACGAGTAATCGAAACTACATTATATGGTTGAATGATCGAAATTGAATATGCCCCTTTTAGTCTGGTAATCTAAGAATTAGGGAACAGACACCCTAATTGACGTGAATCCTAAAGATAGATCTATCGGACCCAACAAGCCCCATCCAAAGTACCGGATGCTTTAGTACTTCGAAATTTATATCATGTCCGAAGGAGGATCCCGGAATGATGGGGATATTCTTATATGCATATTGTGAATGTCGATTGCCAGGTGTTCAATCCATATGAATGATATTTTTGTCTCTATGCATGGGACGTATGTTTATGAGAAATGGAAATATGAAATCTTGTGGTCTATTAAAATTATGAAATGGTTATTTATGTTAAACTAATGAACTCACCAACCTTTTGGTTGACACTTGAAAGCATGTTTATTCTCAGGTATGAAAGAAGTCTTCCGCTGTGCAATTGCTCATTTTAAAGATATTACTTGGAGTCATTCATGACATATTTCAAAAGACGTTGCATTCGAGTCGTTGAGTTCATCAAGATTATTATTAAGTCAATTATAGTTAGATGTATTATGAAATGGTATGCATGCTGTCAACCTTCGATGTAATAAAAGATTGTCTTTTCAAAAACGAATGCAATGTTTGTAAAATGTATCATATAGAGGTCAAATACCTCGCAATGTAATCAACTGTTGTGAATCATTTATAATCGATATGGACTTCGTCCGGATGGATTAGGATGGGTCCTCACAGTTGGTATCAGAGCGGTGGTCTTAGCGAACCATGTCTGCATTAGTGTGTCTAACAGATAAGTCGTTAGGATGCATTAGTGAGTCTGGACTTCGACCGTGTCTGCATGTCAAAAGCTTTGCTTATCATTTTGTGTCAAAAATTACCTGCTTATCATTCTTAGAGAATCACTTTCTTATCATTCTTAGTCTAGGCACGTTTTACTGCATTGACTGCATGAATAGTGTATAGACAAAATTCATATCTTAGCGTATCTGCTACTTCATATCTTAGCGTATCTGTTACTGTAACTTTGCCTGACAACTTCTGTAGATTCCTCCGTAACTTATGGGATTTTAGTATTATATATGCATATGTAAATTATGTATTGCAGGGTACTAATCTACATCCTATAATCTATTTCTTATCGAACATCCTTCATCTGATCATACGAGATGAATCCTGCAACCAGTTCGAGTCCCTCAGATTCCGATAGCTATTTCGATAGTTATTCCGACAGCTATTCCGACATAGATGTTCACCTAAGCTCCGAAAACAGCGTCATCGCCATGAATCAACCAATCAGCCATTATCAATTCATCTGATGGGTTCGTAGTCGACTTAATTAATGGAAACGCGCAGAAGGTAATCCCTTCCACCAATCGAATTCACCTCTTGACAATGAACCTGAAGCGTTTACCGGCGAACCTGTTCGAGACACCATTTTCAGTCTCATTTCCAGGGTAACTTGACAAGATTATATTCTATCCACAATCCTAAACCTTATTTATCCGCTCGTTCCGACCGACAATCATCCTGGAGTAATAAGTCAACGAACTTCGCGCTCGAATAATCAATTCGGAGAATATCGTGCAAAATGTACAAGCTTCAGCAATATTACCGGCACCAACAGTACCATCAATAATAGCACCAGTACCATCAACAATCCATGCTTCAATATCATCATATGTACTTTGAGTATGATCTTCGTTCTACGTATCGTTCTACCTCAGTTATCTTCGTTCGACATGGCGAATATGTAATCTCTAAAGTTTTAGAGATTATTTATTCTAGTCCCAACCGAAAACTAAATGAGTTTAATATTAAGTTAACTCATTAAATCCATGATTACATCTGAAGAAAATATATATGTATATATGTTTTCATAAAGATTGTAATTAAATTTTTTTTTTGTACAAACTGTTAATGGTGAAAACATTTTAACGGGTAGGTAATACCCGAGGGATATTTAAGATTTCACATTAATAAGTTACATTGTGCGTTCTTCAAATTTGATTCAACAGTCATTTACTATCCTACTTACATTCACCGATATACGAATCCGTTTACCGCAGAATAACCATATTCATCCAATTTCATATTTGGATTTTGATTTATCAAAAATCAAGTGGCTTAATGAAAGAAACATTTGACAAAAATAAAATTTGTTAGAAACAAACAAATTAACTATGAGAAATTTTGTTAAGAATCAACGCTAACTGTTCCTAGCTAATTGTTCCCAGCTAACTGATTTCACTTTATTTATCGCAATTTATTTATCGCAATTTACATTCTCGCAATTTTATTTATCGTCATTTAATTTCTGTATTTATTTTACGCACTTTAAATATCGGGACACGTATACAAGGTTTTGACCTATCATATCGACGCATCTATATATATTATTTGGAATCACCATAGACACTCTATATGCAGTAATGATCGAGTTCTCTATACAGGGTTGAGGTTGATTCTATAATAATATATATACTTTGAGTTGTGATCGAGTCTGAGACATGTACACGGGTCACAATACGTATTAATTAATTCGAATATTATATATTAAATTATATATGAATTATTGGACTGTCAACCGTGGACTATCGACTGTGGACTAATAACATTGGATAATTAAAATGAATTAAAATAGTGATCATAACATATGAAACTAAACAATTCTTCAAGATGCCACTTGATTTCATCTTAAACCTCATTTGTATCTTGACGATTACAATCTACATTTAAACCTTTTATAATTCTTGAAAACACCTCAATCTAGAGGATGAACCAACCACACTTCATCTACGGAAGGAAAGCTTTATGCATATAGTTATGCACTTGAGAAACTCTCGGCAACTGAGTAAAAGTTTAACACGTAGCCGAGTCAGATCCTTTGGCATTTATTAACAAAAATAACTTTACGATCCCTTTTCAAAGTAGCAAATTTTGTCACAGCTTCAGCAAATCAACTTCGACTTTTCATTCGAAGTAGCCTTACTATAATCCTGATATATATATATATATATATATATATATATATATATATATATATATATATATATATATATATATATATATATATATATATATATATATATATATATATATATATATATACGATTACCCTTTTGATACCGGAGAATTCTTTTATATTCCACCATATTACCAGCAAACGTACCAGCAACCTCGTTGCTTCTTGGCTTAGATCTCTCTGACAAATCATTATAATTATTCATTGAAACCCTATCATATACTCATCCGCATCTTGTAACGAGAACTGCCGTACCAATTACCAGGAATCAGCAATCAGTATTCTGAAAACTCACATCATATCTACATCAACAGTTATATGTATGACATTTATATCTTAGAATTATGATATCTCATTTTGAAATTCTGAAAAGCACTCAGTCACAAATCAACACTATGAATGTTGAAAAAGTTGAATGAAGCAGCCGAAACCATAGACAACCGTAAACGACCTTAATCATCGGAAGTTTGATGATAAAGAATAGTATGTTGGAAAAGCTCAGAAAAGTTGGAACTGAAAAATGGATTGAGCTAACCACGAAGGGACCAAGGACAAATACAAGGACTAAACCCTATATTCAAAGAATCCAAGTAATTCTGAATCTGATGAAATCTTTAGAGAATATCTTGCTCCGAAGTCATGTTAAAATCTTGCGGAAAATCTTTCTTCATCAACCATTGATCTTAGAAATTCCAAAATATCATCATCAATATCTTCGATATTTCTGAGGATATTTTCATAAATATTCTCGTCCGAAATTATATACCTCCTCGTGCTTCCTGTGTATCATTATATTGGAAACATTCAATAGAAAATTTAGTACTGAAAAGCAGATTATGCGAAACTAGGAAGAAAGCCGTGAACAAATCACAAAGAATAAGTTTGACTTCAAAGAATTCAAATGATTCAATGTCTGTTGAAATCTTTAGCGAACACCTTGCTTCTGACTCCGAACTCTTGCGGACAAATTTTCTTCACCATCCTTCGATATTAGAAATTCCAAGATATCATCGTATTTTTCATTATAAATATCCTCCATATTTTTGAAGATATTTTTATAACTATTCTTATCTAAAATCATTAATCTCTTCGTGCTATCAGTATTACATCATATAGAAACTGTTAGTTTCTATATTCTGTAAACTTTCGAGCTTAAAATATGAATGTTATTGAAGTAATGTTGGGAACTGATGCAGGAGTTAGTATAATATAATGACACTTGATCAACGTGATTATATTACATTAAGTCATGCTGAGTTTCTAAATGGAACATGATGATTCACAAATTATAACGTCATCATGTGTCATGTTACATAACTCTTTCATTCTGATTAACTTCTGAACATATCAAGAAAATATATTCTTGATAATTCTATTCTCAGTGATTCTGGTAATTTGACAAATCAAATTGTGCTATTACGTTCTTTCTCGTTTAGAACATTAAGTTTATTCGAAACTCCATACTTACGAATTCTGGACCGTTACTAGCCTTACTAGAAGTCAGGAGGATAATAAAAAGGCAAAGAGCTCCAAAATATAAGAGAAAATATAAAGCCCAATAACAATACGGAAGTTACAAACCGTGGATATTAATAGGAATAGCAATATAAAGACACGGCATAATTAAGAATAGTATCACCCCAAGGTTATATTAAAAGTAAACAGATTTTTCGGGTGGAAGATTGAAAAGAAGGATGACAGAAATGATAATTAGGAAAATATTAGGGATTAGAACTGGACTAAGCATTTTCACAATCTTTTGGATGTATGAACTAAGAAAGAAAGTATAGGAATGGTGAGAATAATGGGACGGATGAGTTTAATTTATAATGGAAATATCAGACATAGTAATCGAGGCAGATCACCGTATTTAATTATAGAGATCTTAATCTCCTTATTCGCCGAAGAATCAAATCTCTTAGATTTCGAAGATTTTCTTTAAATCCCTTGAATTCCGGAATTTAATCGCGACTACATCAAAAGTTATGGAAAATCTCCATTTCTTCATCCCGATCTTTTGTGATCACTTCATTCATACGCTTCGATTAATCGAATCATTTTATCCATATTACTCAATGATAATAAAACTCTATTTATCAACTCATATTCGTCATGAAAACATTTTTATTATTAACCATGACCACCTCACTCAAATTTCGGGACGAAATTTCTTTAACGGGTAGGTACTGTGATGACCCGGGAATTTCCGACTAAATTTAAACTTAATCTTTATATAAATCTGACACGATAAGCAAAGTCTGTTAGACCGAGTCTCAAAATGTTAGAACTATTTTTTTATGAATGTATTTGACTTTGACTACTCCCGACTATTCACGAACCAATATTGTAAATAAAAAATATATATATATAAATAAAGGTAATTATATATATCAAAATAAGTATAAGGGTTTATATATAATATTTTGAGATACACTTTAGTCAAACGAGATTAAAAATGTAAAATGATAAATAAAATAATTAAATTACTAGTGAAGTAAATATATATAAATATATATGATTATTATATTGAAATATTTATAAAATATATAAATGTAAAATATTCAAATATGTTAATTAAATAAAATAAGTATTACATTAGTAATGAAATGTAAAGCTAATATATAATATGTAATTACAAGTTAACGTATAAATGTGGTATTATGATCGTTACTTTCGCTAAAGCCAATATTAATATTATTATATGAGTTTGGATATGTATGAGTTGCTATTATTATCATCATTATTAATATAAATATTAAAATCAGTATTTCTAAAAGTATTATTTTCAATATATAACATTTAGATATGAAGTTTGATATAATTGATTTGTTATATTAATATAGTTAGTACTAATCTCATTATTATTATTAATATATTTATTAATTATTATTATTAATTAATTATAAAATAAAGACAATAATGTACATGATAGCTGTAATCATTTTCCATCCATTTTTCTTTATTTTTTTTTTCTTCTGTGAATCTGTGAGTATATGTCGATCTCACATCCTTACAAAACAATAAATTCAATCGATATCAGACTCAAGAATCATTCGATATATTTTTTTTCTCTTTCTTTTTCATCATCATTCTCAAGTATCAAATACAATTATCTTAATCTGGTGAATTAAACAGAATTATAAATGAATATAGGTACGTCCCCTGTTCTTAATCTTTATAGCCAAAAATCAAATTCGAATCAGTTTTAAAAATCTAAAAATGCAGAAAGAATCTAAATCGTGTCGTGATGACTTCTGCAAAGTTTCAGTTATTAACTCGCAAAATCAAAGATGAATTTTTAAGTCAAAGTTTAAATTGAAAAAGTCAACAGATTGGTTCTTGATAAAATTTGAGTTTGTTTTTATGTTTTTGGATCAATTGAAGATCTAGAAAGTTTCTAGAATCGATTTCAAACGTATTTCATGTAATAATTATTAGCTAAAACAGTCTTAATTTCATAATCAAGATTTGAGTTTATAGTGTTCTTGGTTCAAGACTCAAAAACTAGAATTCGAACTCAATTGCAAAAAGTAATAATGTAGTGTTGTTAGAAATCATTCATGTAAACTAACTGCAAAATATCAAACTCCAAATCATTATATCGAATTCTAATTTGAGAGTCAAAGTTTTGATTTTTTTAAAAGTCAACTAAAGTTCTTCAATTAAATTCGTGTTATCTATTATGTTTTCAGTTAAATCGACGATTTCAATAGATTATAGGAGTGATTTGAAACTAGTTTCGTATTGTAACAATTGTCCAATTCTTTATAAAATGTTAAATCTATTTTTTTTTAATTAGCGACGGCAGTAGCATCTGGGTTCATTTATTTTGTTAATTTTTTTTTATATATACAATTAATCACAAACTATAGTTTCAGTGTTGGATTTTTAAGTCATAAATTCAAATCGCTAGTGATTGTTGTTTTGATTTTGTTTATGTTCGATGTTAGTAATTTGTGAAGAAGATGACTCAATATTGCGGGTTATATACATTCGGGTGTAACATAATTCAAGAAAAACAGAAACGGTTCCATGGTTAAGGGTGTTAGTGTGTGGGTGAGAGATCATGGGTTCGAGTCCGGGCATGGGCTATTATTTGTTTTTGAAGCCTATTCCTTGTGAGGTAGTTTATTATTATTATTATTATTATTATTATTATTATTATTATTATTATTATTATTATTATTATTATTATTATTATTATTGTTATTAACATGTTAGATATTATTATTAACTATATAACTAGTATCATTATCATCACTAATATAACCTATGATATTATTATTTTTATTATTATTAGTATTATTATTGTAATATTATTATTACTAGTATTAATAGTAAGTAGAATAATTATTGATATCATCATTAATAATAAAAATTGTCATTATTATGAATTGAGTATGTTAATAACATTGATATGACAAAATTTATAATAAAAGTTAATATGGTAAAATTATAGAAAATAATTATGAATTATATGAATACATGTAAAAATTATGAATTATAGTTACAAATTAATGTTATAAGAAGCTGTAGGCATTAGTATAGAAATTTAACACGTAGGTTATAATTATTATAACTATGAATATACAGGTTTTAATAATATCGATAAGATAACAAATATAGAAATTATGGATATAAATATTAATATGGAAACGATTAAAATTCTAATTAAAGTATGTTTTAAAGGAATTATTAGAAGTCTTATAATTATTGTTATCATAATTATCTTTATAAAACTTAGTATTATTATCATTATTAATATCAAAATTTTCATTAACATTATTATTATTATCACTTTTATCATTATTATCATAAAGTATCAATATCATTACTAATACTAGTATTAATATAATTATTAATTTCATAAACAAATGATCTTCATATAAAAGATATATTTAATATACATAACTTAACTATATTAATATTACTATATATAAAATAAAGATATAAAGATAAATAATGAAACGTATAAATTATTAAAAATAACAATTACATCACTAATAGTAATATATAAATTTATTCGATTACAAATATACGTTTTAATATATATATATATATACAAATGATATAGGTCCATGAATCCAAGGCCAACCCTATACTTGTTCAATGTCGTCGTATGTATTTTTATTACAAAATACATTAGGTGAGTTCATTTGCTCCTTTTTTACTCATTATATTTTTGGGCTGAGAATACATGAAATGTTTAAATAAATGTTTTTGCAATATTTATATGCGTGAGTTTCATTTACCTTTTTACCCTTTATATTTTTGGGCTGAGAATACATGCGCAATTTTTATAAATGTTTTACGAAATAGACACAAGTAATCGAAACTACATTATATGGTTGAATGATCGAAATCGAATATGCCCCTTTTAGTCTGGTAATCTAAGAATTAGGGAACAGACACCCTAATTGACGCGAATCCTAAAGATAGATCTATCGGGCCCAACAAGCCCCATCCAAAGTACCGGATGCTTTAGTACTTCTAAATTTATATCATGTCCGAAGGAGGATCCCGGAATGATGGGGATATTCTTATATGCATATTGTGAATGTCAGTTGCCAGGTGTTCAATCCATATGAATGATATTTTTGTCTCTATGCATGGGACGTATGTTTATGAGAAATGGAAATATGAAATCTTGTGGTCTATTAAAATTATGAAATGGTTATTTATGTTAAACTAATGAACTCACCAACCTTTTGGTTGACACTTGAAAGCATGTTTATTCTCAGGTATGAAAGAAGTCTTCCGCTGTGCAATTGCTCATTTTAAAGATATTACTTGGAGTCATTCATGACATATTTCAAAAGACGTTGCATTCGAGTCGTTGAGTTCATCAAGATTATTATTAAGTCAATTATAGTTAGATATATTATAAAATGGTATGCATGCTGTCAACCTTCGATGTAATAAAAGATTGTCTTTTCAAAAACGAATGCAATGTTTGTAAAATGTATCATATAGAGGTCAAATACCTCGCGATGTAATCAACTGTTGTGAATCGTTTATAATCGATATGGACTTCGTCCGGATGGATTAGGACGGGTCCTCACAATACATATATTAATATTAATGTTAATATTAATATTAATAATAACAATGAAATAATAATAATTATATTAGTATAACAACTATACTTATAACTTAATATATCAGTATTACATATTATTGGTTATGTAATGTAACTAGTATAATATATATTATATAATTTCTTATACTGGGTATTAAATTTTATATATATTAATATACATACAATATTAATTAAGTATAAATATATTAAAAACTACTATATATATAATTATATTTTTAATAACAAGCTTTATTACTTAGATAAATATATATTGAAACAATAAACTTAAAGTATAATATTGTAAATTTAATACTTTATTAACGTTGACATATCATGTATGAAATCATTTATGTTTAATATACTCTAACTATTCCAACTAACAAGTTGTAGTTATTTTAAGTTTCCTTAAATCACATAATAGTTTATTAATATATATTTATTTATAAGTAATTATTTATATATACAATTCTGTTTATAATTAAAGATTCGTGAATCGTCGGGAATAGTCAAGGTTAAATGAATATATGAAACATTTCAAAATTTTTGAGATTCTACATTACAGACTTTGCTTATCGTGTCGAATTCATATAAAGATTAAGTTTAAATTTGGTCGGAAATTCCCGGGTCGTCACAAAAATTACATCTAATTAATCACACTTAATTAAGGTTAATTGTATGCAAACTTATCACATCATCTTGACTTCAACATATTAGACACTTATGCATGGTTAATTAATGAATATGATGAGTCATTCCCCCTTTTCCTCTCATCATGCCACACCACCCCCACCATCACCATATAAACACCATTTTCCTTCATTTTCACTTACTACACTTAAACATTTCACTAAATTCTCTATAGTTCCAGCCATGTCCTTCTTCATTCTTCATCTTCATTGGAATCTTCAACTTCATTCATCAAGGTATTGTCACCATAAACACTTCTCTTATTCATTTTAAGGCCATCTTCAAGAGAAATGGGTGTAAAAGCTTAATCTAGAGTGTTTAAACACTCAATGATGACTACATAGCTATCCCTAATCTTGACTTTAGACGACTGATTATATGTTTTAGTAAATCAAAACAACTCAGAATAAACAAGAAATAAAAATTAAAATGGCTAAAACACCTAGAAACATCATTAGGTTGAATCTGTCCAAATCAGTCCTAATGAACTAGTAAAGGATCACGACTTAAAAACCAATTTTTGGTTTCAGGAAATCATATTTTAATATGTTGTTCGTATATATGTTCATGACTTCAAGTTAAAGTTTCATGAATTTTCTCAAAGAAAAAGGTATTTTTCATTTTTATTTTCTCACTACATGTCAGTTTTCAAGCAAATCTGACCATGTCCTAACGAATCAAGTATAGACCAAAAACTAAAATGATTCTATACATATGATTTTGTGTTCTTTAAAAGGTACACATATAGGAGTAAATCACGATTTGAATCACCCAAATCCATGTAGTATTCAAGGAGAAAAGATCATATTAAATTAATCCATCAAATTGCTGTGGTCAGATTTTAGTCTAGATCACCACCTATAAACACTATGTTATTAAAGATCTGGAGGTGACCCTTTTAAACATATGTTTATTTATATCTATTTAACCCTCTGTAAAAGTTCCAAGTCAAACAAATGTGTTTTACTATCTTTAAGCTTGCATTAAAACTTATAGTGTAAATCTTGACAGTTTTGCACACCTGTAAGAAAATGCATTTTTGACCAACTTTTATTTTGCATCTGAAACATAAACTTACATGGTTTGAAGCTAGACACAAAAAATTTTCCCGGAGTGGTAATCTCATCCTAAATGGATGTGTATTTTGGTAGAAACACTTGGGTAAAATTGTTGGTCCGAAACAGAAAAACTGAAAATACTATACTAAGAAACAAAGTAACAAATGAAACGAAAACCAAAATGAACATGTAAAACTTATTGAAACTGATTATGAACTTAACTAAACACTATATTAGATATAGTATGACCTCTGACCTTAATTTACATTTAGGTTCCGAGCCCGGATCACCGCAAACTACCTAAATCGCACTTCTGAATCTCACATCGTTCTTCATCACTAGTGAGTTTACAGCCCCTTTTACTGTTACATTTTTGGGGTGAGAAATAATGCATGCTTTTACTATTTTATGCATAGACACAAGTACAATTACTTACATTCTTACACATGAGTTGTAACCATAAATCCCTAGCTTGATATCATTAATTACTGGGTTGGTAAGCGTGAATAGTTGTGAATAGAGTTATTGAGACTAACAATCTCCACCCGGGTTTAGTCTAACCATTGACTTGTAGTGACCCGAAATTTTCCATGATTATATATTATATGAGATTTATATTTACATGATTAAATATTTCCAACATGTTAAGCAATCAAACTTGTTAATACTTGATTAATTGAAACGGATTTTGTGTTAATGTTTGACCACCCAGTTTGTCCGATGATTTACGAATGTTATAACTTGTATATGACATGATACTATATATATGAACATATATATATATATATATATATATATATATATATATATATATATATATATATATATATATATATATATATATATATATATATATATATATATATATATATATATATATATATATATATATATATATATATATATATATATATATATATATATATATATATATATATATATATATATGTTTAACATGATGAAATGATAATTAAGTATCTCATTATGTATATTAACAATGAACTTTATACATAAAACAAGACTACTAACTTAAGAAATTCAAAACGATATCTATACGTAACGATTATCGTTGTAATAACGTCTTAATACTTATATATCATATTAAGACATATTAGTACATCATGTTATCATGATAATGTAAAAATTTAACATCTCATTAAATATAATAAAAATGGGATTAATTACATTTAATGAGATCGTTAACTTAAAGGTTCCGAAACAACACTTACATGTAACGATTAACGATGACTTAATGACTCAGTTAAAATGTATATACATGTAGTATATTAGGATGTATCATTACACTTTTGAAAGACTTCATGACACATATCAAAGTACTTCTACTTAACAAAAATGCTTACAATTGCATTCTCATTCATTTTCATCAACAATTCTACTCGTATACACCCGTATTCGTACTCATACAATACACAGCTCCTAGATGTATATACCATTGGTATATACAATTCAATGATCAGCTCTTAGTAGCCCTTATTTATTCAACAAACATGTGGAACCAACATTTGGCAACTAGCATGAATGATTACACGAAATTACAAACTAATGTGACCTTATATGGCCATGCTAGTTCACATTTTTCATCACCATCATTAACACTTTCATTTTTCAATTTTCATGCATCAAACTACTATCTCTCAAGTTCTCTCATATTGTTCTAAGTGTTCTTCATCATCTTCATCAAAATCTACATTAATCTAGCTCATAAATCTAAACATAAAACAACTTACAAAACACCTACTCAAGAACACTTTCAAGTTTGCAAGTCTACTTCCAAACTTTCAAATCCATTCCAAGTAATCATCTAATATCATAAAACCTTTGTTATTTATGGTAGGTTATCTTTCTAATTCAAGGTAATATTCATATTCAAATTTTGATTCGATTTCTATAACTATAACTATCTTAATTCAAGTAGAAATCTTACTTGAACTTGTTTTTGTGTCATGATTCTACTTCAAGAACTTTCAAGCCATCCAAGATCTTTTGAAGCTCTAGATCTTTTTTTGTCATTTCCAGTAGGTTTACCTGCTAAATTTGAGGTAGTAACGATGTTCATAACATCATTCGATTCATATATATAAAACTATCTTATTCGAAGATTTAAACTTGTAATCACTAGAACATAGTTTAGTTAATTCTAAACTTGTTCGTAAACAAAGTTAATCCTTCTAACTTAACTTTTAAAATCAACTAAAAATATGTTCTATATCTATATTATATGCTAACTTAATGATTTACAACCTGAAAACACGAAGAACACCGTAAAACTGGATATACGCCGTTGTAGTAAAACCGGGGGCTGTTTGGGTTGGAAAAATAAAAACTATCTTAATCTTTGAAATTGATGTTTGTTTTCTGGAAAAATTATATTTCATATAAACATGATACTATATCCAAAAATCATGGTTAAACTCAAAGTGGAAGTATGTTTTTCAAAATGGTCATCAAGATGTCGTTCTTTCGACGAAAATGACTACCTCTTTCAAAAACAACTTGTAACCTGTATTTCCAACTATAAACTTATAATTTTTCTATTTAGTTTCATAAATTTCAGTTCATTATGAAACCATAGCAACTTGATTCACTCAAAATGGATTTATAACGAAGAAATTATGGGTAAAACAAAATTGGTTAAAATTACTAGTTTTAGCTACGAAAATTTTATAACAAATCTATACTAACCATAACTTAACTAACTTATAATGTATTATACATGTATTCTAACATATATTATGTAATCTTGATAGACCATAGACATGTATACAATGTTTTGACATATCATATCGACGTCATCTATATATATTATTTGGAATAACCATAGACACTCTATATGCGGTAATGCTTGAGTTATCTATACTGGGTTGAGGTTGATTCCAAAATAATATATATACCTTGAGTTGTGATCGAGTCTGAGACTTGTATACACTGGGTCATGGATTGATTCGAGATAATATATATTAATTTATTTCTGTACTACTAACTGTGGACAACTAATTGTGGACTACTAACGTTGGACTGTTAACTTAACAAATTTAAATCGTTAAAACGTAATAAAATATGTTGTGAATATATTTCGATCATACTTTGATATGTATGTATATATTGTTATAGGTTCGTGAATCGACTCGTGGCCAAGTCTTATTTCTGACGAAGTAAAAATCTGTGAAAGTGAGTTATAGTCCCACTTTTACTAGCTAATATCTTGGGATGAGAATACATGCAGTTTTATAAATGTTTTACAAAATAGACACAAGTACTTGAAACTACATTCTATGATGGATTACGAATACCGAATATCACCCTTTTTAGCTTGGTAACCTAAGAATTTGGGAACTGGCCCCAAATTGACGCGAATCCTAAAGATAGATCTATGGGTACTAACGACCCCCATCCTGAGAGTTTGGATGCTTTAGTACTTCGATTTTTGTACAGATGTGTTAATCCTGTATGTATACAGATGTGTTAATCCTGTATCTTTGGGGATATTCAATATGCATTATGTTAATGTCGGTTACCAGGTGTTCATCATATGAATGATTTTTATGGCTATTTATGAAGAATGAAATCTTGTGGTCTATTATTACAATTTATGATATAGGTTAAACCGATAACTCACCAACATTTTTGTTGACGTTTTAAGCATGTTTATTCTCAGGTGATTATTAAAAGCTTCCGCTGTTGCATACTAATTAAAGACAAGAATTGGAGTCAGCATGCTTGTTTGATAATGTTTAAAAGCTGCATTCGGAAAATAAATTGTTGTATAATATTGTTGTAAACCGTTAAATAATGGTCGTGTGTAAACGTTATATTGTAGATTATCATTACTTGATAATCTAGGTTATGTTTTTAAACCTTTATCGATAAAATAAAGGTTATGACTTGTTTTTAAAAATCGAATGCAGTCTTTGAAAAACGTCTCATATAGAGGTCAAAACCTCGCAACGAAATCAATTAATATGAAACGTTTATAATAGATATGAACGGGTCATTTCAGTTGGTATCAGAGCGTTGATCTTAGAGAACCAGAAATTTGCATTAGTGAGTCTGGACTCCGACCGTGTTTACTTGAAAAACGATTGCTTAACACTTTTGTTGGAAACTATATATTTTTTACATGTAAATAATATGTGATATATTAATCTCTTAACGTGCTTGCTATTGTGTGATAGATGTCTACCTCTAGTACAAATCCCATCGACTCACCCAATAATAATGAAGAGTCAAATGTATTTTGGGAAGATTCACAAATTCCGGAAGAAGAAGAAGAACCGGAAGAAGAGGAACCGGAAGAAGAGGAACCGGAAGAAGAGGTTCCGGAGGAGGAAATATTAAGAACCAAGGAAAAACAGATAAATAAAAGAAAATCCTCAAGCAATGGTCAATGGTGTTTCCTCCGAGGAAGCAAAATATTGGGAAGAATACCAATTTTTTGATGAATTGGATCCCGACGAAGATTCCGATGATGTTATAAAAATTACCCCGGCTCAATTTAATAAGGAAAAAGAAAATAATAAGGGAAAAGCTATCAAAATAGAAAAAGCCGAGTCCTAAACCGATGAACTTTATGTTAACATGAAATATCCCGATGGGATATATCGTAAACACCCGTATTTCTTAAACTTTAACTATAACCTGAGAACATCTAAGCCACCAGGTTTTTCTAAACCATTTGTGAAAATGACAGCTCGTATTAGAGGAGCACCATGTATCCCTAGGAAATTAGCAAAACGAACCAAGTCTGGGGAGGAGGAAACAAGTGAGTCGGAATAAAGAATAGTAATCATGCTGTGTAATATATGTACTTTAGTGTGCTTGTACTTTTATGATGTATGTAAAAATTGCTTGTAATGTTTGTATTCTATCATCCTTTACAAGATCTAATTTTTCATCTCTTTACAGTATAAAAATACAAAATGGACGTTAAGGATAGACAACCAAATATTTTAGAAGACCTACCACGGGATATGATTGATGAAATCTTGTCTAGAGTTGGTCAGGATTCCTCGACTCAATTGTTTATGGCAAAATTAGTTTGTAAGACGTTTGAAAGACGTTCCAGGCATGTCTTATTTTATAGAAGGCTTTCCTTCGATAGGTGGTGTATATCACATTGGGGAAACCTTAAGTTACGACATATTTTCTATAAGGCTATGTGTGCGGGAAACCCTAATGCAATTTTCTGCCACGGGTTGAGAGCCTATTTTGACTCTGAATATCCCAATATAGGATTTCATTCGTTAAAAAGGGCTTCAAACATGCAACTTAAGGAAGCATGTTACGTTTACTGGTTAGTGATGTTCGCCTCTCATCAAATTGAGAAAAAGAACATCGGTTTGCAACTTCTTAATGAAACATTCTCACAAGTGACAGGTTCAGTAGTTGGGGTAAGAGATAAGGTTTTTAACTTGTTACGACATTTTTGGATATTACGTAACCCCCGTCCTTTTGACGACGTTACAATGTGCTGCCTTGCCAACGGTCACAACAGTTATTCCCCACTTGATCAAGGATAGGAAATAGTACTAGTGAAACCCGAATGCATGACTTGTTTCTGATCTTATGAATTACGTGTCTTTATTTCCTTCACTGAATAGTTTGAGTTTCACTAGAATTGTCCTAACAGCTGCCTGATATTATGGTCATTGTGTGCCTTATTTCATGCTGTATGTAAAATAACGGTGTTGTATGATTGTATGATATTGTATCGAAAGTTTAAGCATGAAATGTTAATGAATTAAGTTTTTCATGATAGAATATTATTTCGATAGTAGTAGTTAATTTTTGCGCTAGCTATTAAGTATGAACTTTAACGGGTAGGTACTACCCGAACTAAAATTATAAAACGCTAATATGAAGAAAAGGCTTTTATAAATAAATTCATATTATGCTACGAAATACTATTGACTACTCCTAACATTCTATATGATTAACTTAACTCTTTTGGCTATTTTTGAAGGAAATGGCACCGACTACTCGACAGAACTTGAATATGAACGAAGAAGATTTCCGTGCATTCCTTGCCGCAAACATAGCCGCAGTACAGGCTGCAATGCAAAACAACAACAATAACTCAGGGTCTAGCAGTGGAGTTAACTCTACAGGAAATCATGTAGGATGCTCCTACAAGGCTTTCACTGCCTGTAAGCCTCTGAAATTCGACGGAACTGAAGGACCGGTCGGACTGAAACGTTGGACCGAGAAGGTCGAATATGTGTTTACTATAAGAAAATATGCTGAAGAAGACAAGATAAAGTACGCCACGCATACCTTCACAGGTACTGCGTTAACCTGGTGGAACACCTATCTCAAACAGATGGGACAAGATGCTGCTTACACACTACCGTGGTCAGCATTCAAACACTTGATGAATGAGCAGTACCATCCCAGAAATGAAGTCAATAAACTCAAAACAGAGCTTAGAGAATTACGAGCGCAGGGATTCGATATCACCACATACGAACTACGATTCACCGAATTGTGTTTATTGTGTCCAAGAGTGTTCGAAGATGAAGAAGAGCAGATCGATGCTTTTATAAAGGGGTTACCAAGAATTCAGGAGAATGTAAGTGCGAGCGGGCCCACTTCAATGCAAAAGGCAAGCCGAATGGCTCACAAATTTATAAACCAGATCGAAGGAAGGATTAAAGAGCAGGCGACCGAGGAGGCCAAAATGAAACAAGTCAAGAGGAAGTGGGAAGAAAACAGTGACAAGAGTCACCAACACAACAATAGTAACTATCACTTCAACAATCAACACAACAATAACAACTACAATCGCACCATTTTTCGCCACAATAAACGCAATAACAACCACCCCAACAACAAAAAAAACAACAACTACAACAATCGTCCTAATAACAATATCAACCGCAACAACAACCATCTCAACAACAACAACCATAATAACGACAACAAGAGGCATAAAACTCAGTGCCCAAGGTGTGAGACATATCATCCGAATAGGTTTTGTAAGGAATTATGCACCAAGTGCAACAGAACGGGTCATAGTACAGCGAAGTGTGACGTCTATGGACCTATGGCCAATAGAATTAACAGAACAAATAATGTTATTACTTGTTTTGGATGTGGAAAGCCCGGTCACTTCAAAAGTGATTGCCCGAACCAGGGGAATACTAATGGACAAGGCCGTGGAAGAGTTTTCAATAATAATGCGGCAGAAGCACAGGAAAACCCGAAGCTTGTTACGGGTACATTTTTTAATGATGAAAAACCTGCTTATGTTTTATTTGATTCGGATGCGGATAAAAGCTATATGAGTAGAGATTTTTGTGTTAATTTAAATTGTCCATTAACGCCTTTGAATAATAAGTTTTTACTCAAATTAGCATTAACGAGTTAAAATTTTTGTGTTACTCCATTTGGCGGCAAACATTAACGAGTTAAAATTTTTATTTAGTGAAGTGATATTAGTTTCAAAATTATATACGTTATACATAATTACAATCTGAGTGATATAATAGGCCTTAAAACTATTTATACCATGTTTTAATGACCCGTCAAGTACACTTAAAGACCATCGTTATCTTGGTCCCACAGCTTGATCGTGACTCTATATGAATTTAATAAGTAACATTGCATTCTTCATTTAAAAATGATTTCCTATAAAGGAAATCTTCCAAAGTGTGTAAGTTTAGAAAAACCCATCATATGTAAATATCCAAAGTTGACCAAAAACAAAGTCAACAAAACGCTCACAAAGTATTAAACCCAAAAGTAGAATGCAATTTTAATGTTTAAATCAAAATCTGCTACAGAAAATGCAGACTCTCTAAGCACAGCGGAAGCAATCAATCATGAACCTGAGAATAAAACATGCGAGTAAACTATCAACAAAAATGTTGAGTGAATTATAGGTTTAATATTGCAAACAATATTTAATTTAAACCACGAAAATTTATGTTTGAAAACATAAAGACTTATTTTGGACCACAAAATTATATGCTCGAAAACATATAAAAAAACATTATTCCATTAACTCGTGAGCCACATGGTAATAACTTAACAACTCCTTACCCTTAATAAAACCAATATAACAATATACACTGAACAGGTGTATCTTTCAAAATACGAAGTACTAATACATTCCGCCTATAACTGCTAGCGCGACTAGAATGAAATGGGGCTGTCAGGCCTGATAGATCTATCCATAGGATTAACGTTCACCAGTAGAAACCAGTGATTAAAATTACCAGATTAGGGAATATTTTCGTTTGACTCACAATGAATAATTTAAACCAAATTCACTTGTGTCCAGAATATTTTAAATATAAAAATGGGACTATAATTTACCTTAAACGAAGCAACAACACAGTAATGCAAACAGCAAAAGACAAAGTGATCAAGAATGATCACAACGCCGACCTATAAATAACGCAGGTCGATATAAATAACTCACTTAGGTAAAGTCGTAGTATGATAGCTATAGTACTTGTTGCAAATAAGCATAGAACAACACTCAGTATGTTTCAGTATGATCAGGACAGCGTTTAACTTGTAGTGACCCGAACTTTTCCATGTTTATATATATTAATTGAGATTGATGTTTACATGATTAAATGTTTCCAACATGTTAAGCAATCAAACTTGTTAAGACTTGATTAATTGAAATAGGTTTCATATAGACAATTGACCACCCAAGTTGACCGGTGATTCACGAACGTTAAAACTTGTAAAAAAAAAACTATATGATGACATATATATGGTTATATATATAGTTAACATGATATTATGATAAGTAAACATATCATTAATTATATTAACAATGAACTACATATGTAAAAACAAGACTACTAACTTAATGATTTTGAAACGAGACATATATGTAACGTTTATCGTTGTAACGACATTTAATGTATATATATCATATTAAGAGATATTCGTAAATCATAATATCATGATAATATAATAATTTAAAATATCTTTTGATATTATAAACATTGGGTTAACAACATTTAACAAGATCGTTAACCAAAAGGTTTCAAAACAACACTTACATGTAACGACTAACGATGACTTAACGACTCAGTTAAAATGAATATACATGTAGTGTTTTAATATGTATTTATACACTTTTGAAAGACTTCAATACACTTATCAAAATACTTCTACTTAACAAAAATGCTTACAATTACATTCTCGTTCAGTTTCATCAACAATTCTACTCGTATGCACCCGTATTCGTACTCGTACAATACACAGCTTTTAGATGTATGTACTATTGGTATATACACTCCAATGATCAGCTCTTAGCAGCCCATGTGAGTCACCTAACACATGTGGGAACCATCATTTGGCAACTAGCATGAAATATCTCATAAGATTACAAAAATATGAGTAATCATTCATGACTTATTTACATGAAAACAAAATTACATATCCTTTATATCTAATCCATACACCAACGACCAAAAACACCTACAAACACTTTCATTCTTCAATTTTCTTCATCTAATTGAACTCTCTCAAGTTCTATCTTCAAGTTCTAAGTGTTCTTCATAAATTCCAAAAGTTCTAGTTTCATAAAATCAAGAATACTTTCGAGTTTGCTAGCTCACTTCCAATCTTGTAAGGTGATCATCCAACCTCAAGAAATCTTTGTTTCTTACAGTAGGTTATCATTCTAATACAAGGTAATAATCATATTCAAACTTTGGTTCAATTTCTATAACTATAACAATCTTATTTCAAGTGATGATCTTACTTGAACTTGTTTTCGTGTCATGATTTTGCTTCAAGAACTTTGAGCCATCCAAGGATCCATTGAAGCTAGATCCATTTTTCTCTTTTACAGTAGGTTCATCCAAGGAACTTAAGGTAGTAATGATGTTCATAACATCATTCGATTCATACATATAAAGCTATCTTATTCGAAGGTTTAAACTTGTAATCACTAGAACATAGTTTAGTTAATTCTAAACTTGTTCGCAAACAAAAGTTAATCCTTCTAACTTGACTTTTAAAATCAACTAAACACATGTTCTATATCTATATGATATGCTAACTTAATGATTTAAAACCTGGAAACACGAAAAACACCGTAAAACCGGATTTACGCCGTCGTAGTAACACCGCGGGCTGTTTTGGGTTAGTTAATTAAAAAGTATGATAAACTTTGATTTAAAAGTTGTTATTCTGAGAAAATGATTTTTATTATGAACATGAAACTATATCCAAAAATTATGGTTAAACTCAAAGTGGAAGTATGTTTTCTAAAATGGTCATCTAGACGTCGTTCTTTCGACTGAAATGACTACCTTTACAAAAACGACTTGTAACTTATTTTTTCGACTAGAAACCTATACTTTTTTTGTTTAGATTCATAAAATAGAGTTCAATATGAAACCATAGCAATTTGATTCACTCAAAACGGATTTAAAATGAAGAAGTTATGGGTAAAACAAGATTGGATAATTTTTCTCATTTTAGCTACGTGAAAATTGGTAACAAATCTATTCCAACCATAACTTAATCAACTTGTATTATATATTATGTAATCTTGAGATACCATAGACACGTATACAATGTTTCGACCTATCATGTCGACACATCTATATATATTTCGGAACAACCATAGACACTCTATATGTGAATGTTGGAGTTAGCTATACAGGGTTGAGGTTGATTCCAAAATATATATAGTTTGAGTTGTGATCAATACTGAGATACGTATACACTGGGTCGTGGATTGATTCAAGATAATATTTATCGATTTATTTCTGTACATCTAACTGTGGACAACTAGTTGTAGGTTACTAACGAGGACAGCTGACTTAATAAACTTAAAACATCAAAATATATTAAAAGTGTTGTAAATATATTTTGAACATACTTTGATATATATGTATATATTGTTATAGGTTCGTGAATCAACCAGTGGCCAAGTCTTACTTCCCGACGAAGTAAAAATCTGTGAAAGTGAGTTATAGTCCCACTTTTAAAATCTAATATTTTTGGGATGAGAATACATGCAGGTTTTATAAATGATTTACAAAATAGACACAAGTACGTGAAACTACATTCTATGGTTGAATTATCGAAATCGAATATGCCCCTTTTTATTAAGTCTGGTAATCTAAGAATTAGGGAACAGACACCCTAATTGACGCGAATCCTAAAGATAGATCTATTGGGCCTAACAAACCCCATCCAAAGTACCGGATGCTTTAGTACTTCGAAATTTATATCATATCCGAAGGGTGTCCCGGAATGATGGGGATATTCTTAAATATGCATCTTGTTATTGTCGGTTACCAGGTGTTCACCATATGAATGATTTTTATCTCTATGTATGGGATGTGTATTGAAATATGAAATCTTGTGGTCTATTGTTACGATTTGATATATATAGGTTAAACCTATAACTCACCAACATTTTTGTTGACGTTTTAAGCATGTTTATTCTCAGGTGATTATTAAGAGCTTCCGCTGTCGCATACTTAAATAAGGACAAGATTTGGAGTCCATGCTTGTATGATATTATGTAAAAACTGCATTCAAGAAACTTATTTTGTTGTAACATATTTGTATTGTAAACCATTATGTAATGGTCGTGTGTAAACAGGATATTTTAGATTATCATTATTTGATAATCTACGTAAAGCTTTTTAAACCTTTATTGATGAAATAAAGGTTATGGTTTGTTTAAAAATGAATGCAGTCTTTGAAAAACGTCTCATATAGAGGTCAAAACCTCGCAACGAAATCAATTAATATGGAACGTTTTTAATCAATAAGAACGGGACATTTCAGTTGGTATCCGAGCGTTGGTCTTAGAGAACCAGAAAATTTGCATTAGTGTGTCTTATCGAGTTTGTTAGGATGCATTAGTGAGTCTGGACTTCGACCGTGTTTTCTTTAAAAATGATTGCTTAACATTTTTGTTGGAAACTATATATTTTTAACATATGAATATTATGTGATATATTAATCTCTTAACGTGTTTGATATTATGTGATAGATGTCTACCTCTAGAACAAGTCCCATTGACTCACCTAATAATAATGAAGAGTCAAATGTAAATTGGAATGATTTGTGGACTGATTCACAAGTTCCCGAAGAGGAACCGGAAGAAGAGTCGGAACCGGAAGAAGAATCGGAACCGGAAGAAGAATCGGAACCGGATGAAGAAATAGAACCGGTGGGGGAAATAATAAAACGGTTAAGTAAAAGAAAATCCTCAACCAACCGACCAAAGTTAATTATGGTCAATGGTGTTTCCGCCAAGGAAGCAAAATATTGGGAGGATTACCAATTCTCCGATGAATCGGATTCCGACGAGAATTCCGATGATGTTATAGAAATTACCCCAACTGAATTTAAAAAGGCAAAAGAAAATAATAAGGGAAAGGGCATAAAAATAGAGAAATCTAATTCCAACCCCGATGAACTTTATATGTATCGTCAACCCCCGAAGTCCTTAAGTTGTAACAATGACCCGGGAACCTCTAAACCACCAGGTTTTTCTAAACCAATGTGGACAACGACGACTCGTATTAGGGGAACATCATATATCCCTAGAAACTTGGCAAAACGAACCAAAACTGAAGAAGAAGAAACGAGCGAGTCGGAATAAGATAGTTGTATTCGTGTGGTGTAATATATGGAATATAGTGTTCTTATGCTTTATGATATATGTAAAAATTGCTTGTATTAATAAGTATTTTTTTTATGAATCTAACTCTTGTCTATTTTACAGTTTAAAAACACAAAATGGATAGACAACCCAATATTTTAAGAGACCTACCCGGAGACATGATTGATGAAATCTTGTCTAGAGTCGGCCAGAATTCTTCTGCACAACTATTTAAGGCGAGATCAGTTTGTAAGACATTCGAAGAACGTTCCAAGAATGTCTTGGTTTATAAGAGACTTTCGTTTGAAAGATGGGGGATATCACATTGGGAAACCCATAAGTTACGATGTGTTTACTTTGACGCATATATTGCGGGGAACCCAAATGCTATTTTACGCAACGGGTTAAGAAATTATTTTGACTCAATATATCCGAATATTGGACTTCGTGATTTAGAAAAAGCGGCTAACATGCAACATAAAGAAGCATGTTATGCTTACGGATTAGTAATGTTCGCTTCTCACCAAAGTGAGAACAAGAACATCGGGCTACAACTATTAAACAAAACGTTTCCACAAGTGACGGAGTCGGTAATTGGGGTAAGAAATGAGGTTTTTAGATTATTACGGGACTGTTGGACATTACGTAACCCTCGTCCCTTTGATGACGTTACAACACGCTGTCTTATAAACGGCCATAACGGTTATGTTGCACAAGACCAAGGATGGGAAGTAGTCCTAGTAAAACCAGAATGCATGACTTGTTTCTAGACGTATGAATTACGTGTCTTTATTGCCTTTGCTGAACGACTTGTGTACTAGCTAGAATTGTCTTCACAACTATCTTGTATCAAAGTTATTGTGTGCTATATTTCATGCTTTATGTAAAATAAGCGGTATTGTAAGTTTGTAAAATATTGTATAAAAGTTTGAACGCGAAATATTATTATAATCAATTTTTCATATAGAATTGTAGTAGTTGAATTGTATATTAGCTACTAAGTATGAACTTAACGGGTAGGTACTACCCGAATTTAAACTTATAAAACGCTAATATGAAGAAAAAGCTTTTATAAATGAGTTCATATTATGCTACGAAATACTATTAACTACTCTTAATATTCTGTATGATTAACTTGTTCCATTTAACTATTTTGAAGGAAATGGCACCGACTACTCGACACACCGTGAATATGAATGAAGAGGAATTCCGTACTTTTCTAGCTTCAAACATAGCCGCAGTACAGGCTGCGCTACATACCAATAATAACCTTGGATCTAGCAGTACAGGAAATCGTGTAGGATGCACCTACAAAGAATTCACTGCCTGCAAACCTTTGGAATTTGATGGAACCGAAGGACCGATCGGATTGAAACGGTGGACCGAGAAGGTTGAATCGGTGTTTGCCATAAGTAAGTGTACTGAAGAGGACAAAGTGAAGTACGCTACGCATACCTTCACAGGTTCTGCGTTAACATGGTGGAATACCTATCTAGAGCAAGTGGGACAAGATGATGCGTACGCACTACCTTGGTCAGCATTCAAGCACTTGATGAACGAGAAGTACCGTCCCAGAACCGAGGTCAATAAGCTCAAGACAGAACTTAGAGGGTTACGAACCCAAGGATTTGATATTACCACGTACGAAAGACGATTCACAGAATTGTGCCTATTGTGTCCGGGAGCATTCGAAGATGAGGAAGAGAAGATCGACGCGTTTGTGAAAGGATTACCGGAAAGAATCCAAGAAGATATAAGTTCACACGAGCCCGCCTCCATACAACAGGCATGTAGAATGGCTCACAAACTAGTGAACCAGATTGAAGAAAAAATTAAAGAACAGACTGCTGAAGAGGCCAATGTGAAGCAAGTCAAAAGAAAGTGGGAGGAAAACGATGATAAGAATCACCAATACAACAACAACAGCAATTACAACAATAATCGCAACAATTATCCCAACAATCGCAACATCAATCGCAACTACAACAAACGGCCCAACAACAACAACAACAACAACAACAGCAACTACAACAATCATCCCAACAACAATAATAACCGCAACAACAACAACAATCAGAAGCAACTATGCCAAAGGTGTGAAAAGAATCACTCGGGGTTCTGCACCAAATTTTGCAACAAGTGTAAAAGAAATGGTCATAGCGCGGCGAAGTGTGAGGTCTACGGACCAGGGGTTAATAGAACGAAAGGAACAACTGGTGTCGGAACGAGTAATGGCGGAGCAAGTAGTGTCGGAGCAAGTTATGCCAATGTAGTTTGTTATAAATGTGGAAAACCAGGCCACATTATTAGAAATTGCCCGAACCAGGAGAACACGAATGGACAAGGCCGTGGAAGAGTTTTCAATATTAATGCGGTAGAGGCACATGAAGACCCAGAGCTTGTTACGGGTACGTTTCTTATTGACAATAAATCTGCTTACGTTTTATTTGATTCGGGTGCGGATAGAAGCTATATGAGTAGAGATTTTTGTGCTAAATTAAGTTGTCCATTGACGCCTTTGGATAGTAAATTTTTACTCGAATTAGCAAATGGTAAATTAATTTCAGCAGATAATATATGTCGGAATCGAGAAATTAAACTGGTTAGCGAAACATTTAAGATTGATTTGATACCAGTAGAGTTAGGGAGTTTTGATGTGATAATCGGTATGGACTGGTTGAAAGAAGTGAAAGCGGAGATTGTTTGTTACAAAAATGCAATTCGCATTATACGAGAAAAAGGAAAACCCTTAATGGTGTACGGAGAAAAGGGCAACACGAAGCTACATCTTATTAGTAATTTGAAGGCACAAAAACTAATAAGAAAAGGTTGCTATGCTGTTCTAGCACACGTCGAGAAAGTACAAACTGAAGAAAAGAGCATCAATGATGTTCCCATTGCAAAAGAATTTCCCGATGTATTTCCGAAAGAATTACCGGGATTACCCCCACATCGATCCGTGGAATTTCAAATAGATCTTGTACCAGGAGCTGCACCAATGGCTCGTGCTCCTTACAGACTCGCACCCAGCGAGATGAAAGAACTGCAAAGCCAATTACAAGAACTTTTAGAGCGTGGTTTCATTCGACCAAGCACATCACCGTGGGGAGCTCCTGTTTTGTTTGTCAAGAAGAAAGATGGTACATTCAGGTTGTGTATCGACTACCGAGAGTTGAACAAACTTACCATCAAGAACCGCTACCCACTACCGAGAATCGACGACTTATTTGATCAACTACAAGGCTCGTCCGTTTATTCAAAGATTGACTTACGTTCCGGGTATCATCAAATGCGGGTGAAAGAAGATGATATTCCAAAGACTGCTTTCAGAACACGTTACGGTCATTACGAGTTTATGGTCATGCCGTTTGGTTTAACTAATGCACCAGCTGTGTTCATGGACCTTATGAACCGAGTGTGTGGACCATACCTTGACAAGTTTGTCATTGTTTTCATTGATGACATACTTATTTACTCAAAGAATGACCAAGAACACGGTGAACATTTGAGAAAGGTGTTAGAAGTATTGAGGAAGGAAGAATTGTACGCTAAGTTTTCAAAGTGTGCATTTTGGTTGGAAGAAGTTCAATTCCTCGGTCACATAGTGAACAAAGAAGGTATTAAGGTGGATCCGGCAAAGATAGAAACTGTTGAAAAGTGGGAAACCCCGAAAACTCCGAAACACATACGCCAGTTTTTAGGACTAGCTGGTTACTACAGAAGGTTCATCCAAGACTTTTCCAGAATAGCAAAACCCTTGACTGCATTAACGCATAAAGGGAAGAAATTTGAATGGAATGATGAACAAGAGAAAGCGTTTCAGTTATTGAAGAAAAAGCTAACTACGGCACCTATATTGTCATTGCCTGAAGGGAATGATGATTTTGTGATTTATTGTGACGCATCAAAGCAAGGTCTCGGTTGTGTATTAATGCAACGAACGAAGGTGATTGCTTATGCGTCTAGACAATTGAAGATTCACGAACAAAATTATACGACGCATGATTTGGAATTAGGCGCGGTTGTTTTTGCATTAAAGACTTGGAGGCACTACTTATATGGGGTCAAAAGTATTATATATACCGACCACAAAAGTCTTCAACACATATTTAATCAGAAACAACTGAATATGAGGCAGCGTAGGTGGATTGAATTATTGAATGATTACGATTTTGAGATTCGTTACCACCCGGGGAAGGCAAATGTGGTAGCCGATGCCTTGAGCAGGAAGGATAGAGAACCCATTCGAGTAAAATCTATGAATATAATGATTCATAATAACATTACTACTCAAATAAAGGAGGCGCAACAAGGAGTTTTAAAAGAGGGAAATTTAAAGGATGAAATACCCAAAGGATCGGAGAAGCATCTTAATATTCGGGAAGACGGAACCCGGTATAGGGCTGAAAGGATTTGGGTACCAAAATTTGGAGATATGAGAGAAATGGTACTTAGAGAAGCTCATAAAACCAGATACTCAATACATCCTGGAACGGGGAAGATGTACAAGGATCTCAAGAAACATTTTTGGTGGCCGGGTATGAAAGCCGATGTTGCTAAATACGTAGGAGAATGTTTGACGTGTTCTAAGGTCAAAGCTGAGCATCAGAAACCATCAGGTCTACTTCAACAACCCGAAATCCCGGAATGGAAATGGGAAAACATTACCATGGATTTCATCACTAAATTGCCAAGGACTGCAAGTGGTTTTGATACTATTTGGGTAATAGTTGATCGTCTCACCAAATCAGCACACTTCCTACCAATAAGAGAAGATGACAAGATGGAGAAGTTAGCACGACTGTATTTGAAGGAAGTCGTCTCCAGACATGGAATACCAATCTCTATTATCTCTGATAGGGATGGCAGATTTATTTCAAGATTCTGGCAGACACTACAGCAAGCATTAGGAACTCGTCTAGACATGAGTACTGCCTATCATCCACAAACTGATGGGCAGAGCGAAAGGACGATACAAACGCTTGAAGACATGCTACGAGCATGTGTTATTGATTTCGGAAACAGTTGGGATCGACATCTACCGTTAGCAGAATTTTCCTACAACAACAGCTACCATTCAAGCATTGAGATGGCGCCGTTTGAAGCACTTTATGGTAGAAAGTGCAGGTCTCCGATTTGTTGGAGTGAGGTGGGGGATAGACAGATTACGGGTCCGGAGATTATACAAGAAACTACCGAGAAGATCATCCAAATTCAACAACGGTTGAAAACCGCCCAAAGTCGACAAAAGAGCTACGCTGACATTAAAAGAAAAGATATAGAATTTGAAATTGGAGAGATGGTCATGCTTAAAGTTTCACCTTGGAAAGGCGTTGTTCGATTTGGTAAACGAGGGAAATTAAATCCAAGGTATATTGGACCATTCAAGATTATTGATCGTGTCGGACCAGTAGCTTACCGACTTGAGTTACCTCAACAACTCGCGGCTGTACATAACACTTTCCACGTCTCGAATTTGAAGAAATGTTTTGCTAAAGAAGATCTCACTATTCCGTTAGATGAAATCCAAATCAACGAAAAACTCCAATTCATCGAAGAACCCGTCGAAATAATGGATCGTGAGGTTAAAAGACTTAAGCAAAACAAGATACCAATTGTTAAGGTTCGATGGAATGCTCGTAGAGGACCCGAGTTCACCTGGGAGCGTGAAGATCAGATGAAGAAGAAATACCCGCATCTATTTCCAGAAGATTCGTCAACACCTTCAACAGCTTAAAATTTCGGGACGAAATTTATTTAACGGGTAGGTACTGTAGTGACCCGAACTTTTCCATGTTTATATATATTAATTGAGATTGATGTTTACATGATTAAATGTTTCCAACATGTTAAGCAATCAAACTTGTTAAGACTTGATTAATTGAAATAGGTTTCATATAGACAATTGACCACCCAAGTTGACCGGTGATTCACGAACGTTAAAACTTAAAAAAAAAACTATATGATGACATATATATGGTTATATATATAGTTAACATGATATTATGATAAGTAAACATATCATTAATTATATTAACAATGAACTACATATGTAAAAACAAGACTACTAACTTAATGATTTTGAAACGAGACATATATGTAACGTTTATCGTTGTAACGACATTTAATGTATATATATCATATTAAGAGATATTCGTACATCATAATATCATGATAATATAATAATTTAAAATCTCTTTTGATATTATAAACATTGGGTTAACAACATTTAACAAGATCGTTAACCAAAAGGTTTCAAAACAACACTTACATGTAACGACTAACGATGACTTAACGACTCAGTTAAAATGAATATACATGTAGTGTTTTAATATGTATTTATACACTTTTGAAAGACTTCAATACACTTATCAAAATACTTCTACTTAACAAAAATGCTTACAATTACATTCTCGTTCAGTTTCATCAACAATTCTACTCGTATGCACCCGTATTCGTACTCGTACAATACACAGCTTTTAGATGTATGTACTATTGGTATATACACTCCAATGATCAGCTCTTAGCAGCCCATGTGAGTCACCTAACACATGTGGGAACCATCATTTGGCAACTAGCATGAAATATCTCATAAGATTACAAAAATATGAGTAATCATTCATGACTTATTTACATGAAAACAAAATTACATATCCTTTATATCTAATCCATACACCAACGACCAAAAACACCTACAAACACTTTCATTCTTCAATTTTCTTCATCTAATTGAACTCTCTCAAGTTCTATCTTCAAGTTCTAAGTGTTCTTCATAAATTCCAAAAGTTCTAGTTTCATAAAATCAAGAATACTTTCAAGTTTGCTAGCTCACTTCCAATCTTGTAAGGTGATCATCCAACCTCAAGAAATCTTTGTTTCTTACAGTAGGTTATCATTCTAATACAAGGTAATAATCATATTCAAACTTTGGTTCAATTTCTATAACTATAACAATCTTATTTCAAGTGATGATCTTACTTGAACTTGTTTTCGTGTCGTGATTTTGCTTCAAGAACTTTGAGCCATCCAAGGATCCATTGAAGCTAGATCCATTTTTCTCTTTTCCAGTAGGTTCATCCAAGGAACTTAAGGTAGTAATGATGTTCATAACATCATTCGATTCATACATATAAAGCTATCTTATTCGAAGGTTTAAACTTGTAATCACTAGAACATAGTTTAGTTAATTCTAAACTTGTTCGCAAACAAAAGTTAATCCTTCTAACTTGACTTTTAAAATCAACTAAACACATGTTCTATATCTATATGATATGCTAACTTAATGATTTAAAACCTGGAAACACGAAAAACACCGTAAAACCGGATTTACGCCGTCGTAGTAACACCGCGGGCTGTTTTGGGTTAGTTAATTAAAAAGTATGATAAACTTTGATTTAAAAGTTGTTATTCTGAGAAAATGATTTTTATTATGAACATGAAACTATATCCAAAAATTATGGTTAAACTCAAAGTGGAAGTATGTTTTCTAAAATGGTCATCTAGACGTCGTTCTTTCGACTGAAATGACTACCTTTACAAAAACGACTTGTAACTTATTTTTCTGACTAGAAACCTATACTTTTTTTGTTTAGATTCATAAAATAGAGTTCAATATGAAACCATAGCAATTTGATTCACTCAAAACGGATTTAAAATGAAGAAGTTATGGGTAAAACAAGATTGGATAATTTTTCTCATTTTAGCTACGTGAAAATTGGTAACAAATCTATTCCAACCATAACTTAATCAACTTGTATTATATATTATGTAATCTTGAGATACCATAGACACGTATACAATGTTTCGACCTATCATGTCGACACATCTATATATATTTCGGAACAACCATAGACACTCTATATGTGAATGTTGGAGTTAGCTATACAGGGTTGAGGTTGATTCCAAAATATATATAGTTTGAGTTGTGATCAATACTGAGATACGTATACACTGGGTCGTGGATTGATTCAAGATAATATTTATCGATTTATTTCTGTACATCTAACTGTGGACAACTAGTTGTAGGTTACTAACGAGGACAGCTGACTTAATAAACTTAAAACATCAAAATATATTAAAAGTGTTGTAAATATATTTTGAACATACTTTGATATATATGTATATATTGTTATAGGTTCGTGAATCAACCAGTGGCCAAGTCTTACTTCCCGACGAAGTAAAAATCTGTGAAAGTGAGTTATAGTCCCACTTTTAAAATCTAATATTTTTGGGATGAGAATACATGCAGGTTTTATAAATGATTTACAAAATAGACACAAGTACGTGAAACTACATTCTATGGTTGAATTATCGAAATCGAATATGCCCCTTTTTATTAAGTCTGGTAATCTAAGAATTAGGGAACAGACACCCTAATTGACGCGAATCCTAAAGATAGATCTATTGGGCCTAACAAACCCCATCCAAAGTACCGGATGCTTTAGTACTTCGAAATTTATATCATATCCGAAGGGTGTCCCGGAATGATGGGGATATTCTTAAATATGCATCTTGTTATTGTCGGTTACCAGGTGTTCACCATATGAATGATTTTTATCTCTATGTATGGGATGTGTATTGAAATATGAAATCTTGTGGTCTATTGTTACGATTTGATATATATAGGTTAAACCTATAACTCACCAACATTTTTGTTGACGTTTTAAGCATGTTTATTCTCAGGTGATTATTAAGAGCTTCCGCTGTCGCATACTTAAATAAGGACAAGATTTGGAGTCCATGCTTGTATGATATTGTGTAAAAACTGCATTCAAGAAACTTATTTTGTTGTAACATATTTGTATTGTAAACCATTATGTAATGGTCGTGTGTAAACAGGATATTTTAGATTATCATTATTTGATAATCTACGTAAAGCTTTTTAAACCTTTATTGATGAAATAAAGGTTATGGTTTGTTTAAAAATGAATGCAGTCTTTGAAAAACGTCTCATATAGAGGTCAAAACCTCGCAACGAAATCAATTAATATGGAACGTTTTTAATCAATAAGAACGGGACATTTCATAACTCGTACTTTCTATTTTTAGAATGTTTCTATTTTTAGCAGGTTTCCATTTCTGGAAAATTTCTATTTTTGGAAAGTTTCTATTTTAGGAAAGTTTCTATTTTAGGAAGTTTCCATATTTAGAAAGTTTCTATTTTTGAAAAGTTTTTAACATAGGAAAGTTTCCTTAATTAGAAAAGTCAACAAAAGTCAACTGAAAGTCAAAGTCAACCGAAAGTCAACTCGAAAGTCAACCTTGGTCAAACTTAGTCAACATTGAAATTAAAGTGTAATTTATATTAATAATATAAGTTATAATGTTAACTATATATGAATTATTGGACTGTTAACTGTGCACTTTGAACTATGGATTACCAACATTGGACAATTAAAATGCATTAAAATATTGATTATAACATATGAAACTAAACAACTCTTCAAGTTTGCCACTTGATTTCATCTTAAACCTCATTTGTATCTTGACAAATACAATATGCGTTCAAACCTTTCATGATTCTTGAAAACACCTCAATCGAGAAGATGAACCAACCGCACTTCATCTACGGAAGAAAAGATTGATGCATATAATTATGCACCTGAAAATATTCGAAACCTGAGTAAACGTTTAACATACAGCTGTGCTAATTATTTGGTGTTATTGTTACCCAAAATAACATTTTCACTCTTTTTCAAATTAGCCAATTTTGTCACAGCTCCAGCAAGTCAACTTTGACTTTTCGTTCGAAACAACCTTATTATAATCTTGATATATCTGCGTGCTCATTTATTGTTACTAGAGAACCTTTTATATTCTACCATAATACCATGAGCGTTTAATCATCTAAAAACACAATTCTCTTGAAACCACCTCGGATTGATAACCGATGATTCAGATATGGCTGCATTAAATGCAGATGAAACAGTAAAATTGTAGATGGCCTGAATGGCCAAGAGGTTGATGATAAAGAATGGAGTGTTGGGAACGCTCGATTAAAAATTTGGTACTGAAAAACGGATTGAGCTAACCATGAAGGAGACCAAGGACAAATACAAGGACCAAACCCTATATTCAAAGAATCCAGGTAATTCTGGATCCGCCAAAATCTTTAGAGAATATCTTGTTCCGAAGTCATGTTAATATCTTGCGGAAAATTTTTCTTCATCAACTTTCGAACTTAGAAATTCTAAAATATCATCATAAATATCTCCGATATTTCTGAGGATATTTTCATAAATATTCTTGTCCGAAATTATCTACCTCTTCGTGTTTTTTGTATTCCATTATATTGGAAACTTCTGTAAAATCAAAGTATAAATTATGAATGAATTTTGGAGAAGTGTTGGGAATTGAAGCATGGGTTAGTATAATATAATGACGTCCGGCCAACGTGATTATATTACAGTAAGTCATGCTGAGTTTCTAATGGAACGTGATAAAGGATCACAGATCATACCTTTATCATGAACCATGTTACATAACTCTTTCATTCTACTTAACCTCTGAACATATCAAGAAAATATATTCTTGATAGTTCCATCCTCAGGGATTCAGGTAATTTGACAAATCAAATCGTGCTAATACATTCCTTTCTGCTTAGAATACTATAATCATTCGAAACTTCATACCTACGAATTCTAGACCATTATTCGCTTGATTTAAAGTCGAGAAGAGAAAAACAAAAGCATAGAGCTCCGAAATATAAAGGAAAAATATAAAGCCGATCATAAACACATAAATTACAAACCATATATATCAATGCGTATAACCATATAAAGACACGGGAGAATTAAAAACATTATAACCTCAAGGTAATCATAGAAGTAACCAGATTTCTCTGGTGATAAATGAAAGAGAAGAATGACAGAAACGATAGTCAGGAAAATACAAAGTATTAGAACTGAATTAAGTATTTTCAGAATCTCTTGGAAGTGTGAATTGAGTAAAGGAACGGTGAAAATAATGGAAACAGAAGAAGTTAATTTATAATAGAAATATTCGACAGAGCGATCGAGATAGATGACTGCATTGAATTAAAAAGATCCTAATCTCCTTGAATCCCGAAGAATCGGATCTTATAGATTTCCAAGATTTTCTTTAGATCCCTGGAATTCCGAAAATCAACCATGACTAAGACAAATCGCTATTTCTTTATTTCAAACTTTTGTGATAGCTTCACACATACGCTTCGAGTAATCGAATTGTCTTGTTCATATTACTCACTGATGATAAAAGACGAATTTTTAACTCGTATGTGTCATGAGACCATATTTATTGTCAACCATGACCGTCCCAATCAAATTTCTGGACGAAATTTCTTTAACGGGTAGGTACTGTGACGACCCGAGAATTTCCGACCAAATTTAAACTTAATCTTTATATAGTTTCGACACGATAAGCAAAGTCAGTAAGGTTGAGTCTCAAAAATTTTGAACTGTTTCATGTATACATTTACCCTTCGACTACTCTCGACGATTCACAAACAATTAATTATAAATAGATATGTGTGTACGTATATATAAATAATAATTCGAAATATAATTTGAAGTATTATATGGTGTTGTTATTAAAAAAAATAATAAATTAAAAATAGGATATTATAATAATTATTATTTAAAATATATCTCTATATATAAATAAAGTATAAAAAAAAATATTAAATGATTGTAATACTCGTTTGATGTTTCGATGGATATTAAGCAAGTTAAATTCAAACTTATGTGATTTTAAAATAAACGGTGATCCGAAAATGAGTTCTATAAATTTTAGGCTTATTAAAAATGTATTTAGGAACTATTTGTTAAGTTTTAACATTTTTTATATTTTGCTCATAAATGAGAGGGACAGTTGATGTAATTTTTATTTATTAAATTAATGACTGAATTTTATACCATAATGACCAAAATAAATAAATGAATTTAATTTTAAAATATGGGATTTTTATGAATTAAATTTATCCGTAACTGTTTAGCAAAGAAGCACGATATATTATCCTCTAAAGATTGTCGGTAATAAGAATACAAAGTAACAGCTAAGGCTTATTCATATATCACGTTTTGCCACTTTTGAAATTATTAACCAATACTGTGTTTGATTTATTAATATTAATATATGTTATATATTCTTACATGCACACATGTATTAACCACTCCAGTACTTAGATCATGTTTGTTTCCTACTTCTATTAGTGTTCATGAATCAACCAACACATACACCAAACCATCTTACTCACTGCCACTATTTAATGTATGAAACCCGAACACTTTTCGTTTGATATAAATCCTTCCGTTCAAAAACTGCTTACCTCCTTGTTCGATCTCACCATCTCAACAATAAAACATCATTCATTGATCACTGTTGTTCTTATTTCTACTTTCGTTTTTGTTTGAACCCCACCATCAAATGATATAAAGCAGTCTCAGGTTAATTCGACAATCATCGAATCATCATGAAACCAACGAAACCATCATCATCACACCCCTCATGTTTCACTACTGACTACGTTTTTTCTGTTTTGGCTTAACAAACAAACACTCTCAAGGACCACCTTTTATTGAAACCACGCGCCACCTTATCGTCACCACCTTGAAACCCACTCCTATGTATATAAGTTACCATTGAGACCCAACACCTTTGCTGCAACCCGTTCTATCTTAACAACTAACCATATTACTAGATTTTTTGTTGCAAACGAAATCCATCACCACCGCAACCTATCACCTCCTATTCCATTTACGTGAAAACCCACATCCACCGCCACTACTGTTGCTCTCTACTAATCTGTTTACAAAACTAGCAACTACCATCACTACTAGCTCAACAAATAACACCACTCAGGCATCGATTATTTCCTTGTTACAACACGTTCTACTTCTGATTTGTTTTAATAAAGAAGCTGCGATGATGAAAGAAATCAAAGAATAACGATGTTGGACGGCTGCAACTTCTGCTTTGTTTCCATTTTTTTTGTCGAACAATATCACTAATTGGTTCCTAGTTACCGCCGCCAATTTGCTTAAGTTTTAATGGGTATTATAGGTGAAAAAGAAACAATATATGATGATGAAAAGTCGATGGTGGAGAAGATGACAATGAATGATTTTTATGGTGTTAAATCAATTGACAAGTGGGATTAGGTAACCCTTCATGGCCGACAACTACTAACCCTTCTCTTCCACTTGTTGTTCCCACTTGTGTTTCTATCCCGTTTTTTATTTTTTTTTATTTTTTACTTCTGTCGATTCTTAAACCACAAGACATGGGCTCAATGGATTTAATTACCTGCGAGATAATCCAATTATTGTTGGGCCATAAATTTCCTTTGAGCCGTGAATTGTTGCTTGGGTCGTATTGATTCAAACTTCCAGTTAGACTACGATTTGTTTTGCTTATTGGACCGTATGTAGTTTGATCAATTAGGGACGAGAACCATTCTTTTTCTTTTCTTTTTTTTGCTGTGATCATAACGTTGAGATGAGGGGACGTTACAACGAGGATGATGTAATTATGGTTATGATTATGATAGATACGATAGTATGATTATGATGATTTACCATGAAGTGAATTATATTTAGAATGGTGATGTTGACGTTGATCAAGTGATAAAATGATGTGGTTATGATGATGCGGTTTTAATTATGATCATGACTCGAACAGTGATAATCTTGATATAGATAAAGATGATCGATAATGATCATGTAGGATGTTAATTGGATTAGCTGGACGTCGCGGGTTCAAACCCGAACTTGGGCTTTATTGTTAGGTCTACTTCCTTGAGGTTCATGAATCCGAGGCCAACCCTACAATTGTTCAATGTCGAAATATGTATTTTTACTACAAAATACAATATAGTGAGTTCATTTGCTCCCTTTTACTCTTTACATTTTTGGGACTGAGAATACATGCGCTGTTTTTACAACTGCTTTATTAAATACTTTTGAAATATATTATGAACTGAGAATACATGAAATGATTTTATAAATGTTTGACGAGATAGACACAGGCAAAACATTCCTCGAATGAATTATTATGTAGACAGAAATTCTGTGGATTATTATTGAATTAGTTGGTCGTTATAATTGCCACTAATTGTTGTGAATATTTCCCCTAATTATTATTGCTTGGTAACCTAAGAATTAGAAACAGATATGGCCCTAATTCACGCGAATTCTAAAGGTTGCTACCGGGTTTAACACCCCCAACCAGAATGTTCACTACACGGAAGGGCTAGTGGGCGTGGTGTTTAGTACTTCGAAGATTATATGATTATTATACAGATGAGATGTTCTGTTTTGTTGATATTATTATGCGCATTATATGTTAAGGTCGGTTACCAAGCCAAGCTATGAAAGAAATGAAAAGTGAATGTTATGTATCGAGAGAATGATTTTATACACAGGTTATGTGTATGTTATTTTTGTGCACGAGATATGTGTACGGTTACTAAGATTTATGAAAAATGATTTCGTACACGGGAAAGGTGTACTGTATTTAAAAGATATCGCATGTACATTACAGGTGGGTATAGGATTTGGGCCCATTTGTACCATGCAGCATTTAAATCTTGTGGTCTATCAAAATTACATAATTTTTTATTGTTTTATGATAAAATTATGAACTCACCAACCTTTTGGTTGACACTTTAAAGCATGTTTATTCTCAGATATGAAAGAAATCTTCCACTGTGCATTTGCTCATATTACATGGATTCGTTCATGGCATATAGAGGTCGGAACCTCGCAATGGGACCAACTGTTGAAGACTTCGTCCAGATGGATTAGGACGGGGCATTTCAGTTTGTATCAGAGCGGTGGTCTTAGTGAACCAGGTCTTGCATTAGTGTTTCTAACTGATAGTCGTTAGGATGCATTAGTGAGTCTGGACTTCGATTGTTGCTGCATGTCAAAAGTTTTGCTTATCATTTTTATCGGAAATCATCTGCTTATCATCCTTAGAAGATTACCTGCTCATTATTCTTAGTCTAGACACATTTTACTGCATTGACTGCATGAATAGTGTATAGACAAAATTCATATCTTAACGTATCAATTATTGTTACCTTTGCCTGACAGCTTCCGTAGATTCTTCCGTAATTTATGGGATTTTAGTATTATATATGCATACGTAAATTATGTATTACAGGGTACTAATCTACATCCTATAATCTATTTCTTATCGAAAATACTTCATTTAATCGTACGAGATGAATCCCTCAACCAGTTCGAGTCCCTCAGATTTCGATAGCTATTCCGATAGTTATTCCGACAGCTATTCCGATATGGATTTCCACTCGAGCTCCGAAAGCAGTATAACCGGAATGAATCAACCAATTAGCCAGCATTTATTCTGGATGAATTGGAGATGGGTTCGTAGTCGACTTAATCAATGGAGACGCGAATAAGGCGATCTTTTCCACCAACCAAATTGCCCTCTTGACAAATAACCTGAAGCACTTACCGGTGAATCAATCCGAAACACCATTTTCACCCTCATTTCCAAAGTAGCTCCACATGATTATATTCTATCCACAATTCTAAACCTTATTCATTCGCTCGTTCTGACCGACTAATCATTCTGGAATAATAGAAGAAGTCAACGAACTTCGCGCTCGAGTAATCAATTTGGAGAATATGGCGCAAAAATTTACCAGCTTCAGCAACATCACCGGCACCAACAGTACCATCAATAATAGCACCATTACCATCAACAATCCATGCCTTAACATCTCATTATGTACCTCGAGTATAATCACCGTTCTACGTATCGTTCTACATCAATTATCTTCGTTCTTCACGGCGATTAAGTAATCTCTAATGTTTTAGAGATTATGTATTCTAGTTCTAACGATAAATCAAATGAGATTAATATCATAGTAACTCATTAAATCCATGATTACATCTGAAGAAAATATATATGTATATATGTTTTCATAAAGATTGTAATTAAAAATTCTTTTGTACAAACTGTTAATGGTGAAAATATTTTAACGGGTAGGTAATACCCGAGGAATATTTAGATTTCACATTAATAAGTTACACGGTACATTCTTCCAATCTGATTCAACAATCATTTACTATCCTACTTACATCCACAGATATACGTATCCGTTCATCGCAGAATAACCATTTTCATTCAATTTCATATTTGGATTTTGACCTATCAGAATCCAACAAGTGGCATAATGAAGAAAACATTGGACAAAATAAAATTTGTTAGAAACAAATAAATTAACTATGAGAAAATTTGTTAAGAATCCACGCTAACTATTCCTAGCTAACTGTTCCTAGCTAACTGTTAATTCCGTATTACCTTTTATTTATCGCAATTTACTTATTGCAATTTAATTATCGCAATTTTAATTCTCGCAATTTTATTTATCGTCATTTAATTTCTGTCATTTACTTTATGCACTTTATTTATCGTCATTTAAATTTCTGTTATTTATATTACGCACTTTAAATATCGGGACACGTATACAAGGTTTTGACATATCATATCGACGCATCTATATATTTTATTTGGAATAAACATAGACACTCTATATGCAGTAATGTTGGAGTTAGCTATACAGGGTTGAGGTTGATTCAACAATAATATATATAGTTTAAGTTGTGACCGAGTCTGAGACATGTACACGGGTCACGATACGTATTAATTAATTCGAATATTATATATTAAACTATATATGAATTATTGGACTGTTAACTGTGGACTTTGAACTATGGATTACCAACATTGGACAATTAAAATGAATTAAAATATTGATTATAACATATGAAACTAAACAACTCTTCAAGTTTGCCACTTGATTTTATCTTAAACCTCATTTGTATCTTGACAAATACAATATGCGTTCAAACCTTTCATGATTCTTGAAAACACCTCAATCGAGAAGATGAACCAACCGCACTTCATCTACGGAAGAAAAGATTGATGCATATAATTATGCACCTGAAAACATTCGAAACCTGAGTAAACGTTTAAGACGTAGCTGTGCTAATTCTTTGGTGTTATTGTTACCCAAAATAACATTTTCACTCTTTTTCAAATTAGCCAATTTTGTCACAGCTCCAGCAAGTCAACTTCGACTTTTCGTTCGAAACAACCTTATTATAATCTTGATATATCTGCGTGCTCATTTATTGTTACCAGAGAACCTTTTATATTCTACCATAATACCATGAGCGTTTAATCATCTAAAAATACAATTCTCTTGAAACCATCTCGGATTGATAACCGATGATTCAGATATGGCTGCATTAAATACAGACGAAACAGTAAAATTGTGGATGGCCTGAATGGCCAAGAGGTTGATGATAAATAATGGAGTGTTGGGAACGCTCGATTAAAAATTTGGTACTGAAAAACGGATTGAGCTAACCATGAAGGAGACCAAGGACAAATACAAGGACCAAACCCTATATTCAAAGAATCCATGTAATTCTGGATCTGTCGAAATCTTTAGAGAATATCTTGTTCCGAAGTCATGTTAAAATCTTGCGGAAAATTTTTCTTCATCAACTTTCGAACTTAGAAATTCCAAAATATCATCATAAATATCTTCGATATTTCTGAGGATATTTTCATAAATATTCTTGTCCGAAATTATCTACCTCTTCGTGTTTTCTGTATTCCATTATATTGGAAACTTCTATAAAAACCAGGTATAAATTATGAATGAATTTTGGAGAAGTGTTGGGAATTGAAGCATGGGTTAGTATAATATAATGACGCCCGGCCAACATGATTATATTACAGTAAGTCATGTTGAGTTCTAATGGAACGTGATAAAGGATCACAGATCATACCTTTATCATGAACCATGTTATATAACTCTTTCATTCTACTTAATCTCTGAACATATCAAGAAAATATATTCTTGATAGTTCCATCCTCAAGGATTCTGGTAATTTGACAAATCAAATCGTGCTAATACATTCCTTTCTGCTTAGAATACTATAATCATTCGAAACTTCATACCTACGAATTCTAGACCATTATTCGCTTGATTTAAAGTCGGGAAGAGAAAAACAAAAGCATAGAGCTCCGAAATATAAAGGAAAAATATAAAGCCGATCACAAACACATAAATTACAAACCATGTATATCAATGCGTATAACTATATAAAGACACGGGAGAATTAAAAACATTATAACCTCAAGGTAGTCATAGAAGTAACCAGATTCCTCTGGTGATAAATGAAAGAGAAGAATGACAGAAGCGATAGTCAGGAAAATACAAAGTATTAGAACTGGATTAAGCATTTTTAGTATCTCTTTGAAGTATGAATTGAGTAAAGGAATGGTGAAAATAATGGAAACAGAAGAAGTTAATTTGTAATAGAAATATTCGACAGAGCGATCGAGATAGATGACTGCATTGAATTAAAGAGATCCTAATCTCCTTGAATCCCGAAGAATCGGATCTTATAGATTTCCAAGATTTTCTTTAGATCCCTAGAATTTCGAAAATCAACCATGACTAAGACAAATCGCTATTTCTTTATTTCAAACTTTTGTGATAGCTTCACACGTATGCTTCGAGTAATCGAATTGTCTTGTTCATATTACCCACTGATGATAAAAGACAAATTTTTAACTCGTATGTGTCATGAGAACATACTTATTGTCAACCATGACCATCCCAATCAAATTTCTGGACGAAATTTCTTTAACGGGTAGGTACTGTGACGACCCGAGAATTTCCGACCAAATTTAAACTTAATCTTTATATAGTTTCAACACGATAAGCAAAGTCAGTAAGGTTGAGTCTCAAAAATTTTGAACTGTTTCATGTATACATTTACCCTTCGACTACTCTCGACGATTCACGAACAATTAATTATAAATAGATATGTGTGTACGTATATATAAATAATAATTCGAAATATAATTTGAAGTATTATATGGTGTTGTTATTAAAAAATTAATAAAATAAAAATAGGATATTATAATATTATTATTTAAAATATATCTCTATATATAAATAAAGTATAAAAAAATAATTAAATATTAAATGATTGTAATACTCGTTTGATGTTTCGATGGATATTAAGCAAGTTAAATTCAAACTTATATGATTTTAAAATAAACGGTGATCCGAAAATGAGTTCTATAAATTTTAGGCTTATTAAAAATGTATTTAGAAACTATTTGTTAAGTTTTAACATTTTTTATATTTTGCTCATAAATGAGAGGGACAGTTGATGTAATTTTTATTTATTAAATTAATGACTGAATTTTATACCATAATGACCAAAATAAATAAATGAATTTAATTTTAAAATATGGGATTTTTATGAATTAAATTTATCCGTAACTGTTTAGCAAAGAAGCACGATATATTATCCTCTAAAGATTGTCGGTAATAAGAATACAAAGTAACAGCTAAGGCTTATTCATATATCACGTTTTGCCACTTTTGAAATTTTTAACCAATGCTGTGTTTGATTTATTAATATTAATATATGTTATATATTCTTACATGCACACATGTATTAACCACTCCAGTACTTAGATCATGTTTGTTTCCTACTTCTATTAGTGTTCATGAATCAACCAACACATACACCAAACCATCTTACTCACTCTATTTAATGTATGAAACCCGAACACTTTTCGTTTGATATAAATCCTTCCATTCAAAAACTGCTTACCTCCTTGTTCGATCTCACCATCTCAACAATAAAACATCATTCATTGATCACTGTTGTTCTTATTTCTACTTTCGGTTTTGTTTGAACCCCACCATCAAACGATATAAATCTGTTTCAGGTTAATTCGACAATCATTGAATCATCATGAAACCAACGAAACCATCATCATCACACCCCCATGTTTTACTACTGACTACGTTGTTTCTGTTTTGGCTTAACAAACAAACACTCTCAAGGACCACCTTTTATTGAAACCACGCACCACCTTATCGTCACCACCTTGAAACCCACTCCTATATATATAAGTTACCATTGAGACCCAACACCTTTGCTGCAATCCGTTCTATCTTAACAACTAACCATATTACTAGATTTTTTGTTGCAAACGAAATCCATCACCACCGCAACCTATCACCTCCTATTTCGTTTACGTGAAAACCCACATCCACCACCACTATTGTTGCTCTCTACTAATCTGTTTACAAAACTAGCAACTACCATCACTACTAGCTCAACAAATAACACCACTCAGGCATCAATTATTTCCTTGTTACAACATGCTCTACTTCTGATTTGTTTTAATAAAGAAGTTGCGATGATGAAAGAAAACAAAGAATAACGATGTTGCACGGCTGCAACTTCTTCTTTGTTTCCATTTTTTTTGTCGAACAATATCACTGATTGGTTCCTAGTTGTCGCTTCCAATTTGCTTAAGTTTTAATGGGTATTATAGGTGAAAAAGAAACAATATATGATGATGAAAAGTCGATGGTGGAGAAGATGACAATGAATAATTTTTATGGTGTTAAATCAATTGACAAGTGGGATTAGGTTACCCTTCATGGCCGACAACTACTAACCCTTCTCTTCCACTTGTTGTTCCCACTTGTGTTTCTATCCCGTTTTTTATTTTTTTATTTTTTTTTATTTTTTACTTCTGTCGATTCTTAAACCACAAGACATGGGCTCAATGGATTTAATTACCTGCGAGATAATCCAATTATTGTTGGGCCATAAATTTCCTTTAGGCCGTGAATTGTTGCTTGGGCCGTATTGATTCAAACTTCCAGTTGGACTACGATTTGTTTTGCTTATTGGACCGTATGTAGTTTGATCAATTAGGGACGAGAACCATTCTTTTTTCTTTTTTTTGCTGTGATCATAACGTTGAGATGAGGGTAGGTTACAACGAGGATGATGTAATTATGGTTATGATTATGATATATACGATAGTATGATGATGATGAATTACCATGAAGTGAATTATATTTAGAATGGTGATGTTGACGTTGATCAGGTGATAAAATGATGTTGTTATGATGATGCAGTTTTAATTATGATCATGACTCGAACGGTGATAATCTTGATATAGATAAAGATGATCGATAATGATCATGTAAGATGTTAATTTGGATTAGCAGGACGTCGCGGGTTCAAACCCGGACTTAGGCTTTATTGTTAGGGCTACTTCCTTGAGGTTCGTGAATCCGAGGCCAACCCTACAATTGTTCAATGTCGTAATATGTATTTTTACTACAAAATACAATATAGTGAGTTCATTTGCTCCCTTTTACTCTTTACATTTTTGGGACTGAGAATACATGCGCTGTTTTTACAACTGCTTTATTAAATGCTTTTGAAATATATTATGAACTGAGAATACATGAAATGCTTTTATAAATGTTTGACGAGATAGACACAGGCATAACATTCCTCGAATGAATTATTATGCAGACAGAAGTTCTGTGGATTATTATTGAATTAGTTGGACGTTATAATTGCCACTAATTGTTGTGAATATTTCTCCTTATTATTATTGCTTGGTAACCTAAGAATTAGAAACGGGTATGGCCCTAATTCACGCGAATCCTAAAGGTAGCTACCGAGTTTAACACCCCCACCCAGAATGTTCACTAGACGGAAGGGCTAGTGGGCGTGGTGTTTAGTACTTCGAAGATTATATGATTATTATACAGACGAGATGTTCTGCTTTGGGGATATTATTATGCGCATATAATGTTAAGGTCGGTTACCAAGCCAAGCTATGAAAGAAACGAAAAGTGAATGTTATGTATCGAGAGAATGATTTTATACACATGTTATGTGTATGTTATTTTTGTGCACGAGATATGTGTACGGTTACTAAGATTTATGAAAAATGATTTCGTACACGAGAAAGGTGTACTGTATTTAAAAGATATCGCATGTACATTACAGGTTGGTATAGGATTCGGGCCCATTTGTACCATGCAGCATTTAAATCTTGTGGTCTATCAAAATTACAGAATTTTTATTATTTTATGATAAATTTATGAACTCACCAACCTTTTGGTTGACACTTTAAAGCATGTTTATTCTCAGGTATGAAAGAGGTCGGAATCTTACAATGGGACCAACTGTTGAAGACTTCGTCCAGATGGATTAGGATGGGGCATTTCATAAACGATTATTTCTACGCATCAAATCATCAATACAACAACACACAAGTACTATACTATCACAATATGATTAAAAACAGTAAAAAAAAATAGAAATGAAAAAGCTAGGGTTAGGGTTTATACCCTAATCAAGAAACAAATGGTATGATCGCGTAGAGATCGAAGAGACAAATCCGGAATTGATGAAAGCCCTAAATCTTCAAGATGAAAATCAAAAGATGATGATGATATGGTGTGGTGCTGGCGATGGCTAGGAGGAGAGGAAGAGGAGAGGATTTTGCAAAATAAATTTTAGGTTGAAATGAGGAGTAGTGTGTTTATAAAAGTTTAAGTATTACTTAAACTTTAAAATGACAAAACGACCCTCCCTTGCCCCATGGGAGGTTTCTGCTGAAAACAACAAGGGAGTGGGATTGCTTTAGCCCACTTTGAAGTATAATGTAATTGCTTGTGGCCCGAATGCCCGAACGAAGCCCGAAACGCGAAAACGTCATTACCCGATTAAATCTTCAGAGGAATTATGCACACGCGGAAAATAAAATATATAAATACTTTATATAATCATATGATATAAACATATCATAATTAAAATAATTTGGATTCAAAAATCTCAAAAGTCTAACCGTTGGTTTGAAAACCGAAATGATTCGCCGGATAGAAATCCACAACGGGTAGAAACGTACAATTTTAAATACGAATACAAATATTCATATAACACATAATAAATAATATATTATTACTATAATAATACAGGTCATAGAAATGACGTGGCACAAATAACAATTAACGGACGTTAAATAACAAACGATAAAAGATAATGGAAAAAGTAGGGTCGTGACACATGCTAAGTCATGCTTTAAAAAATAATAAAATGATAGAACTTCAAAACGTTTAAAAAGAACATTAAAATGAGTAAAATATCATTTTCGTCATCTAGACGACCTCGAATGGCAAGACACCTTCCGGGAGTCTTGCTCCTTATTCTCTTTTAGGGTGATCTTAGTGATTTCGGCGCAATATGAATCCAAAAATTATACGCCGCCAAATGTTACTCTATTTAGCGGCGCATATTAATGAGTTAAAATATGTATTTAGTGAAGTGATATTAGTTTTAAAATTATATACGTTATACATAATTACAATTTGAGTGATATAATAGGCCTTAAAGCTATTTATACCATGCTAAGTCATGCTTAAACAAAAATAATAAAATGATAGAAATTCAAAACATATAAAAAGAACATTAAAATGAGTAAAATACCATTTTTCATCATCTAGACGACCTCGAATGGAAAGACAACTTCAAGGAGTCTTGCTCCTTGTTCTCTTTTAGGGTGATCTTAGGAATTTCAGCACAATCTGAAACAGAAAATTATGCGCCGCCAAATATTACTCCATTTGACGGCGCATATTAATGAATTAAAATTTGTATTTAGATAAGTGATATTTGTTTCAAAATTATATAAGTTATACATAATTACAATCTGAGTTAAATTATATAATTTAAAACTATTTATACAATGCTAAGTCATGCTTAAACAAAAATAATAAAATGATAGAAATTCAAAACCTTTGAAAAGAATATTAAATTGTGTAAAATATCATTTTCATCATCTAGACGACCTCGAATGGCAAGACACCTTCGGTGAGTCTTGCACCTTGTTCTCTTTTAGGGTGATCTTATGAATTTCAGCACAATCAATCGAAAAACATGTGCCGCCAAATGTTAATCCATTTGGCGGCGCATATTAATGAGTTTAAATATATATTTAAAAAGGTGATATTATTTTCAAAATTATATAGGTTATACATAATTACAATATGAGTGAAATAATAGGCTTTAAAGCTATTTATACAATCCTAAGTCATGCTTAAACAAAAATAATAAAATGATAGAAATTCTAAACGTTTGAAAAAAAATAAATAGAGTAAAATACTATTTTCGTCATCTAGACGACCTCGAATGGCAAGACACCTTCGGGGAGTCTGGCTCCTTATTCTCTATTAGGGTGATCTTAAGAATTTCAGCACAATCTTAAATCGAAAATTATGCGCCACCAAATGTAACTCCATTTGGCGGCACATATTAATGAGTTAAAATTTGTATTTAGTGAAGTGATATTAGTTTCAAAATTATATAGGTTTTACATAATTACAATCTGAGTGAAATAATATGCTTTAAAGCTATTTATACAATACTAAGTAATGCTTAAACAAAAATAATGAAATGATAGAAATTCAAAAGGTTTGAAAAGAACATTAAATTGAATAAAATACGATTTTCATCATCTAGACGACCACGAATGGCAAGACACCTTCAGGGAGTCTTGCTCCTTATTCTCTTTTAGGGGGACCTTAGGAATTTCAGCACAATCTGAAACAGAAAATTATGCGCCGCCAAATGTTACTCCATTTGACGGTACATATTAATGAGTTAAAATTTGTATTTAGTGAAGTGATATTAGTTTTAAAATTTTATAGGTTATACATAATTGCAATATGAGTGAAATAATAGGCTTTAAAGCTATTTATACAATGCTAAGTCATGTTTAAACAAAAATAATAAAATGATAGATATCCAAAACATTTGAAAAAGAACATTAAATTGAGTAAAATAATATTTTCATCATCTAGACGACCTCGAATGACAAGACACCTTCAGGGAGTCTTGCTCCTTATTCTTTTTTAGGGTGATCTTAGGAATTTCACCACAATCTGAAACCAACAATTATGCGGCGCCAAATGTTACTCCATTTGGCGGCGCATATTAATGAGTTAAAATATGTATTTAGTGAAGTGATATTAGTTTCAAAATTATATACGTTATACATAATAACAATCTGAGTGAAATAATAGGCTTTAAAGCTATTTATACAATGCTAAGTTATGCTTAAATAAAAATAATAAAATGTTAGAAATTCAAAACGTTTGAAAAGAACATTTAATTGAGTAAAATACCGTTTCCGATAAATATTACCGTTACATATTTAAATAACATTTTGATACTTCTTTTTTTGTAACACTTTATTTACGTACATTGACAATATTTTTGTGGTTAATATATTTCTACTAGACACAAATCCTTACACGTTTAGTGACATCTTGATTTGATGGTTAGATTATTTTGTGACATTTTTTGATATCTCTCAACTCATAACTCTATAATTGTTCTATTTTAAAATTTCATATTGAATGGAAATATATTTGACTATAGTTTTGTTTCGATAATAATTCATGATCGCAAAACACATTTTTGAGCACATTACGTTTGCCACATAATCGGGTTAAATTATGTGGCAAGCGTGCTGAAAACACTTCGATTGAAAATTGGACCCACTTTCGCACGAAGAATAGATAACGACGCTATGAAAGAGACTTCCTGAATGCTTGCTTCTATTCGAAATAGTTTTCACGCCGAAAAAGTCATTTTGCTATTTCTAAAGGTGAATTTTGAACTTTCAAATTTTGCGATATTTATTACCTTTGCATCTGAACTCTTATGCATATTTAAATACCATTTTAATACTTGTTTTTTATGTAACACTTTATTTAGGTACATTAACAACATTTTTGGGGTTAATATATTCCAAATAGTCTCAAATCCTTACACCTTTACCGACATCTTGGTTTGATAGTTAGATTATTTTGTGACACTTTTTGATATCTCTCAATTCATAACTCTATAATTGTTTCTATTTTAAAATTTCATATTGAATGCAAATATATTTGACTATAGTTTTGTTTCGATAATAATTCATGGCAGCAAAATACATTTTTGAGCACATTACGTTTTCCACATAATCAGGTCGAATTATGTGGCAAGCGTGCAAAAAAAAACTTCGGTTGAAAATTAGACCCATTTTCGCACGATGAATATATAACGACACTATCCTTTCATTCTAAATAAATATGACGCCGAAAAAGTCGTCTTGCTATTTCTAAAGGTGAATTTTGAACTTTCAGATTTTACGATAATTATTACCTTTGCATTTGAACTCTTAAGAATATTTAAATACCATTTTGATTCTTGTTTTTAATGTAACACTTTATTTAGGTACATTGACAATATTTTTAGGGTTAATATATATCCACTAGCCACAAATCCTTACCAGTTTAGTGACATCTTGGTTTGATGGTAAGATTATTTTGTAACACTTTTTGATATCTCTCAATTCATATCTCTATAATTGTTTCTATTTTAAAATTCAATATTGAATGCAAATATAATTGACTCTAATTTCGTTTTGTTAATAATTCATGGCCGCAAAACACATTTTTGATGACATTACGTTTGCCACATAATCGGACCGAATTATGTGACAAGCATGATAAAAAAACAGCGGTTGAAAATTGGACCCACTTTCGCATGATGAATAGATAACGATGCTATGAGCAAGACTTCAAAATGGCTTGCTTCCATTCTTAATAGTTTTGACGCCGAAAAAGTTTTTTTTCGATTTCCAAAGGTAAAATTTGAACTTTCAGATTTTAGGATATTTATACCCTTTGCATTTGAACTCTTATTCATATTTAAATACCATTTTGATACTTTTTGTTATGTAACACTTTATTTAGGTATATTGAAAATATTTTTGGAGTTAATATATCCCCACTAGTCACAAATCCTCACGCGTTTAGTGACATCTTGGTTTGATGGTTAGATTCTTCAAGCTCGATTCTTTATTTTTATCCTGTTTTTGCTTCTTTTTGACAATTGTTATCTAAAACTCAAATAAATCGTTAAAAGCATAAATTCAACACTTTTAATGCCATAATTAATTTAAAATGAAATAAATATGGGGCGTAAAATATGTATAATTCGAGAGATATCAGTCATGGTTAAAAAAATAATAAAATGATAGAAATTTAAAACGTTTAAAAAGAACATTAACATGAGTAATATAACATTTTCATTATCTAGACGACCTCGAAGGGCAAGACACCTTCAGGGAGTCTTGCTCCTTATTCTCTTTTGGGGTGATCTTAGTAATTTCAGCGCAATCTGAATCCAAAAATTATACGCCGCCAAATGTTACTCCATTTAGCGGAGCATATTAATGAGTTAAAATATGTATTTAGTGAAGTGATATTAGTTTTAAAATTATATATGTTATACATAATTACAATCTGAGTGATATAATAGGCCTTAAAGCTATTTATACCCTGCTAAGTCATGCTTAAACAAAAATAATAAAATGATAGAAATTCAAAACGTATAAAAAGAACATTAAAATGTGTAAAATACCATTTTTCATCATCTAGACGACCTCGAATGGCAAGACACGTTCAGGGAGTCTTGCTCCTTGTTCACTTTTACGGTGATCTTAGGAATTTCAGCATAATCTGAAACAGAAAATTATGCGCCGCCAAATGTTACTCCATTTGACGGCGCATATTAATGAATTAAAATTTTTATTTAGATAAGTGATATTTGTTTCAAAATTATATAGGTTATACATAATTACAATCTGAGTGAAATGATAGGCTTTAAAACTATTTATACAATGCTAAGTCATGCTTAAACAAAAATAATAAAATGATAGAAATTCAAAACAAAATTGAGTAAAATACCATTTTCGTCATCTTGACGACCTCAAATGGCAAGACACCTTCAGGGAATCTTGCTCCTTGTTCTCTTTTAGGGTAATCTTAGGAATTTCAGCACAATCAATCGAAAAACATGTGCCGCCAAATGTTAATCCATTTGGCGGTGCATATTAATGAGTTAAAATATGTATTCAGAAAAGTGATATTAGTTTCAAAATTATATAGGTTATACATAATTACAATATGAGTGAAATAATAGCCTTTAAAGTTATTTATACAATCCTAAGTCATGCTTAAACAAAAATAATGAAATGATAGAAATTCTAAACGTTTGAAAAAACATTAAATAGAGCAAAATACTATTTTCGTCATCTAGAAGACCTCGAATGGCAAGACATCTTCGGGCAATCTTGCTCCTTGTTCTCTTTTAGGATGATTTTGGGAATTTTAGCACAATCTTAAATCGAAAATTATACGCCACCAAATGTAACTCCATTTGGCGGTGCATATTAATGAGTTAAATTTTGTATTTAGTGAAGTGATATTAGTTTCAAAATTATATAGGTTTTACATAATTACAATCTGAGTGAAATAATATGCTTTAAAGTTATTTATACAATGCTAAGTCATACTTAAACAAAAATAATAAAATGATATAAATTCAAAATGTTTGAAAAGAACATTAAATTGAATAAAATACGATTTTCATCATCTAGACGACCACGAATGGCAAGACACCTTCAGGGAGTCTTGCTCCTTATTCTCTTTTAGGGGGACCTTAGGAATTTCAGCACAATCTGAAACAGAAAATTATGCGCCGCCAAATGTTACTCCATTTGGCGGCGCATATTAAAGAGTTAAAATTTCTATTTAGTGAAGTGATATTAGTTTCAAAATTTTATAGGTTATACATAATTACAATCTGAGTGAAATAATAGGCTTTAATGCTATTTATACAATGCTAAGTCATGTTTAAACAAAAATAATAAAATGATAGAAATTCAAAACGTTTGAAAAAGAACATTAAATTGAGTAAAATACTATTTTCGTCATCTAGATGACCTCGAATGGCAAGACACCTTCGGGGAGTCTTACTACTTATTCTTTTTTAGGGTGAACTTAGGAATTTCAGCACAATCTGAAACCAACAATTATGCGGCGCCAAATGTTACTCCATTTGGCGGCGCATATTAATGAGTTAAAATATGTATTTAGTGAAGTGATATTAGTTTCAAAATTATATACGTTATACATAATAACGATCTGAGTGAAATAATAGGCTTTAAAGCTATTTATATAATGCTAAGTTATGCTTAAATAAAAATAATAAAATGATAGAAATTCAAAACGTTTGAAAAGAACATTCAATTGAGTAAAATACCATTTTCGATAATTATTACTGTTACATATTTAAATGCCATTTTGATACTTGTTTTTTTTTGTAACACTTTATTTACGTACATTGACAACATTTTTAGGGTTAATATATTTCCACTAGACACAAATCCATACACGTTTAGTGACATCTTGGTTTGATGGTAGATTATTTTATAACACTTTTTGATATCTCTTAACTCATAACTCTATAATTGTTTCTATTTTAAAATTTCATATTGAATGGAAATATATTTGACTATAGTTTCATTTCGATAATAATTCATGGACGCTAAACACATTTTTGAGCACATTACGTTTGCCACATAATCGGGCCGAATTATTTGGCAAGCGTGCTAAATACACTTCGGTTGAAAACTTGACCCACTTTCGCACTACGAATAGATAACGACACTATGAAAAAGACTTCCTGAATGCTTGTTTCTATTCGAAATAGTTTTCACGCCGAAAAAGTCGTTTTGTTATTTCTAAATGTGAATTTTGAAATTTCAAATTTTACGATATTTATTACCTTTGCATCTGAACTCTTATGCATATTTAAATACCATTTTAATACTTGTTTTTTATGTAACACTTTATTTAGGTACATTAACAACATTTTTGGGGTTAATATATTCTCACTAGTCACAAATCCTTACACCTTTATCGACATCTTGGTTTGATAGATAGATTATTTTGTGACACTTTTTGATATCTCTTAATTCATAACTCTATAATTGTTTCTATTTTAAAATTTCATATTGAATGCAAGTATATTTGACTATCGTTTCGTTTCGATAATAATTCATGGCAGCAAAATACATTTTTGAGCACATTACATTGCCACATAATCAGGTCGAATTATGTGGCAAGCGTGCTAAAAAAAACTTTGGTTGAAAATTGGACCCATTTTTGCACGACGAATATATAACGACGCTATGATCACGACTTCTTGAACATTTGCTTTCATTCTAAATAAATTTGACGCCGAAAAAGTCGTTTTGCTATTTTTAAAGGTGAATTTTGAACTTTCAGTTTTTACGATAATTATTACCTTTACATTTGAACTCTTATGAATATTTAAATACCATTTTGATTCTTGTTTTTAATGTAACACTTTATTTAGGTGCATTGACAATATTTTTAGGGTTAATATATCCCCACTAGTCACAAATCCTTACCAGTTTAGTGACACCTTGGTTTGATGGTAAGATTATTTTATAACACTTTTTGATATCTCTCACTTCATATCTCTAAAATTGTTTCTATTTTAAAATTCAATATTGAATGCAAATATAATTGACTCTAATTTCATTTCGTTAATAATTCTTGGCCGCAAAACACATTTTTGAGGACATTACGTTTGCCACATAATCGGGTCGAATTATGTGGCAAGCATGCTAAAAAAACAGCAGTTGAAAATTGGAACCACTTTCGCAAGATGAATAGATAACGACGCTATGAGCAAGACTTCAAGATGGCTTGCTTCCATTAAAATCGTTTTGATGAATAAAAAGTCATTTTTCTATTTCCGAAGGTGCATTTTGAACTTTCAGATTTTACGATATTTATAACCTTTGCATTTGAACTATTATTCATATTTAAATACCATTTTGTTCCTTTTTTATGTAACACTTTATTTGGGTACGTTGAAAATATTTTTGGAGTTAATTTATCCCCACTAGTCACAAATCCTCACGCGTTTAGTGACATCTTGGTTTGATGGTTAGATTTTTTTGTGATATTTTTTGATATCTCTCAATTCATAGCTCTATAAGTTTTCTATTTTCAAATTTCATATTGATGCAAATATATTTGACTATATTTTCGTTCCGATAATAATTTATGGCCGCAAAACACATTTTTGAGCACATTACATTTGCCACATAATCGGGCCAAATTATGTGGCAACCGTGTAAAAAAAAAAACTTCGATTGAAAATTGGACCCATTTTCGCATGATGAATAGATAACGACGCTATGAGCAAGACTTCCTGATGGCTTGCTTCCATTCGAAATAGTTTTGTCGCCGAAAAAGTTGTTTTGCTATTTCTAAAGGTGAATTTTGAATTTTTAGATTTTACGATATTTATTACCTTTGCATTTGAACTCTTATGCATTAAATGCCATTTTGATATACTTGTTTTTTATGTAACACTTTATTTAGGTACATTGAAAATATTTTTGGAGTAAATATATCCCCAGTAGTCACAAATCTTTGAACGTTTAGTGACATCTTGGTTTGATGGTTAGATTTTTTTGTGACACTTTAATTCAAACTCTATAATTGTTTCAATTTTAAAACTTCATATTGAATGGAAATATATTTGACTATAGTTTCTTTTCGATAATAATTCATACCAGCAGAACACATTTTTGAGCACATTACGTTTGCCACATAAGGCCGAATTATGTCACAAGCGTGCTATAAAACATCGGTTGAAAATTGAACCCACTTTCGCACGATGAATAGATAACAACACTATAAACAAGACTTCCTGAAGGCTTGCTTTCATTCAAAATAGTTTTGAAGCCGAAAAAGTTGTTTTGCAATTTTTAAAGGTGAATTTTGAACTTTCAGATTTTACTATAATTATTACCTTTGCATTTGAACTCTTATGCATATTATAATACCATTTTGATACTTGTTTTTTATGTAACACTTTATTTAGGTAAATTGACAATATTTTTGTGGTTAATATATCCCCACTAACTACAAATCCTTACATGTTTAGAGACATCTTAGTTTGATGGTTAGATTATTTTGTGAGACTTTTTGATATCTTTGAATTCATAACTCTATAATTGTTTCTATTTTAAAATTTCATGTTGAATGGAAATATATTTAACTATAGTTTCTTTTCAATAATAATTCATGGTTGCAAAACACATTTTTGAGCACATTACTTTTGCCACATAATCGGGCAGAATTATGTGGCAAGCGTGCTAAAAACACTTCAGTTGAAAATTGGACTCATTTTCGCACGATGAATAGATAACGACGCTATGAGCAAGACATCCTGAAGGCTTGCTTCCATTCGAAATAATTTTGACACTGAAAAATTCGTTTTGCTATTTCTACAGGTGAATTTTGAACTTTCAGATTTTACGATAATTATTACATTTGCATTTGAACTCTTATGCATATTTAAATACCATTTTGATACTTGTTTTTTATGTAACACTTTATTTACGTACATTGACATTATTTTTGGGGTTAATATATTCCTACTAGCCACAGATCTTTACACGTTTAGTGATATCTTGGTTTAATGGTTAGATTATTTGTAACACTTTTTGATATCTCTCAATTCATAACTCTATAATTGTTTCTATTATAAAATTTCATATTGAATTCAAATATAATTGACTTTAAACTCGTTTCGATAATAATTCATGTCCGCAAAACACATTTTTGAGCGCATTACGTTTGTCACATCATCGGGCTGAATTATGTGGCAAGCATGCTAAAAAAACTCCGGTTGAAAATTGCACCCACTTTCGTATGATGAATAGATTACAACGCTATGAGTAAGACTTCATGAAGGCTAGCTTCCATTCGAAATAGTTTTGACGCCAAAAAAGTCGTTTTTCTATTTCTAAAGGTGAATTTTGAACTTTCAGAATTTACGATAATTATTACCTTTACATTTGAACTCTTATTCATATTTAAATACCATTTTGATACTTGTTTTTATGTAACACTTTATTTAGGTATATTAAAAATATTTTTGGAGTTAATATATCCCCACTAATCACAAATCCTTACGTGTTTAGTGAAATCTTGGTTTGATGGTTAGATTTTTTTTTTTTTTTTTTGTGACACTTTTTGATATCTCTCAATTCATAACTCTATAAGTGTTTCTATATTTAAATTTCATATTGAATAAAAATATATTTGACTATAGTTACGTTTCGATAATAATTCATGGCCACAAAACACATTTTTAAGCACATTACATTTGCCACATAATCGGACCGAATTATGTGGCAAGCATGCTAAAAAAACTTCGGTTGAAAATTGGACCCATTTTCGCACGATGAATGTATAACGATGCTATGAGAAAGTCTTCCTGAAGGTTTACTTCCATTTTAAATAAATTTGATGCCGAAAAAGTCATTTTTCTTTTTCTAATGGTGAATTTTGAATTTTCAGATTTTACGATAATTATTACCTTTGCTTTTGAACTCTTATGCATATTTAAATACCATTTTGATACTTGTTTTTTATGTAATACTTAGGTACATTCACAATATTTTTGGGGTTAATATATCCCCACTAGCCATAAATCGTTACACGTTTAGTGACATGTTGGTTTGATGGTTAGATTATTTTATAACACTTTTTGATATCTATCAATTTATAACTCTATAATTGTTTCAATTTTAAAACTTCATATTGAATGCAAATATAATTGACTCTAATTTCATTTCGATAATAACTCATGGTCGCAAAACACATTTTTGAGCACATTATTTTTGCCACATAATCTGGTCGAATTATGTGGCAAGCATGCTAAAAAAACTCCGGTTGAAAAATGGACCCACTTTTGCATGATGAATAGATAACGACGCTATGAGCAAGACTTCATGAAGGCTTGTTTCCATTCAAAATAGTTTTGATGCTGAAAAAGTCGTTTTTCTATTTCTAAAGGTGAATTTTGAACTTTCAGATTTTACGATAATTATTACCTTTGCATTTGAACTCTTATTCATATTTAAATACCATTTTGATTCTTATTTTTTATGTAAAACTTTAATTAGGTATACTGAAAATATTTTTGGAGTTAATATATCCCCACTAGTCACAAATCCTTACACGTTTAGTGAAATCTTGATTTGATGGTTAGATTTTTTTGTGACACTTTTTGATATCTCTCAATTCATAACTCTATAAGTGTTTCTATTTACAAATTTCATATTGAATGCAAATATATTTGACTATAGTTTCGTTTCGATAATAATTCATGGCCGCAAAACACATTTTTGAGCACATTACATTTGCCACATAATCGGGCCGAATTATGTGGCAAGCGTGCTAAAAAACTATGATTGAAAATTGGATCCATTTTCGCACGATGAATAGATAATGACGCTATGAACAAGACTTCCTGAAGGCTTGCTTCCATTCGAAATAGTTTTGAAGCCAAAAAAGTCATTTTGCTATTTCTAAAGGTGAATTTTGAACTTTTAGATTTTACGATATTTATTACCTTTGCATTTGAACTCATATACGTATTTAAATACCATTTTGATACTTGTTTTTTATGTAACACTTTATTTAGGTACATTGAAAATATTTTTGGGTTTAATATATCTCCACTGGTCACGAATCCGTACATGTTTAGTGACATCTTTGTTTGATGGTTAGATTATTTTGTGACACCTTTTGATATGTCTCAATTTAACGCCCCGTCCTAATCCATCCGGACGAAGTCCATATCGATTATAAACGATTCACAAAAGTTGATTACATCGCGAGGTACTTGACCTCTATATGATACATTTTACAAACATTGCATTCGTTTTTGAAAAGACAAACTTTCATTTCATCGAAAGTTGACAGGCTTGCATACCATTTCATAATATATCCAACTATAATTGACTTGATAATAATCTTGATGAACTCGACGACTCGAATGCAACATCTTTTGAAATATGCCATGAATGACTCCAAGTAATATCTATAAAATGAGCAAATACACAGCGGAAGATTTCTTTTGTACCTGAGAATAAACATGCTTTAAAGTGTCAACCAAAAGGTTGGTGAGTTCATTAGTTTAACATAAATAATCATTCCATAATTTTAATAGACCACAAGATTTCATATTTTCATTTCTCATAAACATACGTCCCATGCATAGAGACAAAAATATCATTCATATGGATTGAACACCTGGTAACCGACATTCAAAATATACATATTAGAATATCCCCATCATTCCGGGATCCTCCTTCGGACATGATATAAATTTCGAAGTACTAAAGCATCTGGTACTTTGGATGGGGCTTGTTGGGCCCGATAGATCTATCTTTAGGATTTGCGTCAATTAGGGTGTCTGTTCCCTAATTCTTAGATTACCAGACTTAATAAAAAGGGGCATATTCAGTTTTGATCATTCAACCATAGAACGTAATTTCGATTACTTGTGTCTATTTCGTAAAACAGTTATAAAAGTTGCGCATGTATTCTCAGCCCAAAAATATAAAGGGTAAAAAGGTAAATGAAACTCACAATACTGTATTTTGTAGTAAAAATACATATGACGACATTAAACAATGCATGGTTGGCCTCGGATTCACGAACCTATATCAAGTATTAACACATTATAGTGTAAATCAATTAAGTTTATATATTTGTTATGTATTAATTATTCTTATAATATATTATGATACTTATTTGATATTTAATTAATGTTATATCGATAATATTAGTTGAAACATAATTTTATATAATATTAGTATATTTTATGTAATAATATATTTACATATATATCTTTTGTTTTGCAAAATTAATAATTGTAGAAATACCTGACTAAGGATAATAATAATAATATTAATAATAATAATAATAATTTTTAAAAGTATAAAACTACCTTAGGAGTCGGTTTTAAAAAGATTGCACCAAGCCGGGCTTGAACCCGAGACCTCTCGCTCACTCATCAACACCCTTAACCATTCCTCCATTTCAGTTTTTCTGATTTATAATACAAACCCAAATACTTATCTATTATATGTTTCAACCCACTTCATCTTCTTCACCAAAATCTAAACAATCAAACAACTTCATTCTTAATAGTCAATCATCAAAATGGTTTTAGGACTTCTAAACAAACATGAAACAAAAAATAAAAATGTGTTCATGATATAAAAAAAATGAGAAAAAAAACAAAAAAAAAATCCTACTGCTTGCGCGTAGCTAGAAAAAAAAAATTTTGTTTTCAATTTTGAGTTCGTTTTGGACAATCTTTACAACATGAAACATGTTTCAAATCATTCCTAAAAACTATTGAAATCGTCAATTGAACTTAAAACATCAAAACAAGCTCTAATTTCTCCAAGAACAAAACAGTTGACTTTTGACAATTTAACTTTGACTCGCAAATTCGAATTCGTTATTAAGAATTGGAACTTGAAATTTTGCAGGAAGTTTAAGTAAATGATTCCTAACAACGCTGAATTTTTAGTTTTTAAAATTTGTTTCGAATTTACGTTAGTGTATATTACTGTGAAGAACTCAAGAACTCAAAAATTAATTTTTAGATTAAGAGTGTTATAGGTTATGATTACAACATGAATTGTGTTGCAAATCATTCCTATAAACTTTATAGATCATCAAATTAACTGGAGATATCAAAACAAACTCGAATTTGATTCAAGAACACTTAGTTGACTTTGAAAACCAAAACTTTGACTCTCAAATTAGAAATTGATAGAAAGAATTGAAGATTGAAAACTTACAGATAGTTTAGATAGAAGATTCCTAACAAGACTGCATTATTACATTTAGGAAATTCATTCGAAATCAAAATATGGTGAAAAAGATGAATGTATAGAGTGTCGAGCTTATTTTGTGATTTTTTATGTTTTACTTAATGAATTGCAGAATAATTCTTTTATAGAGTGATTGCATTGATCCTAATTGAGTTGTGAAATGGACATCTAACAGATTACAGACAGAAAACAAAATTTGAAAAAGTTGGATTGAAATGGGTAACGGAATGGTACTAGTTCTTGACTTTTTTTTTTTTAAGATTAATATTAATAATTAATAAATATATTAATAATAATAATAATAATAATAATAATAATAATAATAATAATAATAATAATAATAATCATCATCATCATTATATCCATAATAATAATAAGTAATAATGATACAAAAATCATAAAAAATGATAATAATATTATTAATGATAAAAAAAATAATGGTTTCTTTAATAATAATATCTAATTCACGGAGTATTATATTGTGTCCATTGCTAAACAGTTAACATATAAAAGTGTTCCTAAAAATCTCAATTTTTTTGATTAAACATATTTAATTATTTCACTCATTACCTGTTTGAAACCTGATCAAAAAGGTTCGAAAAATATTTATTTTCTGTTCCAATTTATAAGTACGAAGTACAAAAACTTAGATTGAAATGGTAAAAAAAATATTTATCAAAACTATTGTCTTTTTAATCAAATTTTGAAACAACATTTATTTTAGAACTTCTTATATATATATTAGATCTATTTTAAAATAATTAAACGTCAACCGAAAGTTACAGACATTTACCATTTAAGCTCAAAATTAAATATATTTAATATACACTATGTATATATATATATAAACAGTTTTAAATAACAAAATTTACTATTCACATAAATATATATTAAATGATTAAAATATATATACATATAAAATAATAGTTTTTATTACAATGTATTTTATTGTACATATTTATTTATAACAATAAATGTATATAATAGTTTATTAATGTTCATGTTATTATATATATTATACATATATTTATATATACACATATTTATATATATCCACATATTTACAAGCAATGGTTCGTGAATCATCGGAAACAGTCGAAAGTCAATTGAATATATGAACATTGTTTCAAAATTTTCTAGACTCAACATTACATACTTTGCTTATCGTATCGAAATCATATCAAGATTAAGTTTAAATTTAGTCAGAAATTCCCAGGTCGTCACACTCAATTCATAACTCTATAATTGTTTCTATTTTAAAATTTTATATTGAATGTAAATATATTTGACTATAGTTTCGTTTCGATAATATATCATGGTCGCAAAACACATTTTTGAGCACATTACGTTTGCGACATAATCGGGCCGAATTATGTAGCAAGCGTTCTAAAAAAAACTTAGGTTGAAAATTGGACCTATTTTCACACGATGAATAGATAACGACGCTAACAACAAGACTTCGTGGAGGCTTGTTTCCATTCGAAATAGTTTTTGTGACGACCCGGAAATTTCCGACCAAATTTAAACTTAATCTTATATTGATACTATTATCATCATTATTATAATCATTAATATTAATACTATTATCATCATTATTATAATCATTAATATTACTATCATTATTATCATTATCACTAATAATAAAAGTATTATTATTACCATTATATTATTATAAATTATTATTATTATTATTATTATTATTATTATTATTATTATTTATAATATTAAGAGTAATATTATTATTATTATATTTTTAAGTAATAAGATTAATTGAAATGTATAAATACTTATATATATAAATACTGTTATATATATATAGATACATAAATAAGGATGAGTAAACAGATACAGTTATATATACAAACCCAGATATGTATTACATTAAAGCAGATATACATAAGTAGTATTCCTTGAATATATTCTTTATCATTTTCTGTCTTTCTGTTTGTCTGTGATTATCTGTCTCTTAATCATACCAACCACGGACAAATCCACTTAAGTAATCCAAAGTCTGTTATCAATCTAATCTACCTTTTATTTATTTTATTCTTTCCTCCTCTGACTTCGTTGTCTGATTGAGAAATTAATACTACAATCACTATGTAATCGATCAGTACATGTTATAATCAGATATCTCGATTCCTTTTCACTATTTTTTTCAAATTACAGCTCGACACCCTGCGTGAAAACAGTTCGACACCTGCGTGAGTCACTTTTAAATTGAAACTTCGAATTCGAAATAATTTTAAGAATCTAAAAGTGCAGATGTGTTGGGAATGTTTTACTTAAACTAACTGTAAAATATCAAACTCCAATTTATTTTATTGATTGAGAATTTTGGAGGCAAAGTTCATTTTTTAAAAAGTCAAAACTTTTGTTCATCGCGAAATTGGAAGTTGATTGCATAATTGACAATTCCAAAAGCTTCTAGGAGTTAATTGAGACACAATTTATGTTATAACCATAGCCTAAAACTTTCTAAATCGTGAAATCAATAAATTTTTTTATATATATGCTGCGACAGCAGCAGCACCCATTGCAATTCATTTTTTTGTTGTTGTTTGTTTTGTTTTAATTAAGATGATGACCCTCTAAATCGTTTTCCATTACAATTATAGATCAAAAATTCGACTGTGTTGATATTAAAATATGGATCGATGATGGTTCTGATTGAGAAGAAGGAGCAAATTAGGGAACAAATAAAAGGGGTTATAGTTAAAAAGAATCATAATAAATCAGAAATTGAAGGGTGGTGGGATGGTTAAGGGTGTTAGCGGGTTTGTAATTGTTTGCGAGTTCGAGCCCTGCGTTGGGCAGTTTTTTTTTAAATGGCTTTTTAAAGGTATTTGCGATTTTTAAAATTTATGTTATTATTATTATTGTTGATATTATTATTGTTATTATTGATTATGGCTATTAGAACTAAGTATTACAATTATTGTTAGTATTGTAATTATTATTATTATTATTATTATTATTATTATTATTATTATTATTATTATTATTATTATTATTATTATTATTATATGTATTATAACCATTATGATTATTATCATTCTTACAAGTATTATTAATACACTTATTATTGTTACTTTTACCATTTAAGTATGACTGTTACTATTATTATGATTAGGATCACAAATTGACGTTATAGAAACTTTAGTTACTAGTCTAGAAATTGAACGCGGAGATTATGATTACTATGAATATGAACATAAAGATTTTTAGTAATACGATTAAGATTACAAATATAGGAATAGTGTTATTATTATGAAAATGATTAAAATTTTAAGTTACGAGGAATCGTTAAAATTATTATAATTATTGTTATCATAGTTATTATAATTCAACTAATTATTATTATCATTATTAATATCATTATCCTCATTAACAATAATATTATTACTACTATTATCATTATTATTATATAGTATCATTATTATTATTATTATTATTAATATTATATCAAAGTTATTAACTTCACAAACAAATGATCTTCATATAAAAAGATATTTAATATATATAACTTAACTATATTAATATTTTTATACATAAAATGGAGTTATTTAGTTAAATAATAAAATATCTAAGTTATTGATATAAAAATCATATCAAATATAATAATATATAAAAGCTTGTTCGATTACGAGTATATGTATTTTAATATATATATACGAATGATATAGGTTCGTGAATCCGAGGCCAACCATGCATTGTTCAATATAGTCATATGTATTTTTACTACAAAATACATTAGGAGAGTTTCATTTGCTCCCTTTTTAAATGCTTTTGCAATATATATTTTTGGGACTGAGAATACATGCGCTGCTTTTATAAATGTTTTACGAAATAGACACAAGTACTTAAAATTACATTCTATGGTTGGATTATTAACCGAATATCGCCCTTCAAGTCTGGTAACCTAAGAATTTAGGGAAATGGCCCCTGATTGACGCGAATCCTGAAGATAGATCTATGGACCTTGAAAAATCCCATTCGGGGTACGAATGCTTTAGTACTTCGAGATTATTATACAGACGAGAGGTTCTATTTTGGGGATATTCTATGCATTAAGTTAACGTCGGTTACCAGGTGTTCAATCCATATGAATGATTTTTATCTCTATGCAGTTTGCGAAATGCCTGATACGAGAATGATGTCTATGAAAATGAAATCTTGTGGTCTATTATACTATCTGAAATGATTATTTATGATAAACTAATGAACTCACCAACCTTTTGGTTGACACTTGAAAGCATGTTTATTCTCAGGTTTGAAAGAAATCTCCCGCTGTGCATTTGCTCATATTAGAGATATTACTTGGAGTCAATCATGACATATTTCAAAAGACGTTGCATTCGAGTCGTTGAGTTCATCAAGATTATTATTAAGTCATTTATAGATTGGATATATTATGAAATGGTATGCATGCCGTCAACTTTCGATGTAATGAAAGATTGTCTTTTCAAAAACGAATGCAATGTTTGTAAAATGTATCATATAGAGGTCAAGTACCTCGCGATGTAATCAACTGTTGTGAATCATTTATAATTGATATGGACTTCGTCCGGATGGATTAGGACGGGTCATTAGAGTTTTGGCGTCAAAAAAGTCGTTTTGCTATTTCTAAAGGACAATTATGAACTTTAAAATTTTACGAAATTTATTACCTTTGCATTTGAACTCGTATGCATATTTAAATACCATTTTGATACTAGTTTTTTATGTAACACTTTTTTTAGGTACATTGAAAATATTTTTAAGGTTTATATATCCACACTAGTCACAAATCCGTACACGTTTAGTGACATCTTTATTTGATGGTTAGATTATTTTGTGACACTTTTTGATATCTCTCAATTCTTAACTCTATAAATTTTTCTATTTTAAAATTTCATATTGAATACAAATATATTTGACTATAGTTTCGTTTCGATAATAATTTTTTGCCGCAAAACATATTTTTGGGCACATTATGTTTTCCACATAATCGGGCCAAATTATGTGGCAAACATGCTAAAAATTTTTGGTTGAAAGTTGGACCTACTTTCGCACGATGAATAGATAACGACACTATGATCAAGACTTCCTAAAGGCTTCCTTCCATTCGAAATAGTTTAGACGCTGAAAAAGTCATTTTGCTATTTCTAAATGTGAATTTTGAATTTTTAGATTTTACGATAATTATTACCTTTGCATTTGAACTCTTTTGCATATTCAAATACCATTTTTATACTTGTGTTTAATATAACACTTTATTTAGGTAAATTTAGAATATTTTTAAGGTTAATATATCCCCACTAGCTACAATTCCTTACATGTTTAGTAACATCTTAGTTTAATGGTTCGATTATTTTGTGACACTTTATAATATCTGTCAATTCATAACTCTATAATTATTTTTATTTTAGAAATTCATATTGAATGCAAATATATTTGACTATATTTTTGTTTCAATAATAATTCATGGTCGCAAAACACATTTTTGAGCACGTTACGTTTGCCACATAATCGGGCCGAATTATGTGGCAAGCTTGCTAAAAAAACTTCGGTTGAAATTTGGACCCATTTTCGCACGATGAATAGATAACGACGCTATGAGAAAGATTTCCTGAAGGCTTCATTCCATTCGAAATAGTTTTGACGCCGAAAAAGTCGTTTTACTATTTCTAAAGGTGAATTTAATCTTTCAAATTTTATGATAATTATTACTTTTGCATTTGAACTCTTATGCATATTTAAATACCATTTTGATACTACTTTTTTTATGTAACACTTTATTTAGGTACATCAAGAATATGTTTTGGGTTAATATATCCCCACTAGCCACAAATCGTTACATGTTTAATGACATCTTGGATTAATTGTTCGATTATTTTGTGACAATTTTTCATATCTCTCAATTCATAACTGTATAATTGTTTCTATTTTAAAATTTCATATTGAACACAAATATTTGACTATAGTTGCGTGTCGATAATAATTTTTGATATCTTGTGTTGTATTGCACTGTATTGTATTGTGTTGTATTGTATTGTATTGCATTGTATTGCATTGGATTGCTCTGTATTGCGCTTTATTGCACTGAATTGCTCTAGATTGCGCTGAATTGCACTGGATTGCATTGTATTACGCTTTATTGCGCTGCATTTTGCTGCATTATGCTGTATTGACTTGCATTGTGTTGTATTTTCTTATATTGAGTTGTATTGCGTTGTATTTGGTTGTATTGGGTTTTATTGGGTTGTATTGAGTTGTATTGCGTTGTATTTTGTTGGATTGCGTTGCAATGCGCTGCATTACGCTGCATTGGCTTGTATTGGCTTGTATTGGCTTATATTATCTTGTATTGTATTTGTCTTGTATTGTATTGTATTGTATTGTATTGTATTGTATTGTATCGTATTGTATTGTATTGTATTGTATTGTATTGTATTGTATTGTATTGTATTGTATTGTATTGTATTGTATTGTATTGTATTGTATTGTATTGTACTGTACTGTAATGTATTGTACTGTATTGTATTGTATTGTATTGTATTGTATTGTTTTGTTTTGTATTTTATTGTATTGTATTGTATTGTCTTGTATTGTGTTATATTGTTTTGTATTGTATTGTATTGTATTGTGTTGTGTTGTGTTGTGTTGTGTTGTGTTGTGTTGTGTTGTGTTGTGTTGTGTTTTGTTGTGTTGTGTTTTGTTGTATTGTATTGTATTGTATTGTATTGTATTGTATTGTATTGTATTTTATTGTATTGTGATTTATTGCGCTGGATTGCAATGTATTGCACTGTATTGCGTTGTATTGGGTTGTATTGTATTGTATTCGGTTGTATTGTATTGTATTCGGTTGTATTGGGTTGTACTGGGTTGTATTGGGTTGTACTGGGTTTTATTGGAGTTAATATATCCCCACTAGTCACAAATCCTTACACGTTTAGTGAAATCTTGATTTGATGGTTAGATTTTTTTGTGACACTTTTTGATATCTCTCAATTCATAACTCTATAAGTGTTTCTATTTACAAATTTCATATTGAATGCAAATATATTTGACTATAGTTTCGTTTCGATAATAATTCATGGCCGCAAAACACATTTTTGAGCACATTACATTTGCCACATAATCGGGCCGAATTATGTGGCAAGCGTGCTAAAAAACTATGATTGAAAATTGGATCCATTTTCGCACGATGAATAGATAATGACGCTATGAACAAGACTTCCTGAAGGCTTGCTTCCATTCGAAATAGTTTTGAAGCCAAAAAAGTCATTTTGCTATTTCTAAAGGTGAATTTTGAACTTTTAGATTTTACGATATTTATTACCTTTGCATTTGAACTCATATACGTATTTAAATACCATTTTGATACTTGTTTTTTATGTAACACTTTATTTAGGTACATTGAAAATATTTTTGGGTTTAATATATCTCCACTGGTCACGAATCCGTACATGTTTAGTGACATCTTTGTTTGATGGTTAGATTATTTTGTGACACCTTTTGATATGTCTCAATTTAACGCCCCGTCCTAATCCATCCGGACGAAGTCCATATCGATTATAAACGATTCACAAAAGTTGATTACATCGCGAGGTACTTGACCTCTATATGATACATTTTACAAACATTGCATTCGTTTTTGAAAAGACAAACTTTCATTTCATCGAAAGTTGACAGGCTTGCATACCATTTCATAATATATCCAACTATAATTGACTTGATAATAATCTTGATGAACTCGACGACTCGAATGCAACATCTTTTGAAATATGCCATGAATGACTCCAAGTAATATCTATAAAATGAGCAAATACACAGCGGAAGATTTCTTTTGTACCTGAGAATAAACATGCTTTAAAGTGTCAACCAAAAGGTTGGTGAGTTCATTAGTTTAACATAAATAATCATTCCATAATTTTAATAGACCACAAGATTTCATATTTTCATTTCTCATAAACATACGTCCCATGCATAGAGACAAAAATATCATTCATATGGATTGAACACCTGGTAACCGACATTCAAAATATACATATTAGAATATCCCCATCATTCCGGGATCCTCCTTCGGACATGATATAAATTTCGAAGTACTAAAGCATCTGGTACTTTGGATGGGGCTTGTTGGGCCCGATAGATCTATCTTTAGGATTTGCGTCAATTAGGGTGTCTGTTCCCTAATTCTTAGATTACCAGACTTAATAAAAAGGGGCATATTCAGTTTTGATCATTCAACCATAGAACGTAATTTCGATTACTTGTGTCTATTTCGTAAAACAGTTATAAAAGTTGCGCATGTATTCTCAGCCCAAAAATATAAAGGGTAAAAAGGTAAATGAAACTCACAATACTGTATTTTGTAGTAAAAATACATATGACGACATTAAACAATGCATGGTTGGCCTCGGATTCACGAACCTATATCAAGTATTAACACATTATAGTGTAAATCAATTAAGTTTATATATTTGTTATGTATTAATTATTCTTATAATATATTATGATACTTATTTGATATTTAATTAATGTTATATCGATAATATTAGTTGAAACATAATTTTATATAATATTAGTATATTTTATGTAATAATATATTTACATATATATCTTTTGTTTTGCAAAATTAATAATTGTAGAAATACCTGACTAAGGATAATAATAATAATATTAATAATAATAATAATAATTTTTAAAAGTATAAAACTACCTTAGGAGTCGGTTTTAAAAAGATTGCACCAAGCCGGGCTTGAACCCGAGACCTCTCGCTCACTCATCAACACCCTTAACCATTCCTCCATTTCAGTTTTTCTGATTTATAATACAAACCCAAATACTTATCTATTATATGTTTCAACCCACTTCATCTTCTTCACCAAAATCTAAACAATCAAACAACTTCATTCTTAATAGTCAATCATCAAAATGGTTTTAGGACTTCTAAACAAACATGAAACAAAAAATAAAAATGTGTTCATGATATAAAAAAAATGAGAAAAAAAACAAAAAAAAAATCCTACTGCTTGCGCGTAGCTAGAAAAAAAAAATTTTGTTTTCAATTTTGAGTTCGTTTTGGACAATCTTTACAACATGAAACATGTTTCAAATCATTCCTAAAAACTATTGAAATCGTCAATTGAACTTAAAACATCAAAACAAGCTCTAATTTCTCCAAGAACAAAACAGTTGACTTTTGACAATTTAACTTTGACTCGCAAATTCGAATTCGTTATTAAGAATTGGAACTTGAAATTTTGCAGGAAGTTTAAGTAAATGATTCCTAACAACGCTGAATTTTTAGTTTTTAAAATTTGTTTCGAATTTACGTTAGTGTATATTACTGTGAAGAACTCAAGAACTCAAAAATTAATTTTTAGATTAAGAGTGTTATAGGTTATGATTACAACATGAATTGTGTTGCAAATCATTCCTATAAACTTTATAGATCATCAAATTAACTGGAGATATCAAAACAAACTCGAATTTGATTCAAGAACACTTAGTTGACTTTGAAAACCAAAACTTTGACTCTCAAATTAGAAATTGATAGAAAGAATTGAAGATTGAAAACTTACAGATAGTTTAGATAGAAGATTCCTAACAAGACTGCATTATTACATTTAGGAAATTCATTCGAAATCAAAATATGGTGAAAAAGATGAATGTACAGAGTGTCGAGCTTATTTTGTGATTTTTTATGTTTTACTTAATGAATTGCAGAATAATTCTTTTATAGAGTGATTGCATTGATCCTAATTGAGTTGTGAAATGGACATCTAACAGATTACAGACAGAAAACAAAATTTGAAAAAGTTGGATTGAAATGGGTAACGGAATGGTACTAGTTCTTGACTTTTTTTTTTTTAAGATTAATATTAATAATTAATAAATATATTAATAATAATAATAATAATAATAATAATAATAATAATAATAATAATAATAATAATAATAATAATAATAATAATAATAATAATAATCATCATCATCATTATATCCATAATAATAATAAGTAATAATGATACAAAAATCATAAAAAATGATAATAATATTATTAATGATAAAAAAAATAATGGTTTCTTTAATAATAATATCTAATTCACGGAGTATTATATTGTGTCCATTGCTAAACAGTTAACATATAAAAGTGTTCCTAAAAATCTCAATTTTTTTGATTAAACATATTTAATTATTTCACTCATTACCTGTTTGAAACCTGATCAAAAAGGTTCGAAAAATATTTATTTTCTGTTCCAATTTATAAGTACGAAGTACAAAAACTTAGATTGAAATGGTAAAAAAAATATTTATCAAAACTATTGTCTTTTTAATCAAATTTTGAAACAACATTTATTTTAGAACTTCTTATATATATATATTAGATCTATTTTAAAATAATTAAACGTCAACCGAAAGTTACAGACATTTACCATTTAAGCTCAAAATTAAATATATTTAATATACACTATGTATATATATATATAAACAGTTTTAATTACAAAATTTACTATTCACATAAATATATATTAAATGATTAAAATATATATACATATAAAATAATAGTTTTTATTACAATGTATTTTATTGTACATATTTATTTATAACAATAAATGTATATAATAGTTTATTAATGTTCATGTTATTATATATATTATACATATATTTATATATACACATATTTATATATATCCACATATTTACAAGCAATGGTTCGTGAATCATCGGAAACAGTCGAAAGTCAATTGAATATATGAACATTGTTTCAAAATTTTCTAGACTCAACATTACATACTTTGCTTATCGTATCGAAATCATATCAAGATTAAGTTTAAATTTAGTCAGAAATTCCCAGGTCGTCACACTCAATTCATAACTCTATAATTGTTTCTATTTTAAAATTTTATATTGAATGTAAATATATTTGACTATAGTTTCGTTTCGATAATATATCATGGTCGCAAAACACATTTTTGAGCACATTACGTTTGCGACATAATCGGGCCGAATTATGTAGCAAGCGTTCTAAAAAAAACTTAGGTTGAAAATTGGACCTATTTTCACACGATGAATAGATAACGACGCTAACAACAAGACTTCGTGGAGGCTTGTTTCCATTCGAAATAGTTTTTGTGACGACCCGGAAATTTCCGACCAAATTTAAACTTAATCTTATATTGATTTCGACACGATAAGCAAAGTTTGTAAAGTTGAGTCTCAAAAACTTTGAAATTTGTTTTAATGAAACCATTTGACCTTTGACTGTTACCAACGATTCACGAACAACTGTTTGTAAACAAACATGTATATACACATATAAAAATATTATATAAATATGTGTATTTATATAATAACTTGAAAACTTTAACATGACACTTAAAGTATAATATTATATTTTAAGTGTATGTATTTTAATATATATATATATATATATATATATATATATATATATATATATATATATATATATATATATATATATATATATTTAATCTATTATTCTATGTAATAAAAACTTGTTACGAAATAGTTATATATGTAATATTTTTTTAAACTTTTAATATATTACTTAAAAATACTCGTTTTATCTTTAACAAAGTTAATAACGAATTTGTATATATATTAATGATTTTAGATCAATATAGATAATATATAAATATATATAGATAAGCTTCAATACATAAATATTATATGGATATTGTAATAGAAATAAATTATAAAATTTTATATAGAAATTTATAACATAGTATGAAATAATAATTTGTTGTATTAATACTATTATCATCATTATTATAATCATTAATATTACTATCATTATTATCATTATCACTAATAATAAAAGTATTATTATTACCATTATATTATTATAAATTATTATTATTATTATTATTATTATTATTATTATTATTATTATTATTATTATTATTTATAATATTAAGAGTAATATTATTATTATTATATTCTTAAGTAATAAGATTAATTGAAATGTATAAATACTTATATATATAAATACTGTTATATATATATATATAGATACATAAATAGGGATGAGTATACAGATACAGTTATATATTCGAACCCAGATATGTATTACATTAAAGCAGATATACATAAGTAGTATTCCTTGAATCTATTCTTTATCATTTTCTGTCTTTCTGTTTGTCTGTGATTATATGTCTCTTAATCATACCAACCACGAACAAATCCACTGAAGTAATCCAAAGTCTGTTATCAATCTAATTTACCTTTTATTTATTTTATTCTTTCCTCCTCTGACTTCGTTGTCTGATTGAGAAATTAATACCACAATCACTATGTAATCGATCATTACATGTTATAATCAGATATCTCGATTCCTTTTCACTATTTTTTTCAAATTACAGCTCGACACCCTGCGTGAAAATAGTTCGACACCTGCGTGAGTCACTTTTAAATTGAAACTTCAAATTCGAAATAATTTTAAGAATCTAAAAGTGCAGATGTGTTGGAAATGTTTTACTTAAACTAACTGTAAAATATCAAACTCCAATTTATTTTATTGATTGAGAATTTTGGAGTCAAAGTTCATTTTTTAAAAAGTCAAAACTTTTATTCATCATGAAATTGGAAGTTGATTGGATGTTTCTAATTCAATTGACAATTCCAAAAGCTTCTAGGAGTTAATTGAGACACAATTTATGTTATAACCATAGCTTAAAACCTTCTAAATCGTGAAATCAATAAAAAAAAATTATATATATGCTGCGACAGCAGCAGCACCCATTGCAATTCATCTTTTGTTGTTGTTTGTTTTGTTTTAATTAAGATGATGACCCTCTAAATCGTTTTCCATTACAATTATAGATCAAAAATACGACTGTGTTGATATTAAAATATGGATCGATGATGGTTCTGATTGAGAAGAAGGAGCAAATTAGGGAACAAATAAAAGGGGTTATAGTTAAAAAGAATCATAATAAATCAGAAATTGAAGGGTGGTGGGATGGTTAAGGGTGTTAGCGGGTTGGCAATTGGTTGCGAGTTCGAGCCCTGCGTTGGGCAGTTTTTTTTTCAATGGCTTTTTAAAGGTATTTGCTATTTTTAAAATTTATGTTATTATTATTATTGTTGATATTATTATTGTTATTATTGATTATGGCTATTAGAACTAAGTATTATAATTATTGTTAGTATTGTAATTATTATTATTATTATTATTATTATTATTATTATTATTATTATTATTATTATTATTATTATTATCATCATAATTATATGTATTATAACCATTATGATTATTATCATTCTTACAAGTATTATTAATACACTTATTATTGTTACTTTTACCATTTAAGTATGACTGTTACTATTATTATGATTAGGATCACAAATTGACGTTATAGAAACTTTAGTTACTACTCTAGAAATTGAACGCGGAGATTATGATTACTATGAATATGAACATAAAGATTTTTAGTAATATGATTAAGATTGCAAATATAGGAATAGTGTTATTATTATGAAAATGATTAAAATTTTAAGTTAAGAGGAATCGCTAAAATTATTATAATTATTGTTATCATAGTTATTATAATTCAACTAATTATTATTATCATTATTAATATCATTATCCTCATTAACAATAATATTATTACTACTTTTATCATTATTATTATATAGTATCATTACTATTATTATTATTATTAATATTATATCAAAGTTATTAACTTCACAAACAAATGATCTTCATATAAAAAGATATTTAATATATATAACTTAACTATATTAATATTTTTATACATAAAATGGAGTTATTTAGTTAAATAATAAAATATCTAAGTTATTGATATAAAAATCATATCAAATATAATAATATATAAAAGCTTGTTCGATTACGAGTATATGTATTTTAATATATATATATATACGAATGATATAGGTTCGTGAATCCGAGGCCAACCATGCATTGTTCAATATAGTCATATGTATTTTTACTACAAAATACATTAGGTGAGTTTCATTTGCTCCCTTTTTAAATGCTTTTGCAAAATATATTTTTGGGACTGAGAATACATGCGCTGCTTTTATAAATGTTTTACGAAATAGACACAAGTACTTAAAATTACATTCTATGGTTGGATTATTAACCGAATATCGCCCTTCAAGTCTGGTAACCTAAGAATTTAGGGAAATGGCCCCTGATTGACGCGAATCCTAAAGATAGATCTATGGACCTTGACAAGTCCCATTCGGGGTACGAATGCTTTAGTACTTTGAGATTATTATACAGAAGAGAGGTTCTGTTTTGGGGATATTATATGCATTAAGTTAACGTCGATTATCAGGTGTTCAATCCATATGAATGATTTTTATCTCTATGCAGTTTGCAAAATGCCTGATACGAGAATGATGTTTATGAAAATGAAATCTTGTGGTCTATTATACTATCTGAAATGATTATTTATGATAAACTAATGAACTCACCAACCTTTTGGTTGACACTTGAAAGCATGTTTATTCTCAGGTTTGAAAGAAATCTTCCGCTGTGCATTTGCTCATATTAGAGATATTACTTGGAGTCAATCATGACATATTTCAAAAGACATTGCATTCGAGTCGTTGAGTTCATCAAGATTATTATTAAGTCATTTATAGATTGGATATATTATGAAATGGTATGCATGCCGTCAACTTTCGATGTAATGAAAGATTTTCTTTTCAAAAACGAATGCAATGTTTGTAAAATGTATCATATAGAGGTCAAGTACCTCGCGATGTAATCAACTGTTGTGAATCGTTTATAATCGATATGGACTTCATCCAGATGGATTAGGACGGGTCATTAGAGTTGGTATCAGAGCGATGGTCTTAGAGAACCAGGTCTTGCATTAGTGTGTCTAACTGATAGTCGTTAGGATGCATTAGTGAGTCTGGACTTCGACCGTGTGTGCATGTCAAAAGTTTTGCTTATCATTTTTGTCAGAAATCATCTGCTTATCATCCTTAGGAAATTACCTGCTCATTATTCTTAGTCTAGACACGTTTTACTGCATTGATTGCATGAATAGTGTATAGACAAATCCATATCTTAGCGTATCTGTTACTGTAGACTTTATCTGACACGTTTCCTTAATTTCCTCCGGGATCTACGGGATCTTCTGTACTATATTAGATATTCTATATAATTAGAATATTATCCGATAACCGAAAATCATTTCATATCGACAATCCTTTAACTGATCATAAGAGATGGATCTTACACCTAGCTTGGATTCCATTAGTTCCGGAAGCAATTTCGAGATGCGTATTGAAGTAGACTCTGAAGTTAATGAACCCGAAGTGTCTCCACCGTTTAGCTATTTTTCTTTCTGGAGGAGATGGGGGTGGGTCCGAGACTTACTTACTCGATGGAGAAATGAAGAAGGCGAGCCCTACCGTGAACCAAACTTACCTCCTAACATTGGAGAAGACGATGTACTTACCGGCGAACCTATGTGCAACACTGTATTCACCCTTCTTGCTAAAGTTTTCCACCTCGAAGGTCGCATTACTGCAATCTCAGAAAATATTCAACCTCTACTTCTGAATACCAATCGAAGGGGAATATCAGAAGAAGTTAGGGAACTTCGAATTAATAATCAAGATATATCGAATCAGATGAGTGGATGGATAGAAATGATAGAGGGTAGGATAGAAACCCTGACAAGAATGGTGCGTAATTTACAAGCTATACTTACTACACCAACATCATCACCAACCTCAGCACCAAAAACACTTGTAGCACCGACAGTAACAGTACCACCATCAGCAGCACCAGCAGCATAACCAGTACCAACAACAACAACAACATCATCATCACACGTCTCAACCTCGTAATCTATACCTCAAGCATAATCATCGTTCTACGAATCGTTCTACATAAACTATCTTCATCCTTCATGGTGATTATGTAATCTCTAATATTTTAGAGATTATGTACTCTAGTTCTAGCTGTAAATCTGGTGAGTTTAATATCACATTAACTCATTAAATCCATAATTACGTCTGAAGAAAATATATATGTATATATGTTTTCATAAAGATTGTAATTAAAATTTTTATTGTACAAACTGTTAATGGTGAAAATATTTTAACGGGTAGGTAATACCCGAGGAATATTTAGATTTCGCATTAATAAGTTACACTGTACATTCTTCGAATCTGATTCAACAGTCATTTACTATTCTACTTACAACCACAGCTATACGAATCCGTTCACCACAGAATAACCATTTTCATTCAATTTCATACTTGGATTATGACCTATCAGAATTCAACAAGTGACATAATGAAGAAAATATTGGACAAAATAAAATTTGTTAGAAACAAACAAATTAACTATGAGAAATTTTGTTAAGAATCCACGCTAACTGTTCCTAGCTAATTGTTCCTAGCTAACTGATTACATTTTATATTATCGCAATTTAATTATCGCAATTTACATTCTCGCAATTTTATTTACCGTCATTTAATTTCTGTTATTTACTTTACGCACTTTATTTATCGTTATTTAATTTCTGTTATTTATTTTTACGCACTTTAAATATCGGGACACGTATACAAGGTTTTGACATATCATATCGACGCATTTATATATATTATTTAGAATAACCATAGACACTCTATATGCAGTAATGATCGAGTTCTCTATACAGGGTTGAGGTTGATTCTACAATAATATATATAATTTGAGTTGTGATCGAGTCTGAGACATGTACACGGGTCACAATACGTATTAATTAATTCGAATATTATATATTAAACTATATATGAATTATTGGACTGTCAACTGTGGACTATCGACTGTGGACTAATAACATTGGACAATTAAAATGAATTAGAATATTGATTATAATATATGAAACTAAACAATTCTTCAAGTTTGCCACTTTATTTCATCTTAAACCTCATTTGTATCTTGACGATTACAATCTGCGTTCAAACCTTTCATGATTCTTGAAAACATCTCAAACGAGAGGATGAACCAACCACACTTCATCTACGGGAGAAAAGATTGATGCATTTAGTTATGCATCTAAAAAACTCTCGAAAACTGAGTAAACGTCTAACACGTAGTTGTGCTAATTCCCTTAGTGTTATTATTACCCTAAATAACTTGGTAATTCCTTTCAAAGTAGCAAATTTTGTCACAGCTCCAGCAAATCAACTTCGACTTTTCGTTCGAAACAACCTTATTATCACCTTGATTTATATGTATGCTCTTTTATTGTTACCGGGGAACCTTTTATATTCCACCATATTACCGTCAGCGTTTAATCATCTAAAAACACAATTCTCTTTAAATCACCTCGGATAGATAACCATTGATTCAGATATGGTAGCAGTAAATGTAGAGGAATCGGCAATCAGTACTCCGAAAACTCACAGCATATCTACATCGACAGTTATATGTATAACATTTATCTCTTAGAATAATGACCTTCCATTCTGAAATTTTGAAAAGCACCCAGCCTACGAATTAATACATTGAACTTTGAAAAAGCTGAATGAAGCAGCAGAAACTGTAGATAACCGTAAAGACCTTAATCGTCGAAAGTTTGATGATAGAGAATAGTACGTTGGAAAAGCTCAGAAAAATTTGAACTGGAAAACGAATTGAGCTAACCACGAAGGAGACCAAGGACAAATACAAGGACCAAACCCTATATTCAAAGAATCCAGGTAATTCTGGATCCGATGAAATCGTTAGAGAATATCTTGCTCTGAAGTCATGTTAAAAATATTGCGGAAAATCTTTCTTCATCAACCATCGAACTTAGAAATTTCAAAATATCATCATAAATATCTTCGATATTTCTGAAGATATTTTCATAAATATTCTCGTCAAAAATTATTTATCTCTTCGTGCTATCTACATTATATCATAAAGGAAACTACTTTAGTTTCTAAAATTCTTTAAAATTCGAATTTGAATTATGAATGATTTTGAAGTATTGTTGAAAATTGATGCATGAATTAGTGTAATATAATGACACTTGATCAACGTGATTATATTACAGTAAGTCATGCCGAGTTTCTAATGGAACGTGATGATTCACAGATCCTAATGTCATCATGTGCCATGTTACATGACTCTTTCATTCTGTTTAACTTCCGAACATATCAAGAAAGTATATTCTTGATAGTTCTATTCTCAATGATTCTAATAATTTGACAAATCAAATCGTACGATTTCGTTCTTTCTTGGTTAGAACATTAAGTTCATTCGAAACTCCATACTTACGAATTCTGGACCGTTGCTCACTTTACTAGAGGTTGAGAGGATAATAAAAAGGCAAAGAGATCCAAAATATAAGTGAAAATATAAAGTCCAATAACAACACGGAGGTTACAAACCATGGATATCACTACGAATGGCAATATAAAGACACGGTATAATTAAGAATAGTATCACTCCAAGGTAATAGTAGAAGTAAACAGATTCTTCTGGTGGAAGATTGAAAAGAAGGATGACAGAAATGATAATTAAAAAAGATCAAGGATTAGAACTGGATTTAGCATTTTCACAATCTTTTGGATGTATGAACTAAGAAAGAAAGTATAGGAATGGTGAGAATAATGGAACGGAAGAGCTTAATTTATAATGGAAATATCAGACAGAGTAATCTAGGAAGATCACCGTATTTAATTATAGAGATCTTAATTTCCTTACTAGCCGAAGAATCAAATCTTTTAGATTTCGAAGATTTTCTCTAAATCCCTTGAATTCCGAAATTCAACCCTGACTCTGTCAAAAGTTAAAATGAATCTTTACTTTCCTATTTCACTCTTTGGTGATAGCATCATTCGTACTCTTCGAATAATCGAATTATTTTTATCCATATTACTCAATGATGATAAAACTCAAGTTATCAACTCATATTCGTCATGAAAACACTTTTATTGTTAACCATGACCACCTCACTCAAATTTCGGGATGAAATTTCTTTAACGGGTAGGTACTGTGACGACCCGAAAATTTCCGACCAAATTTAAACTTAATCTTATATTGATTTCGACACGATAAGCAAAGTTTGTAAAGTTGAGTCTCAAAAACTTTGAAATTTGTTTAATGAAACCAATTGACCTTTGACTGTTACCAACAATTCACGAACAACTGTTTGTAAACAAAACATGTATATACACATATAAAAATATTATATAAATATGTGTATTTATATAATAACTTGAAAACTTTAACATGACACTTAAAGTATAATATTATATTTTAAGTGTATGTATTTTAATATATATATATCTATATTTAATCTATTATTCTATGTAATAAAAACTTGTTACGAAATAGTTATATATGTAATATATTTTGAAACTTTTAATATATTACTTAAAAATACTCGTTTTATCTTTAACAAAGTTAATAACAAATTTGTATATATATTAACGATTGTAGATCAATATAGATAATATATAAATATATATAGATAAGCTTCAATACAGAAATATTATATGGATATTGTAATAGAAATAAATTATAAAATTTTATATAGAAATTTATAACATAGTATGAAATAATAATTTGTTGTATTAATACTATTATCATCATTATTATAATCATTAATATTACTATCATTATTATCATTATCACTAATAATAAAAGTATTATTATTACCATTATATTATTATAAATTATTATTATTATTATTATTATTATTATTATTATTATTTATAATATTAAGAGTAATATTATTATTATTATATTTTTAAGTAATAAGATTAATTGAAATGTATAAATACTTATATATATAAATACTGTTATATATATATAGATACATAAATAAGGATGAGTAAACAGATACAGTTATATATACGAACCCAGATATGTATTACATTAAAGCAGATATACATAAGTAGTATTCCTTGAATATATTCTTTATCATTTTCTGTCTTTCTGTTTGTCTGTGATTATCTGTCTCTTAATCATACCAACCACGGACAAATCCACTTAAGTAATCCAAAGTCTGTTATCAATCTAATCTACCTTTTATTTATTTTATTCTTTCCTCCTCTGACTTCGTTGTCTGATTGAGAAATTAATACTACAATCACTATGTAATCGATCAGTACATGTTATAATCAGATATCTCGATTCCTTTTCACTATTTTTTTCAAATTACAGCTCGACACCCTGCGTGAAAACAGTTCGACACCTGCGTGAGTCACTTTTAAATTGAAACTTCGAATTCGAAATAATTTTAAGAATCTAAAAGTGCAGATGTGTTGGGAATGTTTTACTTAAACTAACTGTAAAATATCAAACTCCAATTTATTTTATTGATTGAGAATTTTGGAGGCAAAGTTCATTTTTTAAAAAGTCAAAACTTTTGTTCATCGCGAAATTGGAAGTTGATTGCATAATTGACAATTCCAAAAGCTTCTAGGAGTTAATTGAGACACAATTTATGTTATAACCATAGCCTAAAACTTTCTAAATCGTGAAATCAATAAATTTTTTTATATATATGCTGCGACAGCAGCAGCACCCATTGCAATTCATTTTTTTGTTGTTGTTTGTTTTGTTTTAATTAAGATGATGACCCTCTAAATCGTTTTCCATTACAATTATAGATCAAAAATTCGACTGTGTTGATATTAAAATATGGATCGATGATGGTTCTGATTGAGAAGAAGGAGCAAATTAGGGAACAAATAAAAGGGGTTATAGTTAAAAAGAATCATAATAAATCAGAAATTGAAGGGTGGTGGGATGGTTAAGGGTGTTAGCGGGTTTGTAATTGTTTGCGAGTTCGAGCCCTGCGTTGGGCAGTTTTTTTTTAAATGGCTTTTTAAAGGTATTTGCGATTTTTAAAATTTATGTTATTATTATTATTGTTGATATTATTATTGTTATTATTGATTATGGCTATTAGAACTAAGTATTACAATTATTGTTAGTATTGTAATTATTATTATTATTATTATTATTATTATTATTATTATTATTATTATTATTATTATTATTATTATTATTATTATTATTATTATTATATGTATTATAACCATTATGATTATTATCATTCTTACAAGTATTATTAATACACTTATTATTGTTACTTTTACCATTTAAGTATGACTGTTACTATTATTATGATTAGGATCACAAATTGACGTTATAGAAACTTTAGTTACTAGTCTAGAAATTGAACGCGGAGATTATGATTACTATGAATATGAACATAAAGATTTTTAGTAATACGATTAAGATTGCAAATATAGGAATAGTGTTATTATTATGAAAATGATTAAAATTTTAAGTTACGAGGAATCGTTAAAATTATTATAATTATTGTTATCATAGTTATTATAATTCAACTAATTATTATTATCATTATTAATATCATTATCCTCATTAACAATAATATTATTACTACTATTATCATTATTATTATATAGTATCATTATTATTATTATTATTATTAATATTATATCAAAGTTATTAACTTCACAAACAAATGATCTTCATATAAAAAGATATTTAATATATATAACTTAACTATATTAATATTTTTATACATAAAATGGAGTTATTTAGTTAAATAATAAAATATCTAAGTTATTGATATAAAAATCATATCAAATATAATAATATATAAAAGCTTGTTCGATTACGAGTATATGTATTTTAATATATATATACGAATGATATAGGTTCGTGAATCCGAGGCCAACCATGCATTGTTCAATATAGTCATATGTATTTTTACTACAAAATACATTAGGAGAGTTTCATTTGCTCCCTTTTTAAATGCTTTTGCAATATATATTTTTGGGACTGAGAATACATGCGCTGCTTTTATAAATGTTTTACGAAATAGACACAAGTACTTAAAATTACATTCTATGGTTGGATTATTAACCGAATATCGCCCTTCAAGTCTGGTAACCTAAGAATTTAGGGAAATGGCCCCTGATTGACGCGAATCCTGAAGATAGATCTATGGACCTTGAAAAATCCCATTCGGGGTACGAATGCTTTAGTACTTCGAGATTATTATACAGACGAGAGGTTCTATTTTGGGGATATTCTATGCATTAAGTTAACGTCGGTTACCAGGTGTTCAATCCATATGAATGATTTTTATCTCTATGCAGTTTGCGAAATGCCTGATACGAGAATGATGTCTATGAAAATGAAATCTTGTGGTCTATTATACTATCTGAAATGATTATTTATGATAAACTAATGAACTCACCAACCTTTTGGTTGACACTTGAAAGCATGTTTATTCTCAGGTTTGAAAGAAATCTCCCGCTGTGCATTTGCTCATATTAGAGATATTACTTGGAGTCAATCATGACATATTTCAAAAGACGTTGCATTCGAGTCGTTGAGTTCATCAAGATTATTATTAAGTCATTTATAGATTGGATATATTATGAAATGGTATGCATGCCGTCAACTTTCGATGTAATGAAAGATTGTCTTTTCAAAAACGAATGCAATGTTTGTAAAATGTATCATATAGAGGTCAAGTACCTCGCGATGTAATCAACTGTTGTGAATCATTTATAATTGATATGGACTTCGTCCGGATGGATTAGGACGGGTCATTAGAGTTTTGGCGTCAAAAAAGTCGTTTTGCTATTTCTAAAGGACAATTATGAACTTTAAAATTTTACGAAATTTATTACCTTTGCATTTGAACTCGTATGCATATTTAAATACCATTTTGATACTAGTTTTTTATGTAACACTTTTTTTAGGTACATTGAAAATATTTTTAAGGTTTATATATCCACACTAGTCACAAATCCGTACACGTTTAGTGACATCTTTATTTGATGGTTAGATTATTTTGTGACACTTTTTGATATCTCTCAATTCTTAACTCTATAAATTTTTCTATTTTAAAATTTCATATTGAATACAAATATATTTGACTATAGTTTCGTTTCGATAATAATTTTTTGCCGCAAAACATATTTTTGGGCACATTATGTTTTCCACATAATCGGGCCAAATTATGTGGCAAACATGCTAAAAATTTTTGGTTGAAAGTTGGACCTACTTTCGCACGATGAATAGATAACGACACTATGATCAAGACTTCCTAAAGGCTTCCTTCCATTCGAAATAGTTTAGACGCTGAAAAAGTCATTTTGCTATTTCTAAATGTGAATTTTGAATTTTTAGATTTTACGATAATTATTACCTTTGCATTTGAACTCTTTTGCATATTCAAATACCATTTTTATACTTGTGTTTAATATAACACTTTATTTAGGTAAATTTAGAATATTTTTAAGGTTAATATATCCCCACTAGCTACAATTCCTTACATGTTTAGTAACATCTTAGTTTAATGGTTCGATTATTTTGTGACACTTTATAATATCTGTCAATTCATAACTCTATAATTATTTTTATTTTAGAAATTCATATTGAATGCAAATATATTTGACTATATTTTTGTTTCAATAATAATTCATGGTCGCAAAACACATTTTTGAGCACGTTACGTTTGCCACATAATCGGGCCGAATTATGTGGCAAGCTTGCTAAAAAAACTTCGGTTGAAATTTGGACCCATTTTCGCACGATGAATAGATAACGACGCTATGAGAAAGATTTCCTGAAGGCTTCATTCCATTCGAAATAGTTTTGACGCCGAAAAAGTCGTTTTACTATTTCTAAAGGTGAATTTAATCTTTCAAATTTTATGATAATTATTACTTTTGCATTTGAACTCTTATGCATATTTAAATACCATTTTGATACTACTTTTTTTATGTAACACTTTATTTAGGTACATCAAGAATATGTTTTGGGTTAATATATCCCCACTAGCCACAAATCGTTACATGTTTAATGACATCTTGGATTAATTGTTCGATTATTTTGTGACAATTTTTCATATCTCTCAATTCATAACTGTATAATTGTTTCTATTTTAAAATTTCATATTGAACACAAATATTTGACTATAGTTGCGTGTCGATAATAATTTTTGATATCTTGTGTTGTATTGCACTGTATTGTATTGTGTTGTATTGTATTGTATTGCATTGTATTGCATTGGATTGCTCTGTATTGCGCTTTATTGCACTGAATTGCTCTAGATTGCGCTGAATTGCACTGGATTGCATTGTATTACGCTTTATTGCGCTGCATTTTGCTGCATTATGCTGTATTGACTTGCATTGTGTTGTATTTTCTTATATTGCGTTGTATTGCGTTGTATTTGGTTGTATTGGGTTTTATTGGGTTGTATTGAGTTGTATTGCGTTGTATTTTGTTGGATTGCGTTGCAATGCGCTGCATTACGCTGCATTGGCTTGTATTGGCTTGTATTGGCTTCTATTATCTTGTATTGTATTTGTCTTGTATTGTATTGTATTGTATTGTATTGTATTGTATTGTATTGTATTGTATTGTATCGTATCGTATTGTATTGTATTGTATTGTATTGTATTGTATTGTATTGTATTGTATTGTATTGTATTGTATTGTATTGTATTGTATTGTACTGTACTGTAATGTATTGTACTGTATTGTATTGTATTGTATTGTATTGTTTTGTTTTGTATTTTATTGTATTGTATTGTATTGTCTTGTATTGTGTTATATTGTTTTGTATTGTATTGTATTGTATTGTATTGTGTTGTGTTGTGTTGTGTTGTGTTGTGTTGTGTTGTGTTGTGTTGTGTTGTGTTGTGTTTTGTTGTGTTGTGTTTTGTTGTATTGTATTGTATTGTATTGTATTGTATTGTATTGTATTGTATTTTATTGTATTGTGATTTATTGCGCTGGATTGCAATGTATTGCACTGTATTGCGTTGTATTGGGTTGTATTGTATTGTATTCGGTTGTATTGTATTGTATTCGGTTGTATTGGGTTGTACTGGGTTGTATTGGGTTGTACTGGGTTTTATTGGGTTGTATTGTGTTGTATTGTAATGTATTGTATTGTATTGGGTTGGGTTGTAAAGCATTGTATTGCGTTGTATTACATTGTATTACGTTGTATTGTCTTGTATCATCTTGTATTTTCTTGTATTGTATTGTATTGTATTGTATTGCGGTGTATTGTGTTGTATTTCGCTTGATTGCGCTGTACTACGTTGGATTACGTTGGATTGCGCTGCATTATGCTGATTGCATTGAATTGCATTGTATTGCGTTTCATACTAAGATTCCTCTCATGATGCGATGGTACCGAGGGGAGATAAAGTCTTGAACTTTCAACCCGAAAATAGGTTTGGTAGGGCAAATCCAAACCGCTTTCCTGTGGTCTTCCTATCTTGCTCCTTCAACACCGGAGTCTAGTAAGGGTTGGTTGTGATGACCCGGAAATTTTTGACCAAATTTGAACTTTAACCTTTATATGTTTCCGACACGATAAGCAAAATCTGTAATGTTGAGTCTCGTAAGTTTGAAATCAATATTCATGTATCAATTACCCTTTGACTGTGCTCGACGATTCACGAACAATTAATTGTAAACAGTTATATGTGTATGTATATATAAATAATAATTCAAAATATAATTTAAAGTATTATATATTGTTGTTATTAAAAACAAATAAAATAAAAATAGAATGTTATAATAATTATTATTTAAATATATCTCTATATATAAATAAAGTATATTAAAAATAAATATTAAATGATTGTAACACTCGTTTGATGTTCCGATTGATATTAAGTAAGTTAAATTCAAACTATTGTAATTTAGAAATAAATGGTGATCCGAAAACAAGTTAAACGGTTTATAGTTTTGTTAAAAATATAATTAGAATCTATTTGATTAATTTTAACATTTAGTATTTTTATTTGGGGTTGGGTGCTCATAATTAATTTAATTTTTATTTAAATAATTGTATATAATTAATGACCAATTTTACACCCTAAAAGACTGAAATAAATAAAGTTACTTAATTTAAAATTTTAGAATTTTTCTGGGAACTTTCATCCGCCACTGATTAACAACGGACTACAAAATACTATTCCTCTTAAAACTGTCGGTAGGAAGAAACCAAAATATTATGACTGTTTAATTTCTTGTACACTGTTTTCTTCTTTTCAATGTTTCCCACTTGTGTCGCTTTAATCCATCTATCTAATCTATATTATAATCTATATATATTCATACTTAAATTACACGGGATACATCTGTTATCTGTCCCCATCTCAAATCTCATATGTATCACTATGAAAGTATTATGCATATTATGGTGACCCACTTAATTTGTTTCTCAGCATTCTAATTAGAATACACCACAAAAGTTAAAAGTTGATTGAATTGGATTAACTTTATTGCCATTGCCTTCCACCTATCTAATTCGATTTCAATATAAACATACAAAATACCTATGCACATTAGATATAGATAGACTCTTATATATCTTCTTCATCTTCTTGTGTTCTTCCTATCTTCCTTGGACCCACAAACCATAACAAACGACTACCATTTAACCTTATGATTTTCGTTTTTTGGTTTAGTATTTCCGTTTGAACCAAGTCAATAAACCACTATCACATTCGAAGCTTTTGTTGTTCGGTTAACATCACCACCATCCCCACAGGCAAGTATTACTGTTACTTTTCCGTCATAGCTATTATCTGTTTCGATGTGAACCAAGAACATCATCACAATTCATCATGGAAACTTTCTGCTACCTTTCTTGTCTGTAGTGACCCGAACTTTTCCATGTTTATATATATATTAAATGAAATTGTTATTTACATGATTAAGTGTTTCCAACATATTAAGCAATCAAACTTGTTAAGACTTGATTAATTGAAATAGGTTTCATATAGACAATTGACCACCCAAGTTGACCGGTGATTCACGAACGTTAAAACTTGTAAAAACTATATGATGACATATATATGGTTATATATATAGTTAACATGATATTATGATAAGTAAAAATATCATTAAGTATATTAATAATGAACTACATATGTAAAAACAAGACTACTAACTTAATGATTTTGAAACGAGACATATATGTAACGATTATCGTTGTAACGACATTTAATGTATATATATCATATTAAGAGATATTCGTACATCATAATATCATGATAATATAATAATTTAAAATCTCATTTGATATTATAAACATTGGGTTAACAACATTTAACAAGATCGTTAACCTAAAGGTTTCAAAACAACACTTACATGTAACGACTAACGATGACTTAACGACTCAGTTAAAATGTATATACATGTAGTGTTTTAATATGTATTCATACACTTTTGAAAGACTTCAAGACACTTATCAAAATACTTCTACTTAACAAAAATGCTTACAATTACATCCTCGTTCAGTTTCATCAACAATTCTACTCGTATGCACCCGTATTCGTACTCGTACAATACACAGCTTTTAGATGTATGTACTATTGGTATATACACTCCAATGATCAGCTCTTAGCAGCCCATGTGAGTCACCTAACACATGTGGGAACCATCATTTGGTAACTAGCATGAAATATATCATAAAATTACAAAAATATGAGTAATCATTCATGACTTATTTACATGAAAACAAAATTACATATCCTTTATATCTAATCCATACACCAACGACCAAAAACACCTACAAACACTTTCATTCTTCAATTTTCTTCATCTAATTGATCTCTCTCAAGTTCTATCTTCAGGTGTTCTTCATAAATTCTACAAGTTCTAGTTTCATAAAATCAAGAATACTTCCAAGTTTGCTAGCTTACTTCCAATCTTGTAGAGTGATCATCCAACCTCAAGAAATCTTTATTATTTACAGTAAGATATCTTTCTAATACAAGGTAATACTCATATTTAAACTTTGATTCAATTTCTATAACTATAACAATCTTATTTCGAGTAAAAATCTTACTTGAACTTGTTTTCGTGTCATGATTCTGCTTCAAGAACTTTCAAGCCATCCAAGGATCCTTTGAAGCTAGATCCATTTTTCTCATTTCCAGTAGCTTTATGCAGAAAACTTGAGGTAGTAATGATGTTCATAACATCATTCGATTCATACATATAAAGCTATCTTATTCGAAGGTTTAAACTTGTAATCACTAGAACATAGTTTAGTTAATTCTAAACTTGTTCGCAAACAAAAGTTAATCCTTCTAACTTGACTTTTAAAATCAACTAAACACATGTTCTATATCTATATGATATGCTAACTTAATGATTTAAAACCTGGAAACACGAAGAACACTGTAAAACCGGACATACGCCGTCGTAGTAACACCGCGGGCTGTTTTGGGTTAGTTAATTAAAAACTATGATAAACTTTGATTTAAAAGTTGTTCTTCTGGGAAAATGATTTTTCTTGTGTACATGAAACTATATCCAAAAATCATGGTTAAACTCAAAGTGGAAGTATGTTTTCTAAAATGGTCATCTAGACGTCGTTCTTTCGACTGAAATGACTACCTTTACAAAAACGACTTGTAATTTATATTTCCGACTATAAACCTATACTTTTTCTGTTTAGATTCATAAAATAGAGTTCAATATGAAACCATAGCAATTTGATTCACTCAAAACGGATATAAAATGAAGAAGTTATAGGTAAAACAAGATTGGATAATTTTTCTTGTTGTAGCAACGTGAAAATTGGTAACAAATCTATATTAATTATATCCTATCTAACTTATATTGTATTATACATGTATTCTAATATATTATGTAATCTTGGAATACCATAGACACGTATGCAAATGTTTTGACATATCATATCGACCCATGTGTATATATTATTTGGAACAACCATAGACACTCTATATGCAGTAATGCGGGAGTTAGCTATACAGGGTTGAGGTTGATTCCAAAAATATATATACTTTGAGTTGTGATCTAGCCTGAGACGTGTATACACTGGGTTGTGGATTGATTCAAGATAATATATATCAATTTTTTTTCTGTACATCTAACGTTGGACAACTAGTTGTAGGTTACTAACGAGGACAGCTGACTTAATAAACTTAAAACATCAAAATGTATTAAAAGTGTTGTAAATATATTTTGAATATACTTTGATATATATGTATATATTTGTTATAGGTTCGTGAATCGACCAGTGGCCAAGTCTTACTTCCCGGCGAAGTAAAAATCTGTGAAAGTGAGTTATAGTCCTACTTTTAAAATCTAATATTTTTGGGATGAGAATACATGCAGGTTTTATAAATGATTTACAAAATAGACACAAGTACGTGATACTACATTCTATGGTTGAATTATCGAAATCGAATATACCCCTTTTTATTAAGTCTGGTAATCTAAGAATTAGGGAACAGACACCCTAATTGACGCGAATCCTAAAGATAGATCTATTGGGCCTAACAAACCCCATCCAAAGTACCGGATGCTTTAGTACTTCGAAATTTATATCATATCCGAAGGGTGTCCCGGAATGATGGGGATATTCTTATATATGCATCTTGTTAATGTCGGTTACCAGGTGTGCACCATATGAATGATTTTTATTTCTATGTATGGGATGTATATTGAAATATGAAATCTTGTGGTCTATTGTTACGATTTGATATATATAGGTTAAACCTATAACTCACCAACATTTTTGTTGACGTTTCAAGCATGTTTATTTTCAGGTGAATATTAAGAGCTTCCGCTGTTGCATACTAAAATAAGGACAAGATTTGGAGTCCATGTTTGTATGATATTATGTAAAAACTGCATTCAAGAAACATATGTCGATGTAATATATTTCTATTGTAAACCATTATGTAATGGTCGTGTGTAAACAGTATATTTTAGATTATAATTATTTGATAATCTACGTAATGCTTTTGAAACCTTTATTGATAAAATAAAGGTTATGGTTGTTTTAAAAATGAATGCAGTCTTTGAAAAACGTCTCATATAGAGGTCAAAACCTCGCAACAAAATCAATTAATATGGAACGTTTATAATCAATATGAACGGGACATTTCAGTTGGTATCCGAGCGTTGGTCTTAAAGAACCGGAATTTTATATTAGTGTGTCTTATCGAGTTTGTTAGGATGCATTAGTGAGTCTGGACTTCGACCGTGTTTACTTGAAAAATGATTGCTTAACAAATTTTGTTGGAAACTATATATTTTTAACATGTGAATATTATGTGATATATTAATCTCTTAACGCGTTTGATATTATATGATAGATGTCTACCTCTAGAACAAGTCCCATTGACTTACCTAATAATAATGAAGAGTTAAATGTAAATTGGAATGATTCGTGGACTGATTCACAAGTTCCCGAAGAGGAACCGGAAGAAGAGTCGGAACCGGAAGAAGAATCGGAACCGGAAGAAGAAATAGAACCAGTAGGGGAAATAATAAAACGGTTAAGTAGAAGAAAATCCTCAACCAACCGACCAAAGTTAATTATGGTCAATGGTGTTTCCGCCAAGGAAGCGAAGTATTGGGAGGATTACCAATTCTGCGATGAATCGGATCCCGACAAGGATTTCGATGATGTTATAGAAATTACCCCAACACAATTTAATAAGGCAAAAGAGAACAATAAGGGAAAGGGCATAAAAATAGAGAAATTTGATTCCAAACCCGATGAACTCTATATGTATCGTCAACACCCGTATTTCTTAAGTTGTGACAATAACCCGGGGACCTCTAAACCACCAGGTTTTTCTAAACCAATGTGGAAAATGACGGGTCATATTAGGGGAACATCATATATCCCTAGAAACTTGGCAAAACGAACCAAAACCGAAGAAGAAGAAACGAGTGAGTCGGAATAAGATAGTTGTATTCGTGTGGTGTAATATATGTAATATAGTGTACTTATGCTTTATGATATATGTAAAAATTGCTTGTATTAATAAGTATTTTTTTTTATGAATCTAACTCTTGTCTATTTTACAGTATAAAAATACAAAATAGATAGACAACTCAATATTTTAAGAGACCTACCCGGAGACATGATTGATGAAATCTTGTCTAGAGTCGGTCAGAATTCCTCGGCACAACTATTTAAGGCGAGATCAGTTTGTAAGACATTTGAAGAATGTTCCAAGAATGCCTTGATTTATAAAAGGCTTTCGTTCGAAAGATGGGGGATATCACATTTGGAAATCCATAAGTTACGATGTGTTTACTTTGACGTATATATTTCGGGGAACCCAAATGCTATTTTACGCAACGGGTTAAGAAATTATTTTGACTCAATATATCCGAATATAGGACATCGTGATTTAGAAAAAGTGGCTAACATGCAACATAAAGAAGAATGTTATGCTTACGGGTTAGTAATGTTCGCTTCTCATCAAAGTGAGAACAAGAACATCGGGCTACAACTATTAAACAAAACGTTCCCACAAGTGACGGAGTCGGTAATTGGGGTAAGAAATGAGGTTTTTAGGTTATTACGAGACTGTTGGTCATTACGTAACCTTCATCCTTTTGACGACGTTACAACAAATTGTCTTACTATCGGTCACAACGGTTATGTTCCACAAAACCAAGGATGGGAAGTGGTATTAGTAAAACCAGAATGCAAGACTTGTTTCTGGACGTATGAATTACGTGTCTTTATTGCCTTTGCTGAACGCCTTATTTATTAACTAGAATTATCTTCGCAACTACTTTGTATCAAAGTTTTATGTGCTATATTTCATGCTATATGTAAAAAAAAAAAAAGCGGTATTGTAAGTTTGCAAGTTATTGTATAAAGGTTTGAATATGAATTTTTTTTTTTTTTTTTGTGATTAGTTTTTCATATAGAATTGTAGTAGTTGAAATGGTATGTTAGCTACTAAGTATGAACTTAACGGGTAGGTACTACCCGAATTAAAGAGTATAAAACGCTAATATGAAGAAAGAGCTTTTATAAATAAGTTCATATTACGCTACGAAATACTATTGACTACTCTTGATATTCTATATGATTAACTCGTTTCATTTGACTATTTTGAAGGAAATGGCACCGACTACTTGACACACCTTGAATATGAACGAAGAGGAATTTCGTGCCTTTCTTGCTTCAAACATAGCCGCAGTACAGGCTGCGCTACATACCAATAATAACCTTGGATCTAGCAGTACAGGAAATCGTGTAGGATGCACCTACACAGAATTCACTGCCTGCAAACCTTTAGAATTTAATGGAACCGAAGGACCGATCGGATTGAAACGGTGGACCGAGAAGGTCGAATCGGTGTTTTCCATAAGTAAGTGTACTGAAGAGGATAAAGTGAAGTACGCTACGCATACCTTCACAGGTTCTGTGTTAAAATGGTGGAATACCTATCTAGAGCAAGTGGGACAAGATGATGCTTACGCACTACCGTGGTCAGCATTCAAGCACTTGATGAACGAGAAGTACCGTCTCAGAACCGAGGTCAATAAGCTCAAGACAGAACTTAGAGGGTTACTGTAACATCCTCAATCGGGCCTAGTTGTAAGATTACTAAATTATCCTTAAGTTAGTATTGTGTTACTATATGCTTTTATTTTTATTTAATATTTATTATTATTTAATGATGTGGTTAGGACCAGTTTGTGACAAGGGTCACAGAACAGGTTTGTTTATTCAATTTGGATTCCGTTTGGGTTGCCAAATGATGTAAAAAATATATCAGATAACTGATAAATACCCGTGAATTACACAGTATGGGATTTAATCCCAAATAATAGACTGATGTCTATCCCCTTCTTGCATTTTCTAGACTTTTCCCAAAAATAACCCGTTCTTCATCTTCTCACCTACATCAAACCCTAATTTCTAATCCTTGTTTTAGAGCTCGAATCATTTACATCTTTGTGTTCCTTGTGATTCACTGATTCTTTCAAGGTAAGAATCACAAGTTTTCATACTTTAATCTTCAAGAAAATGGGGTTTTTGTGTTAGTTTTTATAAAGTGTGTATTTTGGGTCAAAGTGGTTAGATTTGATGTTGTTTGAGTCCAAATCTTGTGGGTTTATGTTTCTTAATGTTTAGTGTCTTCGATTTGGTGAGTTTTGAGGTTAAAAACGAGCTCTAGATCGAGAATTGGTGAGTTTGGTGAGAAACCCGTCACTTTGGTAGCTGCTGCTGCAGATGAACTACCATCGGCTGATGGTCTCTGACCACCGACCGATGGTGTGTGACGATCGGTCGATGGACTAGACGATCGACCGATGGTGGAAGTCCTTCGACCAACGGTTGCTATATCAAGCGCCAGTTTTAGATTTACCAGAGGGAACAGAAAATATTATGGTCTACTGCGATGCGTCACACGCAGGTCTAGGTTATGTTTTGATGCAGAGAAATAAAGTTATAGCGTATGCTTCACGACAGTTGAAGAATCATGAACGAAACTACCCTACTCACGACTTAGAGTTAACTACAGTTGTGTTTGCTTTGAAGCTTTGGAGACATTATTTGTATGGTACGCATTGTGAAATCTATACAGATCATAAGAGTCTTCAATATATCTTTTCACAGAAAGAATTAAATATGCGTCAACGTCGATGTTTAGAATTGATTAAAGACTACGATTGTGAGATTAAGTACCATCCAGGTAAAGCAAATGTGGTCGCAGATGCTCTGAGTCGCAAGAAAACCATCGAAAATGTTAGATTTATGAGAATTGAGATAGTTTCAGACTTGATTGATCGATTGAAAACCGTTCAGTTAGTAGCTTTGAATGACGAAAACCTAAAGACTGAACAAATGACTAAAAGAAAATTTGACCTATGCAATGATTCTAGAGGATTAAAGACCTATAAAGATCGAATTTGGGTGCCTATGCTTGGAGATTTGAGGGATTTAATCCTTACTGAAGCGCATAAATCGAGATTATCAGTGCATCCAGGTAGTACTAAGATGTATAGAGACTTGAAAACATTGTATTGGTGGCCAACAATGAAGACAGATGTTGCAGGTTTCGTTGAGAAATGTCATATTTGTGCGCAAGTTAAGGCAGAACATCAGAAACCGTATGGATCTCTAAGACAATTAGAAATTCCTCAGTGGAAATGGGATCATATAACGATGGATTTTGTAACCAAGTTACCCCGAACCCAGAAAGGTCATGACATGATCTGGGTGATAGAGGATCGTTTAACAAAGAGTGCTCATTTTTTAGCTACACGTGAAACCGCTTCGCTAAGTGATTTGGCAGAGTTGTACTTAAAAGAGATAGTTAGTCGACATGGTGTACCGTTGTCTATAGTTTCCGACCGAGATACTAGATTTGTATCTAACTTCTGGAACAGTTTGCAGCAGAATTTGGGTACGCGTGTGAATCTAAGTACAGCTTATTACCCACAGACAGACGGTCAGAGTGAACGGATGATTCAGACATTAGAAGACATGTTGAGAGCGTGTGTCTTAGAATATGGTGGTTCTTGGGATTCACATCTTCCATTGATAGAGTTTGCTTACAACAATTCATAGCATTCGAGTATCGGAATGCCACCGTATGAAATGTTGTATGGTCGAAAATGCAGAACTCTGACATGTTGGTTAGAAGCAGGTGAGAAACAATTTGCAGGTCCCGAAATTGTTCAGATAACCGCAGAAAAGGTTGAAATTGCACGAGAGAAGTTAAAAGTAGCCAGAGATTGGCAAAAGATGTATGCTGATCCTCGCAGATGTCGGTAACATTTAATGTAGGTGATCGTGTATACCTAAAAGTTTCGCCATGGAAAGGGGTGATCAGATTCGGTAAACGTGGTAAACTAGCACCGAGATTTATTGGACCATTTCCGATCAAAGAAATTTTGAATGATCAAACTGTTGTCTTAGATCTTCCTTCAGAGTTAGCAGGAATTCACAACACGTTCAATGTGTGTTATTTAAGAAAGTGTAAAGTAGAAGACGAAAGTTTGATTCTTCCGCTGAAGGATTTGAAAGTGGATTTAAGTAAGAAGTTAGTAGAAGAACCAATTCGAATAGTAGATAGGAAAGTCACCAAGTTAAGAAAGAAGCAGATTCCAATGCTATTAATAGAGTGGCGACACAGTTTAGGTTCTAACATGACGTGGGAAACCGAGGAGTTAATAAGGGCGCGCTATCCCCAGTTGTTTGACCTTGACCAGATTCCGAGGACGGAATCTTCTTAAGGGGGGTAGATTTGTAACATCCTCAATCGGGCCTAGTTGTAAGATTACTAAATTATCCTTAAGTTAGTATTGTGTTACTATATGCTTTTATTTTTATTTAATATTTATTATTATTTAATGATGTGGTTAGGACCAGTTTGTGACAAGGGTCACAGAACAGGTTTGTTTATTCAATTTAGATTCCGTTTGGGTTGCCAAATGATGTACGAAAGATATTAGATAACTGATAAATACCCGTGAATTACACAGTATGGGATTTAATCCCAAATAATAGACTGATGTCTATCCCCTTCTTGCATTTTCAAGACTTTTCCCAAAACTAACCCATTCTTCATCTTCTCACCTACATCAAACCCTAATTTCTAATCCTTGTTTTAGAGCTCGAATCATTTACATCTTTGTGTTCCTTGTGATTCACTGATTCTTTCAAGGTAAGAATCACAAGTTTTCATGCTTTAATCTTCAAGAAAATGGGGTTTTTGTGTTAGTTTTTATAAAGTGTGTATTTTGGGTCAAAGTGGTTAGATTTGATGTTGTTTGAGTCCAAATCTTGTGGGTTTATGTTTCTTAATGCTTAGTGTCTTCGATTTAGTGAGTTTTGAGGTTAAAAACGAGCTCTAGATCGAGAATTGGTGAGTTTGTTGAGAAACCCGTCACTTTGGTAGCTGCTGCTGCAGATGAACTACCATCGGCCGATGGTCTCTGACCACCGACCGATGGTGTGTGACGATCGGTCGATGGACTAGACGATCGACCGATGGTGGAAGTCCTTCGACCAACGGTTGTAATTTTAACGATCGGCCGATAGTGTGGTCGATCGGCCGATGGTGTAGTGACGATCGGCCGATAGTCTCTGACGATCGACCGATGGTCTATGCAGTAGAAATTTTTACTAAGTGCTGATTTTTAGCCGTTATGCTGCCCGTTTTTATTTTGATGATTTTGATGTAAATTTTGAAAGTGCACAAGTGTTAAACAGAAAATTTTTAGCGGATACTTTTTCTGACAAAAATTTCAGTATTGTGCTGTTTTGTGCTATCAGATAGAAACTAACTTGTGTATATGTTCTTCTCAGGAGAAAAGGAGAAAGAGAAGGTTCAGTGATTAGATAGCTGAATACCTTCTCGTTTGCTGGTAATTGGTGAGTGGGACTAACTGGAGAATATAGTATATAGAAGTATGTTATATATTATGATTGCCATGCTTGTTAGATATACTTATTGTTGTGGTTAGTTAGTACTTGTGATGACTGCATGTTAGTTGATGCTTGTCTGCTGGAGCCCAGTGCGTCCCTATTGTGTGGTAGCCTCGGTAGGAGAGATCAACCTGCGGGTTGGGTTCCTCTGTGGTAGCCTAGACAACCGTAGTGTATATATATGTGAATGATGCATCCGTCGCGTGTGGATTATGTATATACATACGGTGGTGGAGGAACTTCTGGTAAGCCCCAGTCCGATCAGCTGGTGGTTAATGGTTTGGCCGAGCCGCCAGAGTCTCTGTAGACGGCACTTGGGTGATGTTTGTGTGTTAGACTATTGTGACATGATTAGTGTAACACTTATGTATGCTATGGCCTGTAGTTAGTCGTACTCACTTAGCTTCGTGCTAATTCCCCTCCATCACCTCCCTGCAGGTTGTTAGCTTTTGTAGATAGTGCTTTTGGGAGAAGATGGGCATGATGATGTTATGTTTGACAGGGTTAACTCTGATGTGGTCTTTTGGAATATGAACCGTGTACTTTTGATAACAGAATGTATTTACGTCTTTTCATGTTAATATGTAATTTGTTTTAATGACACGTGACATCGGTTGTACAAATGTCGATATCGTATTTAATTAATATTATGCTTCCGCCACGTATTTATTATAAAAAAAATAGCGGTGTCACAAGTTGGTATCAGATCTGAGTTTGGCAGCATGTGCATTGTGATCTACATGTCATGTTCCCAAACTTAGAAGAGTCATGTCAAACATAGCATGCTGGGGATGGGTTAAGTGAGTATTAGGACAGGATATGTGTTAGTTGTTAGTACTAACAGAATTTATACTAAGCTTTGGTGTGAGTGTTGTGGTAGTGCAGTAATGGCAGATAATCAAGCAACCGCTACTGGCCCTACTGTCCCTGGAACTGGTACTTTTAGAGCCCCTGACGAAGATGGACATGTGTCTTCAGAAGAAGAAACTTCTCAAGAAGTAATAGAACTTCAAAGTCGGTTACTAGAAGCTCAGGATAAAATTAAGGAATTGGAACAAGAACGGGCGCAATGGAACCCTAATACCACTGCGTTAAATACAACCTTTCCTCCTAACTTTTATAATCAAGCCGGTGGCAGTTCTCAGTCACAATTTCCACAAAATACCTATCAAAACTATCAAATGCCATTTCCGTTTAACCAGACTTTTCCTAATCAAATGATGTACCCATTTCAAGTCCCTGAGACAAGAAGGAAGTGTACCTACAAACAGTTTATGGACTGCAAACCTCCTGAGTACAGCGGACACACAAACCCTACGATGACCCTCAATTGGCTAAGAGAAGTGGAGAGGGCGTTAGAAGCATGTTTTTGTGAGCCAGAATCCATGGTGTTATTTGCTAGTAGGCTTCTCAAAGGTGAAGCAATGGAATGGTGGGACTCTATCACTGCATATTTGCCTAAAGAACAGATCAGTCAAATAACTTGGGAACAGTTCGCTGCTAAGGTTCGTGAGCAGTATTGTTCTGAGTATGAGATAGAAAGATTGAAAACTGAGTTCCTGAGTATGAAAATGACCGAAAGTATGACAATTGATGAGGTTTTCAGAGATTTTACATCGAAGTTAAGGTTTGTTCAACAGTGGGTACCGACTGAAAAGGATAAGATTCAGCATTTTATGCGGGTGATTAAGCCAGAATATAGAACAATAAGGGAAAGGGCATAAAAATAGAGAAATTTGATTCCAAACCCGATGAACTCTATATGTATCGTCAACACCCGTATTTCTTAAGTTGTGACAATAACCCGGGAACCTCTAAACCACCAGGTTTTTCTAAACCAATGTGGAAAATGACGGCTCATATTAGGGGAACATCATATATCCCTAGAAACTTGGCAAAACGAACCAAAACCGAAGAAGAAGAAACGAGCGAGTCGGAATAAGATAGTTGTATTTGTGTGGTGTAATATATGTAATATAGTGTACTTATGCTTTATGATATATGTAAAAATTGCTTGTATTAATAAGTATTTTTTTTTTTATGAATCTAACTCTTGTCTATTTTACAGTATAAAAATACAAAATAGATAGACAACTCAATATTTTAACAGACCTACCCGGAGACATGATTGATGAAATCTTGTCTAGAGTCGGTCAGAATTCCTCGGCACAACTATTTAAGGCGAGATCAGTTTGTAAGACATTTGAAGAATGTTCCAAGAATGCCTTGATTTATAAAAGGCTTTCGTTCGAAAGATGGGGGATATCACATTGGGAAATCCATAAGTTACGATGTGTTTACTTTGACGTATATATTTCGGGGAACCCAAATGCTATTTTACGCAACGGGTTAAGAAATTATTTTGACTCAATATATCCGAATATAGGACATCGTGATTTAGAAAAAGTGGCTAACATGCAACATAAAGAAGAATGTTATGCTTACGGGTTAGTAATGTTCGCTTCTCATCAAAGTGAGAACAAGAACATCGGGCTACAACTATTAAACAAAACGTTCCCACAAGTGACGGAGTCGGTAATTGGGGTAAGAAATGAGGTTTTTAGGTTATTACGAGACTGTTGGTCATTACGTAACCTTCATCCTTTTGACGACGTTACAACACATTGTCTTACTATCGGTCACAACGGTTATGTTCCACAAAACCAAGGATGGGAAGTGGTATTAGTAAAACCAGAATGCAAGACTTGTTTCTGGACATATGAATTACGTGTCTTTATTGCCTTTGCTGAACGCCTTATTTATTAACTAGAATTATCTTCGCAACTACTTTGTATCAAAGTTTTATGTGCTATATTTCATGCTATATGTAAAAAAAAAAAAAGCGGTATTGTAAGTTTGCAAGTTATTGTATAAAGGTTTGAATATGATTTTTTTTTTTTTTGTGATTAGTTTTTCATATAGAATTGTAGTAGTTGAAATGGTATGTTAGCTACTAAGTATGAACTTAACGGGTAGGTACTACCCGAATTAAAGAGTATAAAACGCTAATATGAAGAAAGAGCTTTTATAAATAAGTTCATATTACGCTACGAAATACTATTGACTACTCTTGATATTCTATATGATTAACTCGTTTCATTTGACTATTTTGAAGGAAATGGCACCGACTACTCGACACACCTTGAATATGAACGAAGAGGAATTTCGTGCCTTTCTTGCTTCAAACATAGCCGCAGTACAGGCTGCGCTACATACCAATAATAACCTTGGATCTAGCAGTACAGGAAATCGTGTAGGATGCACCTACAAAGAATTCACTGCCTGCAAACCTTTGGAATTTAATGGAACCGAAGGACCGATCGGATTGAAACGGTGGACCGAGAAAGTCGAATCGGTGTTTGTCATAAGTAAGTGTACTGAATAGGATAAAGTGAAGTACGCTACGCATACCTTCACAGGTTCTGCGTTAACATGGTGGAATACCTATCTAGAGCAAGTGGGACAAGATGATGCTTACGCACTACCGTGGTCAGCATTCAAGCACTTGATGAACGAGAAGTACCGTCTCAGAACCGAGGTCAATAAGCTCAAGACAGAACTTAGAGGGTTACTGTAACATCCTCAATCGGGCCTAGTTGTAAGATTATTAAATTATCCTTAAGTTAGTATTGTGTTACTATATGCTTTTATTTTTATTTAATATTTATTATTATTTAATGATGTGGTTAGGACCAGTTTGTGACAAGGGTCACAGAACAGGTTTGTTTATTCAATTTGGATTCCGTTTGGGTTGCCAAATGATGTAAAAAATATATCAGATAACTGATAAATACCCGTGAATTACACAGTATGGGATTTAATCCCAAATAATAGACTGATGTCTATCCCCTTCTTGCATTTTCTAAACTTTTCCCAAAAATAACCCGTTCTTCATCTTCTCACCTACATCAAACCCTAATTTCTAATCCTTGTTTTAGAACTCGAATCATTTACATCTTTGTGTTCCTTGTGATTCACTGATTCTTTCAAGGTAAGAATCACAAGTTTTCATACTTTAATCTTCAAGAAAATGGGGTTTTTGTGTTAGTTTTTATAAAGTGTGTATTTTGGGTCAAAGTGGTTAGATTTGATGTTGTTTGAGTCCAAATCTTGTGGGTTTATGTTTCTTAATGTTTAGTGTCTTCGATTTGGTGAGTTTTGAGGTTAAAAACGAGCTCTAGATCGAGAATTGGTGAGTTTGGTGAGAAACCCGTCACTTTGGTAGCTGCTGCTGCAGATGAACTACCATCGGCCGATGGTCTCTGACCACTGACCGATGGTGTGTGACGATCGGTCGATGGACTAGACGATCGACCGATGGTGGAAGTCCTTCGACCAACGGTTGCTATATCAAGCGCCAGTTTTAGCTTTACCAGAGGGAACAGAAAATTTTGTGGTCTACTGCGATGCGTCACACGCAGGTCTAGGTTGTGTTTTGATGCAGAGAAATAAAGTTATAGCGTATGCTTCACGACAGTTGAAGAATCATGAACGAAACTACCCTACTCACAACTTAGAGTTAACTACAGTTGTGTTTGCTTTGAAGCTTTGGAGACATTATTTGTATGGTACGCATTGTGAAATCTATACAGATCATAAGAGTCTTCAATATATCTTTTCACAGAAAGAATTAAATATGCGTCAACGTCGATGTTTAGAATTGATTAAAGACTACAATTGTGAGATTAAGTACCATCCAGGTAAAGCAAATGTGGTCGCAGATGCTCTGAGTCGCAAGAAAACCATCGAAAATGTTAGATTTATGAGAATTGAGATAGTTTCAGACTTGATTGATCGATTGAAAACCGTTCAGTTAGTAGCTTTGAATGACGAAAACCTAAAGACTGAACAAATGACTAAAAGAAAATTTGACCTATGCAATGATTCTAGAGGATTAAAGACCTATAAAGATCGAATTTGGGTGCCTATGCTTGGAGATTTGAGGGATTTAATCCTTACTGAAGCGCATAAATCGAGATTATCAGTGCATCCAGGTAGTACTAAGATGTATAGAGACTTGAAAACATTGTATTGGTGGCCAACAATGAAGACAGATGTTGCAGGTTTCGTTGAGAAATGTCATATTTGTGCGCAAGTTAAGGCAGAACATCAGAAACCGTATGGATCTCTAAGACAATTAGAAATTCCTCAGTGGAAATGGGATCATATAACGATGGATTTCGTAACCAAGTTACCCCGAACCCAGAAAGGTCATGACATGATCTGGGTGATAGTGGATCGTTTAACAAAGAGTGCTCATTTTTTAGCTACACGTGAAACCGCTTCGCTAAGTGATTTGGTAGAGTTGTACTTAAAAGAGATAGTTAGTCGACATGGTGTACCGTTGTCTATAGTTTCCGACCGAGATACTAGATTTGTATCTAACTTCTGGAACAGTTTGCAGCAGAATCTGGGTACGCGTGTGAATCTAAGTACAGCTTATTACCCACAGACAGACGGTCAGAGTGAACGGATGATTCAGACATTAGAAGACATGTTGAGAGCGTGTGTCTTAGAATATGGTGGTTCTTGGGATTCACATCTTCCATTGATAGAGTTTGCTTACAACAATTCATATCATTCGAGTATCGGAATGCCACCGTATGAAATGTTGTATGGTCGAAAATGCAGAACTCTGACATGTTGGTTAGAAGCAGGTTAGAAACAATTTGCAGGTCCCGAAATTGTTCAGATAACCGCAGAAAAGGTTGAAATTGCACGAGAGAAGTTAAAAGCAGCCAGAGATCGGCAAAAGATGTATGCTAATCCGCGCAGATGTCTGGTAACATTTAATGTAGGTGATCGTGTATACCTAAAAGTTTCGCCATGGAAAGGGGTGATCAGATTCGGTAAACGTGGTAAACTAGCACCGAGATTTATTGGACCATTTCCGATCAAAGAAATTTTGAATGATCAAACTGTTGTCTTAGATCTTCCTTCAGAGTTAGCAGGAATTCACAACACGTTCAATGTGTGTTATTTAAGAAAGTGTAAAGTAGACGAAGAAAGTTTGATTCTTCCGCTGAAGGATTTGAAAGTGGATTTAAGTAAGAAGTTAGTAGAAGAACCAATTCGAATAGTAGATAGGAAAGTAACCAAGTTAAGAAAGAAGCAGATTCCAATGCTATTAATAGAGTGGCGACACAATTTAGGTTCTAACATGACGTGGGAAACCGAGGAGTTAATAAGGGCGCGCTATCCCAGTTGTTTGACCTTGACCAGATTCCGAGGACGGAATCTTCTTAAGGGGGTAGATTTGTAACATCCTCAATCGGGCCTAGTTGTAAGATTACTAAATTATCCTTAAGTTAGTATTGTGTTACTATATGCTTTTATTTTTATTTAATATTTATTATTATTTAATGATGTGGTTAGGACCAGTTTGTGACAAGGGTCACAGAACAGGTTTGTTTATTCAATTTAGATTTCGTTTGGGTTGCCAAATGATGTACGAAAGATATTAGATAACTGATAAATACCCGTGAATTACAGAGTATGGGATTTAATCCCAAATAATAGACTGATGTCTATCCCCTTCTTGCATTTTCTAGACTTTTCCCAAAACTAACCCGTTCTTCATCTTCTCACCTACATCAAACCCTAATTTCTAATCCTTGTTTTAGAGCTCGAATCATTTACATCTTTGTGTTCCTTGTGATTCACTGATTCTTTCAAGGTAAGAATCACAAGTTTTCATGCTTTAATCTTCAAGAAAATGGGGTTTTTGTGTTAGTTTTTATAAAGTGTGTATTTTGGGTCAAAGTGGTTAGATTTGATGTTGTTTGAGTCCAAATCTTGTGGGTTTATGTTTCTTAATGCTTAGTGTCTTCGATTTAGTGAGTTTTGAGGTTAAAAACGAGCTCTAGATCGAGAATTGGTGAGTTTGGTGAGAAACCCGTCACTTTGGTAGCTGCTGCTACAGATGAACTACCATCGACCGATGGTCTCTGACCACCGACCGATGGTGTGTGACGATCGGTCGATGGACTAGACGATCGACCGATGGTGGAAGTCCTTCGACCAACGGTTGTAATTTTAACGATCGGCCGATAGTGTGGTCGATCGGCCGATGGTGTAGTAACGATCGGCCGATAGTCTCTGACGATCGACCGATGGTCTATGCAGTAGAAATTTTTACTAAGTGCTGATTTTTAGCCGTTATGCTGCCCGTTTTTATTTTGATGATTTTGATGTAAATTTTGAAAGTTCACAAGTGTTAAACAGAAAATTTTTAGCGGATACTTTTTCTGACAAAAATTTCAGTATTGTGCTGTTTTGTGCTATCAGATAGAAACTAACTTGTGTATATGTTCTTCTCAGGAGAAAAGGAGAAAGAGAAGGTTCAGTGATTAGATAGCTGAATACCTTCTCGTTTGCTGGTAATTGGTGAGTGGGACTAACTGGAGAATATAGTATATAGAAGCATGTTATATATTATGATTGCCATGCTTGTTAGATATACTTATTGTTGTGGTTAGTTAGTACTTGTGATGACTGCATGTTAGTTGATGCTTGTCTGCTGGAGCCCAGTGCGTCCCTATTGTGTGGTAGCCTCGGTAGGAGAGATCAACCTGCGAGTTGGGTTCCTCTGTGGTAGCCTAGACAACCGTAGTGTATATATATGTGAATGATGCATCCGTCGTGTGTGGATTATGTATATACATACGGTGGTGGAGGAACTTCTGGTAAGCCCCAGTCCGATCAGCTGGTGGTTAATGGTTTGGCCGAGCCGCCAGAATCTCTGTAGACGGCACTTGGGTGATGTTTGTGTGTTAGACTATTGTGACATGATTAGTGTAACACTTATGTATGCTATGGCCTGTAGTTAGTCGTACTCACTTAGCTTCGTGCTAATTCCCCTCCATCACCTCCCTGCAGGTTGTTAGCTTTTGTAGATAGTGCTTTTGGGAGAAGACGGGCATGATGATGTTATGTTTGACAGGGTTAACTCTGATGTGGTCTTTTGGAATATGAACCGTGTACTTGTGATAACAGAATGTATTTACGTCTTTTCATGTTAATATGTAATTTGTTTTAATGACACGTGACATCGGTTGTACAAATGTCGATATCGTATTTAATTAATATTATGCTTCCGCCACGTATTTATTATAAAAAAAATAGCGGTGTCACAAGTTGGTATCAAGGCTGAGTTTGGCAGCATGTGCATTGTGATCTACATGTCATGTTCCCAAACTTAGAAGAGTCATGTCAAACATAGCATGCTGGGGATGGGTTAAGTGAGTATTAGGACAGGATATGTGTTAGTTGTTAGTACTAACAGAATTTATACTAAGCTTTGGTGTGAGTGTTGTGGTAGTGCAGTAATGGCAGATAATCAAGCAACCGCTACTGGCCCTACTGTCCCTGGAACTGGTACTTTTAGAGCCCCTGACGAAGATGGACATGTGTCTTTAGAAGAAGAAACTTCTCAAGAAGTAATAGAACTTCAAAGTCGGTTACTAGAAGCTCAGGATAAAATTAAGGAATTGGAACAAGAACGGGCGCAATGGAACCCTAATACCACTGCGTTAAATACAACCTTTCCTCCTAACTTTTATAATCAAGCCGGTGGCAGTTCTCAGTCACAATTTCCACAAAATACCTATCAAAACTATCAAATGCCATTTCCGTTTAACCAGACTTTTCCTAATCAAATGATGTACCCATTTCAAGTCCCTGAGACAAGAAGGAAGTGTACCTACAAACAGTTTATGGACTGCAAACCTCCTGAGTACAGCGGACACACAAACCCTACGATGACCCTCAATTGGCTAAGAGAAGTGGAGAGGGTGTTAGAAGCATGTTTTTGTGAGCCAGAATCCATGGTGTTATTTGCTAGTAGGCTTCTCAAAGGTGAAGCAATGGAATGGTGGGACTCTATCACTGCATATTTACCTATAGAACATATCAGTCAAATAACTTGGGAACAGTTCGCTGCTAAGGTTCGTGAGCAGTATTGTTCTGAGTATGAGATAGAAAGATTGAAAACTGAGTTCCTGAGTATGAAAATGACCGAAAGTATGACAATTGATGAGGTTTTCAGAGATTTTACATCGAAGTTAAGGTTTGTTCAACAGTGGGTACCGACTGAAAAGGATAAGATTCAGCATTTTATGCGGGTGATTAAGCCAGAATATAGAACAGTTACGAGATTTGCAACCACATTGGCACAGGCTCATGAGATGGCTAAAGTTACAGAAGGTGATATAATCACAGCAAAAAGAGAAAGTTCGAGAAGTGGATCTTTTGGGGGTAAAACAGAAAGTCAATCGGGTGGTCAGTCTGTTCAGCAATCAAGTAAGCAATCAGGGTTTCGTGGTAAGAAGTCAGGTGGGTTTAAACAGAAAAGTAAGTCTGGTATGAGTGGGTCGGGTTCAACTCAGTCTGGGTGGTGTAATGTTTGTAAGTCAACCCATGTTGGTCCATGTTCTCCAATAACCATAAGGTGTTTAAAATGTGGAGTGTTAGGTCATGAATCAATAGCTTGTTCATTTAAGTCTAATGTTTGTTGGAGTTGCCATCAAGAGGGGCATAGATCTGCTAATTGTCCATCTGCGTCAAGATCCGGTTCTGGGGCAGGGTCAGGAGCAAGGTCAGTTACTTCTGGGGGATCTTCTGCTTCTACTGCCGGGCAGAAGAGAAATAATCCTCCAACAGCAGAGGCAAGGGTGTTTCAGATGATGGTAGACGCTGCAACTGCTACCGATGATGTCATTACCGGTATGTTCTTGGTTAATTCCTTGCCAGCTCGTGTGTTATTTGATTCTGGAGCGAATCGATCTTTTATGTCCTTAGACTTCTGTGATAAGTTGAAGTTGCCTGTTAGGATGTTAGATGAGCCTTTGGGAATAGAAGTAGCTGATGGTAAAATGGTTCCATGCACATCATCTGTGTCTGGAATTACCATCGAAATTGATGGCCATTCCTTCCCTTTAACTTGTTTGTTGATGCCTATACCTAGCTTTGATGTAGTCATAGGCATGAATTGGTTAAGAGCTAATAGGGCTAATATTAAGTGTGATAAGAAGATGATTTCTTTCCGTTTGGCTGACGGATCCCGAATGATAGCTAGGGGAGAGCGCAGTAGATTTAACTTCCCTATGGTTTCCCTAATGAAAGCTCAGAAGGCAATAATGAAAGGGTGTGATTCATTCTTAGCTTACGTGATCGATGTTAAGAAAGAGAAGAAGCAGGTAACCGATATTCCCGTTGTGTCAGAATTTCCAGAAGTATTTCCAGATGAGTTACCAGGGTTACCTCCAGTACGTGAAGTAGAGTATAAAATTGATTTGGTTCCAGGTGCTACGCCAGTTGAAAAATCTCCTTACAGATTAACTCCATCAGAAATCTGAGAAATGATGTCTCAAATTCAGGAACTGTTAGATAAGGGGTTTATCCGACCAAGTTCTTCACCGTGGGGTGCTCCTGTTTTGTTTGTGAAAAAGAAAGATGGGTCGTTTAGAATGTGTATAGATTACCGCGATTTGAATAAGAGAACAATCAAGAATAAGTATCCGTTACCAAGAATAGATGACTTATTTGATCAGTTACAGGGTGCTTCCTACTTTTCAAAGATTGATTTACGTTCAGGGTATCATCAGGTACGTGTTACCGAGAATGATATACCGAAAACAGCGTTCAGAACTAGATATGGTCATTATGAATTTTTAGTTATGCCATTTGGGTTAACAAACGCGCCAGCAGTGTTTATGGATTTAATGAACAGGGTGTGTCGTCAGTATCTTGACAAGTTTGTGATTGTCTTCATAGATGATATCTTGATATATTCGAAAACTGAGGAAGATCATGCTACGCATCTGAGGTTGGTGTTAGAGCTTCTGAAACAGGAACAGTTGTACGCTAAGTTCTCCAAGTGTGAATTTTGGCTGCGGGAAGTACAGTTTCTGGGTCATGAGATTTGTGAACAGGGTATTAAAGTAGATCAGTCTACGATAGAAGCTGTAATGAACTGGAACTCACCGAAAACGCCAACATAAATTAAAAGTTTTCTGGGTTTAGCAGGTTATTACCGCCGATTTATCAAAGACTTCTCTAAAATAGCAGGTCCGTTGAATAAGTTAACTAGAAAAGATGTAGCCTTTCGATGGACTGATGAACAAGAAAAGGCTTTTCAGACTCTCAAACAGTTGCTATGTCAAGCGCCAGTTTTAGCTTTACCAGAGGGAACAAAAGATTTTGTGGTCTACTGCGATGCGTCACACACAGGTCTAGGTTGTGTTTTGATGCAGAGAAATAAAGTTATAGCGTATGCTTCACGACAGTTGAAGAATCATGAACGAAACTACCCTACTCACGATTTAGAGTTGACTGCAGTTGTGTTTGCTTTGAAGCTTTGGAGACATTATTTGTATGGTACGCATTGTGAAATCTATACAGATCATAAGAGTCTTCAATATATCTTTTCACAGAAAGAATTAAATATGCGTCAACGTCGATGTTTAGAATTGATTAAAGACTACGATTGTGAGATTAAGTACCATCCAGGTAAAGCAAATGTGGTCGCAGATGCTCTGAGTCGCAAGAAAACCATCGAAAATGTTAGATTTATGAGAATTGAGATAGTTTCAGACTTGATTGATCGATTGAAAACCGTTCAGTTAGTAGCTTTGAATGACGAAAACCTAAAGACTGAACAAATGACTAAAAGAAAATTTGACCTATGCAATGATTCTAGAGGATTAAAGACCTATAAAGATCGAATTTGGGTGCCTATGCTTGGAGATTTGAGGGATTTAATCCTTACTGAAGCGCATAAATCGAGATTATCAGTGCATCCAGGTAGTACTAAGATGTATAGAGACTTGAAAACATTGTATTGGTGGCCAACAATGAAGACAGATGTTGCAGGTTTCGTTGAGAAATGTCATATTTGTGCGCAAGTTAAGGCAGAACATCAGAAACCGTATGGATCTCTAAGACAATTAGAAATTCCTCAGTGGAAATGGGATCATATAACGATGGATTTTGTAACCAAGTTACCCCGAACCCAGAAAGGTCATGACATGATCTGGGTGATAGTGGATCGTTTAACAAAGAGTGCTCATTTTTTAGCTACACGTGAAACCACTTCGCTAAGTGATTTGGCAGAGTTGTACTTAAAAGAGATAGTTAGTCGACATGGTGTACCGTTGTCTATAGTTTCCGACCGAGATACTAGATTTGTATCTAACTTCTGGAACAGTTTGCAGCAGAATCTGGGTACGCGTGTGAATCTAAGTACAGCTTATTACCCACAGACAGACGGTCAGAGTGAACGGACGATTCAGACATTAGAAGACATGTTGAGAGCATGTGTCTTAGAATATGGTGGTTCTTGGGATTCACATCTTCCATTGATAGAGTTTGCTTACAACAATTCATATCATTCGAGTATCGGAATGCCACCGTATGAAATGTTGTATGGTCGAAAATGCAGAACTCCGACATGTTGGTTAGAAGCAGGTGAGAAACAATTTGCAGGTCCCGAAATTGTTCAGATAACCGCAGAAAAGGTTGAAATTGCACGAGAGAAGTTAAAAGCAGCCAGAGACCGGCAAAAGATGTATGCTGATCCGCGCAGACGTCCGGTAACATTTAATGTAGGTGATCGTGTATACCTAAAAGTTTCGCCATGGAAAGGGGTGATCAGATTCGGTAAACGTGGTAAACTAGCACCGAGATTTATTGGACCATTTCCGATCAAAGAAATTTTGAATGATCAAACTGTTGTCTTAGATCTTCCTTCAGAGTTAGCAGGAATTCACAACACGTTCAATGTGTGTTATTTAAGAAAGTGTAAAGTAGACGACGAAAGTTTGATTCTTCCGCTGAAGGATTTGACCAGATTCCGAGGACGGAATCTTCTTAAGGGGGGTAGATTTGTAACATCCTCAATCGGGCCTAGTTGTAAGATTACTAAATTATCCTTAAGTTAGTATTGTGTTACTATATGCTTTTATTTTTATTTAATATTTATTATTATTTAATGATGTGGTTAGGACCAGTTTGTGACAAGGGTCACAGAACAGGTTTGTTTATTCAATTTGGATTCCGTTTGGGTTGCCAAATGATGTACGAAAGATATCAGATAACTGATAAATACCCGTGAATTACACAGTATGGGATTTAATCCCAAATAATAGACTGATGTCTATCCCCTTCTTGCATTTTCTAGACTTTTCCCAAAAATAACCCGTTCTTCATCTTCTCACCTACATCAAACCCTAATTTCTAATCCTTGTTTTAGAGCTCGAATCATTTACATATTTGTGTTCCTTTCGATTCACTGATTCTTTCGAGGTAAGAATCACAAGTTTTCATGCTTTAATCTTCAAGAAAATGGGGTTTTTGTGTTAGTTTTTATAAAGTGTGTATTTTGGGTCAAAGTGGTTAGATTTGATGTTGTTTGAGTCCAAATCTTGTGGGTTTATGTTTCTTAATGCTTAGTGTCTTCGATTTAGTGAGTTTTGAGGTTAAAAACGAGCTCTAGATCGAGAATTGGTGAGTTTGGTGAGAAACCCGTCACTTTGGTAGCTGCTGCTGCAGATGAACTACCATCGGCCGATGGTCTCTGACCACCGACCGATGGTGTGTGACGATCGGTCGATGGACTAGACGATCGACCGATGGTCTATGCAGTAGAAATTTTTACTAAGTGCTGATTTTTAGCCGTTATGCTGCCCGTTTTTATTTTGATGATTTTGATGTAAATTTTGAAAGTGCACAAGTGTTAAACAGAAAATTTTTAGCGGATACTTTTTCTGACAAAAATTTCAGTATTGTGCGGTTTTGTGCTATCAGATAGAAACTAACTTGTGTATATGTTCTTCTCAGGAGAAAAGGAGAAAGAGAAGGTTCAGTGATTAGATAGCTGAATACCTTCTCGTTTGCTGGTAATTGGTGAGTGTGACTAACTGGAGAATATAGTATATAGAAGCATGTTATATATTATGATTGCCATGCTTGTTAGATATACTTATTGTTGTGGTTAGTTAGTACTTGTGATGACTGCATGTTAGTTGATGCTTGTCTGCTGGAGCCCAGTGCGTCCCTATTGTGTGGTAGCCTCGGTAGGAGAGATCAACCTGCGGGTTGGGTTCCTCTGTGGTAGCCTAGACAACCGTGGTGTATATATATGTGAATGATGCGTCCGTTGCGTGTGGATTATGTATATACATACGGTGGTGGAGGAACTTCTGGTAAGCCCCAGTCCGATCAGCTGGTGGTTAATGGTTTGGCAGAGCCGCCAGAGTCTCTGTAGACAGCACTTGGGTGATGTTTGTGTGTTAGACTATTGTGACATGATTAGTATAACACTTATGTATGCTATGGCCTGTAGTTAGTCGTACTCACTTAGCTTTGTGCTAATTCCCCTCCATCTCCTCCCTGCAGGTTGTTAGCTTTTGTAGATAGTGCTTTTGGGAGAAGACGGGCATGATGATGTTATGTTTGACAGGGTTAACTCTGATGTGGTCTTTTGGAATATGAACCGTGTACTTTTGATAACAGAATGTATTTACGTCTTTTCATGTTAATATGTAATTTGTTTTAATGACACATGACATCGGTTGTACAAATGTCGATATCGTATTTAATTAATATTATGCTTCCGCCACGTATTTATATAAAAAAAATAGCGGTGTCACAGTTACGAACCCAAGGATTTGATATTACCACGTACGAAAGACGATTCACAAAATTATGCCTATTGTGTCCGAGAGCGTTCGAAGATGAGGAAGAGAAGATCGACGCGTTTGTAAAAGGATTACCGGAAAGAATCCAAGAAGATATAAGTTCACACGAGCCCACCTCCATACAACAGGCATGTAGAATGGCTCACAAACTAGTGAACCAGATTGAAGAAAGAATTAAAGAACAGACTGCTGAAGAGGCCAATGTGAAGCAAGTCAAAAGAAAGTGGAAGGAAAACGGTGATAAGAATCACCAATACAACAACAACAGTAATTACAACAATAATCGCAACAACTATCCTAACAATCGCAACATCAATCGCAACTACAACAAACGGCCCAACAACAACAACAACAACAGCAACTACAACAATCATCCCAACAACAATAATAACCGCAACAACAACAACAATCAGAAGCAGCTATGCCAAAGGTGTGAAAAGTATCACTCGGGGTTCTGCACCAAATTTTGCAACAAGTGTAAAAGAAAATGGTCATAGCGCGGTGAAGTGTGAGGTCTACGGACCAGGGGTTAACAGAACGAAAGGAACAAATGGTGTCGGAACGAGTAATGGCGGAGCAAGTAGTGTCGGAGCAAGTTATGCCAATGTAGTTTGTTATAAATGTGGAAAACCGGGCCACATTATTAGAAATTGCCCGAACCAGGAGAACACGAATGGACAAGGCCGCGGAAGAGTTTTCAATATTAATGCGGCAGAGGCACAGGAAGACCCAGAGCTTGTTACGGGTACGTTTCTTATTGACAATAAATCTGCTTACGTTTTATTTGATTCGGGTGCGGATAGAAGCTATATGAGTAGAGATTTTTGTGCTAATTTAAGTTGTCCATTGACGCCTTTGGATAGTAAATTTTTACTTGAATTAGCAAATGGTAAATTAATTTCAGCAGATAATATATGTCGGAATCGAGAAATTAAACTGGTTAGCGAAACATTTAAGATTGACTTGATACCAGTAGAGTTAGGGTGTTTTGATGTGATAATCGGTATGGACTGGTTGAAAGAAGTGAAAGCAGAGATCGTTTGTTACAAAAATGCAATTCGCATTATACGAGAAAAAGGAAAACCCTTAATGGTGTACGGAGAAAAGGGCAACAGGAAGCTACATCTTATTAGTAATTTGAAGGCATAAAAACTAATAAGAAAAGGTTGCTATGCTGTTCTAGCACACGTCGAGAAAGTACAAACTGAAGAAAAGAGCACCAATAGCTCGTGCTCCTTACAGACTCGCACCCAGCGAGATGAAAGAACTGCAAAGCCAATTACAAGAACTTTTAGAGCGTGGTTTCATTCAACCAAGCACATCACCGTGGGGAGCTCCTGTTTTGTTTGTCAAGAAGAAAGATGGTACATTCAGGTTGTGTATCGACTTCCGAGAGTTGAACAAACTTACCATCAAGAACCGCTGCCCACTACCGAGAATTGATGACTTATTTGATCAACTACAAGGCTCGTCTGTTTATTCAAAGATTGACTTACATTCCAGGTATCATCAAATGCGAGTGAAAGAAGATGATATTCCAAAGACTGCTTTCAGAACACGTTACGGTCATTACGAGTTTATGGTCATGCCATTTGGTTTAACTAATGCACCAGCTGTGTTCATGGACCTTATGAACCGAGTGTGTGGACCATACCTTGACAAGTTTATCATTGTTTTCATTGATGACATACTTATTTACTCAAAGAATGACCAAGAACACGGTGAACATTTGAGAAAGGTGTTAGAAGTATTAGGGAAAGAAGAATTGTACGCTAAGTTTTCAAAGTGTGCATTTTGGTTGGAAGAAGTTCAATTCCTCGGTCACATAGTGAACAAAGAAGGTATTAAGGTGGATCCGGCAAAGATAGAAACTGTTGAAAAGTGGGAAACCCCAAAAACTCCGAAACACATACGCCAGTTTTTAGGACTAGCTGGTTACTACAGAAGGTTCATCCAAGACTTTTCCAGAATAGCAAAACCCTTGACTGCAGTAACGCATAAAGGGAACAAATTTGAATGGAAGGATGAACAAGAGAAAGCATTTCAGTTATTGAAGAAAAAGCTAACTACAGCACCTATATTGTCATTGCCTGAAGGGAATGATGATTATGTGATTTATTGTGACGCATCAAAGCAAGGTCTCGGTTATGTATTAATGCAACAAACGAAGGTGATTGCTTATGCGTCTAGACAATTGAAGATTCACGAACAAAATTATACGACGCATGATTTGGAATTAGGCGCGGTTGTTTTTTCATTAAAGACTTGGAGGCACTACTTATATGGGGTCAAAAGTATTATATATACCGACCACAAAAGTCTTCAACACATATTTAATCAGAAACAACTGAATATGAGGCAGCGTAGGTGGATTGAATTGTTGAATGATTACGACTTTGAGATTCGTTACCACCTGGGGAAGGCAAATGTGGTAGCCGACGCCTTGAGCAGGAAGGACAGAGAACCCATTCGAGTAAAATCTATGAATATAATGATTCACAATAACCTTACTACTCAAATAAAGGAGGCGCAACAAGGAGTTTTAAAAGAGGGAAATTTAAAGGATGATATACCCAAAGGATCGGAGAAGCATCTTAATATTCGGGAAGACAGAACCCGGTATAGGGCTGAAAGAATTTGGGTACCAAAATTTGGAGATATGAGAGAAATGGTACTTAGAGAAGCTCATAAAACCAGATACTCAATACATCCTGGAACGGGGAAGATGTACAAGGATCTTAAGAAACGTTTTTGGTGGCCAGGTATGAAAGCCGATATTGCTAAATATGTAGGGGAATGTTTGACGTGTTCTAAGGTTAAAGCTGAGCATCAGAAACCATCAGGTCTACTTCAATAACCCGAAATCCCGGAATGGAAATGGGAAAACATTACCATGGATTTCATCACTAATTTACCAAGGACTGCAAGTGGTTTTGATACTATTTGGATAATAGTTGATCGTCTCACCAAATCAGCACATTTCCTGCCAATAAAAGAAGATGACAAGATGGAGAAGTTAGCACGACTGTATTTGAAGGAAGTCGTCTCCACACATGGAATACCAATCTCTATTATCTCTGATAGGGATGGCAGATTTATTTCAAGATTCTGGCAGACATTACAGCAAGCATTAGGAAATCGTCTAGACATGAGTACTGCCTATCATCCACAAACTAATGGGCAGAGCGAAAGGACGATACAAACACTTGAAGACATGCTACGAGCATGTGTTATTGATTTCGGAAACAGTTAGGATCGACATCTACCGTTAGCAGAATTTTCCTACAACAACAGCTACCATTCGAGCATTGAGATGGCGCCGTTTGAAGCACTTTATGGTAGAAGTGCAGGTCTCAGATTTGTTGGAGTGAAGTGGGGGATAGACAGATTACGAGTCCGGAGATAATACAAGAAACTACCGAGAAGATCATCCAAATTCAACAACGGTTGAAAACCGCCCAAAGTCGACAAAAGAGCTACGCTGACATTAAAAGAAAAGATATAGAATTTGAAATTAGAGAGATGGTCATGCTTAAAGTTGCACCTTAGAAAGGTGTTGTTCGATTTGGTTAACGAGGGAAACTAAATCCAAGGTATATCGGACCATTCAAGATTATTGATCGTGTCGGACCAGTAGCTTACCGACTTGAGTTACCTCAACAACTCGCGGCTGTACATAACACTTTCCACGTCTCGAATTTGAAGAAATGTTTTGCTAAAGAAGATCTCACTATTCCGTTAGATGAAATCCAAATCAACGAAAAACTTCAATTCATCGAAGAACCCGTCGAAATAATGGATCGTGAGGTTAAAAGACTTAAGCAAAACAAGATACCAATTGTTAAGATTCGATGGAATGCTCGTAGAGGACCCGAGTTCACCTGGGAATGAGAAGATCAGATGAAGAAGAAATACCCGCATTTATTTCCAGAAGATACGTCAACACCTCCAACTGTTTAAAATTTTGGGACGAAATTTATTTAACTGGTAGGTACTGTAGTGACCCGAACTTTTCCATGTTTATTATATATTAAATGAAATTGTTATTTACATGATTAAGTGTTTCTAACATATTAAGGAATCAAACTTGTTAAGACTTGATTAATTGAAATAGGTTTCATATAGACAATTGACCACCCAAGTTGACCGGTGATTCACGAACGTTAAAACTTGTAAAAACTATATGATGACATATATATGGTTATATATATAGTTAACATGATATTATGATAAGTAAAAATATCATTAAGTATATTAATAATGAACTACATATGTAAAAACAAGACTACTAACTTAATGATTTTGAAACGAGACATATATGTAACGATTATCGTTGTAACGACATTTAATGTATATATATCATATTAAGAGATATTCGTACATCATAATATCATGATAATATAATAATTTAAAATCTCATTTGATATTATAAACATTGGGTTAACAACATTTAACAAGATCGTTAACCTAAAGGTTTCAAAACAACACTTACATGTAACGACTAACGATGACTTAATGACTCAGTTAAAATGTATATACATGTAGTGTTTTAATATGTATTCATACACTTTTGAAAGACTTCAAGACACTTATCAAAATACTTCTACTTAACAAAAATGCTTACAATTACATCCTCGTTCAGTTTCATCAACAATTCTACTCGTATGCACCTGTATTCGTACTCGTACAATACACAGCTTTTAGATGTATGTACTATTGGTATATACACTCCAATGATCAGCTCTTAGCCGCCCATGTGAGTCACCTAACACATGTGGGAACCATCATTTGGCAACTAGTATGAAATATCTCATAAAATTACAAAAATATGAGTAATCATTCATGACTTATTTACATGAAAACAAAATTACATATCCTTTATATCTAATCCATACACCAACGACCAAAAACACCTACAAACACTTTCATTCTTCAATTTTCTTCATCTAATTGATCTCTCTCAAGTTCTATCTTCAAGTTCTAAGTGTTCTTCATAAATTCTACAAGTTCTAGTTTCATAAAATCAAGAATACTTCCAAGTTTGCTAGCTTACTTCCAATCTTGTAGAGTGATCATCCAACCTCAAGAAATCTTTATTATTTACAGTAAGATATCTTTCTAATACAAGATAATACTCATATTCAAACTTTGATTCAATTTCTATAACTATAACAATCTTATTTCGAGTGAAAATCTTACTTGAACTTGTTTTCGTGTCATGATTCTGCTTCAAGAACTTTCAAGCCATCCAAGGATCCTTTGAAGCTAGATCCATTTTTCTCATTTCCAGTAGCTTTATCCAGAAAACTTGAGGTAGTAATGATATTCATAACATCATTCGATTCATACATATAAAGCTATCTTATTCGAAGGTTTAAACTTGTAATCACTAGAACATAGTTTAGTTAATTCTAAACTTGTTCGCAAACAAAAGTTAATCCTTCTAACTTGACTTTTAAAATCAACTAAACACATGTTCTATATCTATATGATATGCTAACTTAATGATTTAAAACCTGGAAACACGAAGAACGCTGTAAAACCGGACATACGCCGTCGTAGTAACACCGCGGGCTGTTTTGGGTTAGTTAATTAAAAACTATGATAAACTTTGATTTAAAAGTTGTTCTTCTGGGAAAATGATTTTTCTTATGAACATGAAACTATATCCAAAAATTATGGTTAAACTCAAAGTGGAAGTATGTTTTCTAAAATGGTCATCTAGACGTCGTTCTTTCGACTGAAATGACTACCTTTACAAAAACGACTTGTAACTTATATTTCTGACTATAAACCTATACTTTTTCTGTTTAGATTCATAAAATATAGTTCAATATGAAACCATAGCAATTTGATTCACTCAAAACGGATTTAAAATGAAGAAGTTATGGGTAAAACAAGATTGGATAATTTTTCTTGTTGTAGCAACGTGAAAATTGGTAACAAATCTATATTAATCATATCCTAGCTAACTTATATTGTATTATATATGTATTCTAATATATTATGTAATCTTGGGATACCATAGACACGTATGCAAATGTTTTGACATATCATATCGACCCATGTGTATATATTATTTGGAACAACCATAGACACTCTATATGCAGTAATGTGGGAGTTAGCTATACATGGTTGAGGTTGATTCCAAAAATATATATACTTTGAGTTGTGATCTAGCCTGAGACGTTTATACACTGGGTCGGGGATTGATTCAAGATAATATATATCAATTTTTTTCTGTACATCTAACGTTGGACAACTAATTGTAGGTTACTAACGAGGACAGCTGACTTAATAAACTTAAAACATCAAAATGTATTAAAAGTGTTGTAAATATATTTTGAATATACTTTGATATATATGAACATATTTGTTATAGGTTCGTGAATCGACCAGTGGCCAAGTCTTACTTCCCGACGAAGTAAAAATTTGTGAAAGTGAGTTATAGTCCCACTTTTAAAATCTAATATTTTTGGGATGAGAATACATGCAGGTTTTATAGATGATTTACAAAATAGACACAAGTACGTGAAACTACATTCTATGGTTGAATTATCGAAATCGAATATGCCCCTTTTTATTAAGTCTGGTAATCTAAGAATTAGGGAACAGACACCCTAATTGACGCGAATCCTAAAGATAGATCTATTGGGCCTAACAAACCCCATCCAAAGTACCGGATGCTTTAGTACTTCGAAATTTATATCATATCCGAAGGGTGTCCCAGAATGATGGGGATATTCTTATATATGCATCTTGTTAATGTCGGTTACCAGGTGTTCACCATATGAATGATTTTTATCTCTATGTATGGGATGTATATTGAAATATGAAATCTTGTGGTCTATTGTTACGATTTGATATATATAGGTTAAACCTATAACTCACCAACATTTTTGTTGACGTTTAAAGCATGTTTATTCTCAGGTGAATATTAAGAGCTTCCGCTGTTGCATACTAAAATAAGGACAAGATTTGGAGTCCATGTTTGTATGATATTATGTAAAAACTGCATTCAAGAAACATATGTCGATGTAATATATTTCTATTGTAAACCATTATGTAATGGTCGTGTGTAAACAGTATATTTTAGATTATCATTATTTGATAATCTACGTAATGCTTTTGAAACCTTTATTGATAAAATAAAGGTTATGGTTGTTTTAAAAATGAATGCAGTCTTTGAAAAACGTCTCATATAGAGGTCAAAACCTCGCAACGAAATCAATTAATATGGAACGTTTATAATCAATATGAACGGGACATTTCATTGTCAACTCACGATGAACCCACAATCACCAACGACACCATCACCTAATCTACTACCCACACCAAACGTCACAAGATGTAGCTTTGTTGCTACTGTTATGCTCGGGATTCTACTTCTATTTTAACTCTCAAGCAAACACTACTTCTTCTCCACTCCATCACCTTCGGTTACCTCCTATTCAACCCAAAACCACACCCGAACAACTAACTACTACTGCATTTTTCTGTTTGGATCGGACACCAGATGCTACAGTGTAATACTACTATGTAGTTCACTGCTACTGCACTATTTTCCTGTTCGAAACAAGCAGCGTGTGCTGCTGTATTACTCCTGTTTTCAGTCCTAAACCACCACTAGTTTTTCTGCTGCAAAAACTATCGAAGACTGCTGCTTAGCTTCTAGTTTCCTGTTTATACCCAAACTCCAAAACCCACCTGACAAGCTGCTGCTGCTACACTAGGTAACTCTTTATTTTCTTGTCAAGATCACCACTACGATTACTAAATTCTTTCCTGTCTTCCTGCATAAATCATAGTAAACCACACCAACTCAATTAATTTATAACTGGACTATACGATTACTTCTACGGATCCTTGTTGTTTCTATTTTACATTCAGTGATAAACAATTGAACCAAACAAATAGATTACATCATAATAAACCTGAATTAATTGATTACTAATTTACAATGAACGATGATGGTTGATAAAAATATAAATTTATATAAATAGATAAGTAAAAGAATAACAAGAACACCATTTACCTAATTGATCAATTTCTGGACCGATCATAATCGATTGATGATGGATTGATGAAGTCTCTGCTATCACACGCTGCGATGATCAGTTTTTCTCCCTTGTATGAACAGATACCAACCGAACACCTGCTTCGATTTTTCTGTTGACTCGATTATGATGACGATTGAACGATGATGTTAATGAATCAATCACCTACTATACATCGATGATTTGTTGCTTGACTAATGGATCTATTGATGAATTGGAAACCCTTTAAACCATGATTTTTTTCTCTACATCTTGCTCCTACTATGATCGATCTGATTTGGGAACCCATAAAACGCGTTTTGACTTTAATTATTATTATTATTATTATTATTATTATTATTATTATTATTATTATTATTATTATTATTATTATTATTATTATTATTATTATTATCATTGTTATTATTATTATTATTATTATTATTATTATTATTAATAAAATAAATATTATTATTAATTAATATTATCATTAAAATTATCAATAGCATTATCACTAAAAATATGTATTATTATGATAGTTATTATAAATAAATACTAAGATTTACATATAAAGATTTCAAATACATTACATATTATTATATTTAACAAGTTAATATTATTTAAATTTACATATAAAAGTATTAATAAGATGTATATAATTATTTATATATATGTTACATAAATATATTTGTATAAGATAAATTATAATATATGTTATAAAACATTAATACAATATTAATTAGACTTTATTAAAAAAAATTTATAAGAATAGACATAAATCTAAAACATTATATAACGTATATAAATATTAAAATTTAATACAATATTGATAATATATTTAAAACATAAATATACTATAATAAATTATAAATAAACTATTAAATACTTCAATAATGAATTACTATATTAATATTCATAACCGAATATTATAATAACTTAACATCATAATATATAAAAATAAATATATTCAATGTATATATATAACACATATAAATTAAGGACATAATAGATAAATAAAGTAGATATATTGGAGTTTAACTTAAAACTTTTATAAAAGAATATATAATTAATATTTGATTTATTACCATTATACGTTTATAATATTATCTGATATATAGTACTGATATAGGTTCGTGAATCAAAGGTCAACCCTGCATTGTTCAATATTGTCATATGTATTTTTACTACAAAATACATTAGGTGAGTTTCATTAATCCCTTCTTAAATGCTTTTGCAATATATATTGTTGGGACTGAGAATACATGCGCTGCTTTTATAACTGTTTTACGAAATAGACACAAGTAATTGAAACTACATTCTATGGTTGAATGATCAAAATCGAATATGCCCTTTTTATTAAGTCTGGTAATCTAAGAATTAGGGAACACACACCCTAATTGACGCGAATCCTAAAGATAGATTTATCGGGCCCAACAAGCCCCATTCAAAGTACCGGATGCTTTAGTACTTCGAAATTTATATCATGTCCGAAGGAGGATCCCGGAATGATGGGGATATTCTTATATGCATCTTGTTAAGGTCGGTTACCAGGTGTTCAATCCATATGAATGATATTTTTGTCTCTACGCATGGGACGTATGTTTATGAGAAATGGAAATATGAAATCTTGTGGTCTATTAAAATTATGAAATGATTATTTATGTTAAACTAATGAGCTCACCAACCTTTTGGTTGACACTTTAAAGTATGTTTATTCTCAGGTATGAAAGAAATCTTCCGCTATGCATTAGCTCATATTAGAGACATTACTTGGAGTCATTCATGGCATATTTCAAAAGACGTTGCATTCGAGTCATTGAGTTCATCAAGATTATTATTAAGTCAATTATAGTTAGATGTATTATGAAATGGTATGCATGCTATCAACTTTCGATGTAATGAAAGATTGTCTTTTCAAAAACGAATGCAATGTTTGTAAATATATCATATAGAAGTCAAGTATCTCGCGATGTAATCAACTATTGTGAATCGTTTATAATCGATATGGACTTCGTCCGGATGGATTAGGACGGGTTATCACATTGGTTTCTTGTCCCGTGCCGTTGATTACTACCAAATCAACTGTGGATGGCACTTAAACACTCACGTAAGGTAATTGTCTTCCCATCGCCTTCGAACTGTGAGGTAGTTCATCCTAGATGATATACTGGGTTGGCAATTACCCGTGCGATTGTCCCAAAACCGGGATGACTTTGAAAGCACATAGGCTTAAAACCTAAAAAATTCCAAAAACTTGTTTTGTGTAAAACTTAACTTGTTTTCCCGTTCGAAAAATGCAAAAATGGTTTTCAAAGGTCTTGTTTTCCCTAAGGCCAAACGTTTTGGTGATTCCGCTATATTGATGTTTGTTGAAGGCTTGAACCTTGCGATTGCTTGTTGAAGATCATACGTTTTGGGAATTATATACTTATGAGGATTATAGCGGTGTATTTTGACTCTATGATTATTGAAGACGCTTCGGGTATGTTAATCTTGTATTAAGTTTTACTATTTTGAAGATAAGCTTACTTGAGGACAAGCAAGGTTCAAGTGTGGGGGATTTTGATATTGCCTCATTTATACATATTTTATTCCGCGATATAGATCCCTAACGTGTGCATTTTATAAGGATTTGAAGACTTTTATTCGTGTTTAAAGTTAAAATATTAAGTTGGTTCAAGAAGACTTCAAGGAAAGATTTTTATTTATTTCGGCAAGTTTCGTGGTTAAAAAGACATTTGAAGTTCAGATTTCAGAACTTTTAAAAGGCCTGCACTAAAAATCATATTTCGCGACCATAATTCTAGTTACTATGGTCGCGAGGTTGGTATTGTGCCCACGAGATTTAGCATCCTCTTGCGATATGCACATCAGAAGGTTTGAGATTTTGGAAGATTTGAGTTATGGTCGCGAGTTTTGTGGCTATGGTCGCGAGAAACTGGAGAATCAATAGTTGCGCTCGCGAAAATTGTATCGTGGTCACGAAAATTAAGTCGGCCAGCAAGTTTTCTGTTTTGCTATAAATATACGGGTTTTACCCCAAAATTATGGCAGACACTTTTAGTTAAGAATTTTTCACCCCAAAAGGTTGGGATATGAAATTTTAAGCTTTTCAAGGTTATTTTGAGGTGTTCTAACACTTGAATTATTATTGTATCAAGATTTAATCATTGGTAATTTTCTTTTCTTATCTTTGATTTATATCATGATGAATGTTGATCTATCATTGTGTTTATATGCTTTTATCATGATTATGTCTAGCTAAATTCCTTGTATCCACCTAAATGATGGAACCTAGGTGATGGATTGCTTATTTTTATGATTTCTACATAATTGTAATTGTTCTTGATTGTTAGTTTTCATTACTCCCATTGATTAATCCCTCAATTGCAGGTTTCATTAATTAATTAACGACAGTTAAGTGATTGATAGACTTGCTAGGTTATGGACACATGATTTAGTATTCGTTGAATTGTATAAGGGACACCAAACTCCAAGTGAACGATAGCAATTGACCCATTAATCGAGTAGGTAATAGTGAAGCTAAAAAAGGAAACTAATCTATCTTTCACATACTGACATCTTGAGTGATTATTATTTAATTGATTGTGTGCTTAGTTGAAGGATCCATTGTTGGTTGAATTATTCGAATTGAACCCGTCACATAGGTTATTTATTAGTTAACGACAGTTAACTGACGATTAATAACTTATGCTTCAACACCTTGTGTGATCTAGATAATTGTGTGAATACGTAGGGACACCGAAGTAGGAACATAATTGGTGATTGGTTTGCATTTAGTTCTATCAATCGTGAGGTTACATAGGGACACCGAAGTAGCCTAGGTTTTATGAAAATAAAACTGGATTGAGTCGCATGATTTATCTGTTTTAATTGAAGCAATTCGGATCTTAAAGAATTGATTCTAGGTGGATTCCCTTGTCTCTTTTGAATTCTTTTTTATTTACTTTGCGTTAATTAGTTTTAAATCAAAACCCCCACTTTTACAACTTAACCTTTAGAATAATTATTAGTTTTTAAATCTTAACCACTCGCTCTCAGTGGAAGAATTCGTAATCATATTACAATAAGATTAGGTGTGTTTTACGCATATCAAGCCCTTAGATTAATATAATCACATGCGATTACCAGATTACCCTTCCTTTATTTTTTTGTGCTCTAATCTTGATCGTTAATCACATGTGATCCAACACTGGTAATCACATGTGATTGTCCCGCCCATCACAAAATCCAAAGGCTGAGATTTATCCCTTGAATCTCAACATAATTTAAGGATGCAAATGAATATGTTCCATAATAATGATTCATAAGATAAGAATCACTCCTTCTGTCCCAAAAAAAGTCATGTTTGACTTTTTGTTAGATTTAAGATATAATGATTCATATATGATTCATAAGAAATAATAAGTGTCGTTAAAATAAATGATACGCTGATGCAAAGTTTGATGTTCAAAAAAGATATAATGATTCATAAGAATTACTCTTTCCGTCCTAAAAATAGTCTCTTCGTCTCGAAAGGGACAATAAATTTAAAACAAACAAAAATAGAAAGCTGAACATTTTTTTTAGAACGGAAGGAGCGGAAGATTTATTCTAACTCTATAATTACCAAATAATTGAACCAGTTTTTATACATCATAAAAATTAGAATTTTGTTCTAGGTCCTATTTTAACACGACTTTTATTATATTTGTTTCCGACTAAAATTTGTAACACAACCCCCCCCCCCCCCCCCCCCCCCCCCCCCCCCCCCTTTTACTAATTATGAAATGTGTCACATTGTAATGAAATTATCATCTCAACAAGAAATTAAGAAGCCTTTTTGTAAGATTTTTTTTTTTTTTTTCCTTTTTTGGTAAATATAAGAATTTTTTTACTTAAAAATTGTGCAAATACAATTTTTTGACTTAGCTGACCAAATCCTAAAATATGAAGAATAACAAAAAACTAATATCCATCCATATAAACTTAAAATAATTGCTTTATGTTCAACGACATATATGCATAAAAACAAAATTAAATTTGGATCCGTACTTGATGGCTATATCTTATAACAATTCTTACTTTAAATGTTGCTTTCAGAAGGGCATGTTCAATGTTAACTATTATTTCCAATTTACGCAGGGTCAGTGTCCCCTTTGGTGACTAATTTAATACTCCGTAATTTAATGGCGTTTTCTACTCTTCATTAGACTCTTTTCATAACAAATGGAGTATTATACCACATATACGGGTCAAAATTTTAATAAATAGGGGGCTAGCGCAAATGGTAAGTTGTCATTTTTTACGATCTTCATATAGTAGTGGATGATGAGGTACACGTTCGATTAATTAGAATGTCATTAATGCTACACTTAAAATAAGCAATAATTTATATGTACCCTGCCATAATACAAAATTAGATTGCTCATTGTACCAATTTAAAATTTTAATGCTATCAAACAGTTCACTCATGAAATTTTATCTTTGTAAGTAAACTCTTAATCATGAATACATTCTTAGTCGCATATCGTTCACTTTTATTATGATTGAATATTGATATTGATATATGGAATACGTTACAATTTTACTTTATTTGCTACTATATAGTAATTTGTATTTTTATAAATTTATAAAAATTTATATAAATAAAAGTTTGAATATACCGCCACTTAGCGCGGAGATATACATCACTTCATTGAAGTCAAACAACGCTCTGTTGATAATGGTTCAAATGTTCAATCAAATTTATGGAGTAAAATTTACCAAAGCTTAATCTTTGAATGCTAATAAACTTTTCTATTGAAGAAATTAAAATATTGAAAAACGATTATATATCAACCAAAGGGCAATTGATCTATCGATATCGAGTGAACACCTTCATTCAAGTGATTGTGTATTCACATTCAAAGGTGAACATAATTGTATATATATTCATGTAAACTTCGTTTTGTTTGTTTGAGTTTGCTCTTAAAAAACGACTATAAATGAATATATAGCATCTGAATGTTTTATAGTTTTGTCGTTGTTTATATTCTAGTTGTTTGTTAGGATCGTCGTTTGGTTAGGTGGACGCTCGACTAGTTTAATCAGCTCTTTGGCAGTTCTAGTTTGGTATTTTTGACTCCGGTTAGGCTCGGTTAAGTTAACGTTGCTAGATGTTTGGTTTAGGTAGTTTACTTTTTTCAAGCCTTCCGTGTTTTTTGTTGGGAATGTATCGGTATTTTGATTCGATGAAGGTTTCCCATTTTAATCTTTTTAAGTATAGTTCTTAGAGTCATCATTAAAAAAAATTCCGTCTTACACACTCGAGTTTTTTTAGCACACAAGGTGGGGCACGGAAGAGCGAGAAGTGATACAACGGTAGGCTATTTAAAACCGAACCAACGAGAGTTAATCTACCACCGGATGACATCGTACGCGCTTTCCAATCCGACAACCTTTTTTCAAACTTTTCAATTACCGGTTTCCAATTTGATAATTTCTTCATATTCGCACCAATTGGTAACCCAAGATAAGTAAACGAAAAGGATCCCAACTTACACCAGAAATTATTGGCCATTTCCTCAACCTCCTTTTTCTCTACTCCTATTCCGAAAAGATTGCTTTTATTATAATTAACCTTTAGACCGGAACATAGCTCGTAACATTTAAGGAGTTTCATTAAATTTTCAATATTTTCAAAACTCCACGCGCCGAAAAAAATGGTGTCATCTGCATATTGGAGATGAGATATCGGAATTTTATCTTTTCCTACCTCAACCCCCTGAAATAGATTGTTCGCAACCGCCGATTTCGTTAACCAATTAAGTCCTTCCGCTACAATGATAAAAAGAAAAGGTGATAGGGGATCACCTTGTCTCACACCTCTACCGAGTTTGAATTCTCTCGTTGGTGAACCATTAACAAGGACCGATATTTAAGCCGTTTTAAGACAAGAAGCAATCCAAGACCTCCATTTGGTTCCAAATCCCATGATTGTCATCGTTTCCTCCAAAAAATCCCAGCTTAAACTATCGAAAGCTTTTTCAAAATCCACTTTGAACACCATGCTTTTTTGCCTATTAGTCTTAAGAAAACCGAGAGTTTCATTCGCGACCAACACCCCATCAATGATGTTTCTCCCTTTATGAATGCGCTTTGTTCAAAACCAACTAGATTTGGGATCACCCTCCTTATCCGGATTGACAATAATTTGGCAATGATCTTATACAAACTACCAATTAAACTAATTGGCCTATAATCATTTAAGCTCAAAGGATCCGGCCTTTTGGGGATTAATGTGATAAAGGAAGAGTTACAACCATGAGAGATATTACCTGAGTGCCAAAAACTGTTAATCGCCTCGATCAAATCCTCCCGAATCGTGGCCCAGAATTTTTTTAAAAATCTCATGTTAAAACCATCCGGACCCGAAGCTTTATTACTCGCACATTCTTTGATTGCGCTCCAAATTTCTTCTTCACTGAACGGCAATTCTAATTCTGATGCCTCTGAATTCGACAGCTTAAAACCGAAACTATTCTGTTGGTGAACCGTGGCTTGTACAGTGTCCAGGGACCCATCAAGATTAGACTCATTACTTTGAAAATTATGATGAATATCATTCTGTACAGGAGCATGTTCCCGACCCAATTGAGTAACAAACGAGGCAGGCCCAACAGGCCTGATTGTTTCTGAACCACCCTCTGTTCAGCGTGAAAAAATTTCGAGTTCTCGTCTCCTTCAAGTACCCACTTAATTCTTGCCTTTTGTTTTAGCATACTCGATTTTGTTCTTTCCTTTTCAATCCAACGGCGTCTACAATCTAACCATTTCCCACGATCCGAATCATTTAAAGGATGAGACTCGGCCTTTATTTCCCACTCCATTGCCTCATTTTTGAGATCGTTGATTTCTTTATCTAAACCCCCGAAAGAACTTTTGCTCCAATCTCTTAGAGCCGCTTTAACATTTTTGAGACGATCCCGAAAAATGCAATCTTTCCTTGAGCCCCTAACCGGTTGTTTCCAAGCATTCGCGATGATGGAATCAATCCCTTCACAATTAAACCACTCATCAAAGACCTTAAACGGCTTCGGACCATAATCCAAGACTTTATCTAGCAAAACAATAGGACAATGATCCAATAAGTGTCGATCTAAGGCAATAACCGAAAGATCCTCCCAAATATGAAGAAAACTATCCGAGACCAAGAATCTATCGAGCTTACTAAATTTTATCCCGTCATCACTAACTCTAGTGAATTTTCTTCCATTAATACCAATTTCAATCAAACCATTGCGCATAATGAAATTATTGAACCTATCCGCTCTTCCTTGATGGAATTGTGAATTTAATCTATCCGAAGCATCCCTAACCTCATTGAAATCACCAACCAAGAGCCAACTTGAAACCACATTGTTGAGCACCCTATCTAATAAATCCCACATAAGTTTTTTCTCCCGATCATGGTGCGGTCCATAAACATTGACAATTGAAGACTCTACCCCGGACAACTTCCATTTACCCCTAATTGCTAGAAAGTATTCACATCCACTTGAATCAATGATCTCGAAAACGTTTGTATCCCAAATTATCAAAAGACCCCCGGATCTCCCCACCACTTCTTTTTGAACATACCCAAAGTTGGAATCGCCCCATAAACACTCTACCCAATTGTCGTTTACCGTACCACACTTAGTCTCTTGGAATACCGCAATAGAAGGTCTCTCATTAATACAAATACTCCTTACCCACCCGAATTTACCCTTAACCGCGAATCCACGAACATTTAGAGACAAAATCTTCATAAAAAAAATATTAAAACGAAAGAATACAGGAAGAGGTCACCTTTTGGGCCAATGTAACCCAATTTGTTCCCCGTATTTCTTCAAATCGTCCGCATTAAGCGATCTTGATGAGGAATTTCCACTCTTGTGCTTCCTGGATTTGTCTTTTGATTTACGTATACAATTCTTGCACCTGAAATTCCATGATTTCCCATCTTTATCTTCACATCTTGCCCATCTTTTGGCCCGCATGATTCTTGAGGAAGCCTTGTAATTACTCATGGCCATCCAGAAGCAATTGCTACAATACGAGACCTCTTTTGTGTTTGAAGATCGACTAACTGATGAAAAAACAGAAGCAGTTCGCCTTCGACTTTTATTAGATTCACCATTAATATCACGTCCTTTGTTTAAAGTCTTGGGGTTTTGATCAGCCTTTTTTCCTGACCCACTAAACAAATCAGGCCCACTTCTATTATTTTTTGAGTCGTTTGGCTTATTATTCACAGAACCCACAGGCCCATTTGGTGGGTCAGGCCCAACATTCTTACACTTTGCATTTTCAGGCCCAAAAGGATCCTTTACTGCACTATCCCTGGAATTTAACTCATTAACCGCGTGAAACTTGGGAGTTACATTCGTTTGTTGAATATCTGAGCTGTCAGGCGTCTCATTGGAATTAGGGTTATCAACATTATTAGGGTTTGTCTTGGAACCTGATCCATGGCCGTTATTCTCCTCAATTGTCTCTGCCATAACTTCTTCCATATTAAAAAGATTACCTATTCCCAAGAAACATGACTCCTCATCTTCCACATTGACCTCTTTGCTAACCGGTGACCCAACCACCTTTTCCGGCACCTGAGATTTGCCGGAGAAAGATTGTTCTTCATCTGATGAATTGCAGGTATCCATGTCTTCGTTATCGCTCTTGAGTACATCGTTTAGAAGACTGCACTCATCATCATCCTCTTTTGGATTCACCTCCTCATCCTCCTTGCTGTCGAAATCATCTGAATCTACATAATCCGAATCAGTATAATCCGAATTGACACTAGACGAAGAATCCAAACTAAACCATCTGCTTTTTGAAGCAAAGTTATGCTCACGTGTATCAGGGTTTTTTTGAGCACATTTATCTTCCTCCCGGACATTAACAAAATACACCTTTGATTTGTAAATAAGTTTAATGGCACCGTTAACAATCTCAGGATCATTCAATTTGACCAAAACTCTACCACATAATAGACTTTGATTCCCATCAATCTTGCAGTTTTCTAGTACGTAAACCACGCCCCACCACTCAGCTATGGACGTGAAGGTATCTTCTGTCCAACATGGTAGTGGGACACCACTGATCGAAAGCCATGCCATCCGGCATTCCGGCCAAGAAGAGAAATCCCATAGGCATGTTTTGTGTACCCATTTGCTCAATCGATGCTCACCTTCTGTCATTTGTTTTGCAGCTTCAATCGTCGGAAAAATCATCATAATACTGAGTCCCCCCAATCGTTTAGTTTCCACACAATCAAAACCCTCTGCTGCCATGATTGAATCTAGGTTTTGAAGGGTTTCCTTACACTACACTTCCCCTACAACAGCCCTTTTCAACTTTTCCTCATTTTCGGTTAGTTTAGCATCCGCATCTTTGATGTACACCACTTTCTCTTCCTTCTTGTATTCATCTTTGGAATCCACCTTCTCCGATAATCCAGCACCTTTCCTCTTATCGTTTAGAACGTCTCTTAAATCACCTTTATTCCTTCCTAGAACCTCAGCGAACTCCCTTCCATCTTGAAAACGGTTGAAGGCTTTTTTATCTCCCATCTGCTGATTTCTTTTGATGTGATCAGAATCTGTATCTTTAGGGGCTCGCTTTGTTGCCATGAAGATCCTAATTGCCTCACCATTAAACTTGATACCTTCGAGTGATTTTAAAAGCTTTGAACTGTCTTGTACCTCCGCAAAACGTACAAAAGCAAACTTCCGGCCACTTTAAAGTCTTTTTCCGGCAACATAGACGTCTCTCACCATTCCATATTGTTTGAAAAGTTTCCAAAAGTCAATCACCTTCCAGTCGTCGGAGAAATTGAAAAGCATGTAAGAAGTTAGACGGTTTCGATTAGATCTCTCGTTGACGTGTTTCTCATAGCCCCCGTTGTATTGCCCATTCGCTCTAGCTGTGTCCACCTTGGTTGTGTTTAGCCTCACCCTCTCTCTCTCTAGATTTTCTCTCTCACACATTTTTCCTAATATTGTAGTTATAATTACTGTCCTTTTTTTGGGGTGGGTCGGGTGACGAGACAAAAATCTCGTGGGTAAAGTGGGATGATGTCATTCGCCCGTGGGCGGATGGTGGACTTAATTTGGGATCCTTAAATTGTAAAAATTTGGCATTAATCGGCAAATGGTGGTGGAGGTTTCATACCGAAACTACTTCTTTGTGGGTTAATGTCATAAAAAGCATCTATGGGGGCTCGGGGTTTCCTTACTTGGGTGGGAATAATTTACTTTTGTCTTCTAACACTACTTGGAGTAACATTGTGAAGGCAGGTATCGAGATTGATAACACAGGTGTGGACTTTTCCAAATCATTTTCAAAAGTGATCGGGAACGGAAGCAACAAAAAATTTTGGGAAGATTTATGGATCACGGATAAACCGCTTAAGGAGACCTACAAAATATTAGTGAGACTTGAACCGAATCCTAATGCGATGGTGGGAGATCGAATCTCTTGGTTAAATCAAAAAATAAACTTCAATTGGGTATGGTCAAGACCGGTCACGGGGCGAACTAGAGACGAGCTTAATAGATTGGAGACGACCTTAGCATCGATGGTAATGAGTCCGTAAAAAGAAGATTCATGGGTTTGGAAGCTAAGTGGTGGAGGTAACTTCTCTACTCATAAGCTAACTAACCTCCTTTTAGAAAAACTTTATCCTTCAAGGGAAAACGTGTCGGCTACAATGAAAAACAATCTAGTTCCAAAAAAGTGGGAATTTTTGTGTGGAGAAGGAAACGGGAATGACTCCCCGTCTTGCTTGAACTTGATAAAAGGGGTGTTGACTTACACTCCGTACGTTGTCCTCTTTGTGATAATGATATCGAAACGGTCAAACATTCCTTATTTGAGTGCAAGCATGCGGAGGCTATTTGGAAGAAAGTTCTAGCTTGGTGGGGGTTTGGTTCGGTCAACCTATCTTTTGGAAGTCTCCTTTGCGGTAACACTCCGTCACATAGCTCCATCTTGGGTAAGAAAATTTGGCAAGCGGTGGAATGGACAAGTTGTTATCTCATTTGGAAGAATAGGAATAGCAAGGTTTTCAAAAATTCATGTTGGTCACCCCCGATCGCGCTTAATGAGATTCAAGTCAAGAGTTATGAATGGATTGCGAAGAGATGTAAAGAAAAGAAAATCGATTGGCATGTTTGGTTACATAGTCCATGAAATGTCCCGTTCTTATTGATTAAAAACGTTCCATATTAATTGATTTCGTTGCGAGGTTTTGACCTCTATATGAGACGTTTTTCAAAGACTGCATTCATTTTAAAACAAACCATAACCTTTATTTCATCAATAAAGGTTTTAAAAGCTTTACGTAGATTATCAAATAATGATAATCTAAAATATCCTGTTTACACACGACCATTACATAATGGTTTACAATACAAATATGTTACAACAAAATAAGTTTTTTGAATGCAGTTTTTACACAATATCATACAAGCATGGACTCCAAATCTCGTCCTTATTTAAGTATGCGACAGCGGAAGCTCTTAATAATCACCTGAGAATAAACATGCTTAAAACGTCAACAAAAATGTTGGTGAGTTATAGGTTTAACCTATATATATCAAATCATAATAATAGACCACAAGATTTCATATTTCAATACACATCCCATACATAGAGATAAAAATCATTCATATGGTGAACACCTGGTAACCGACATTAACAAGATGCATATATAAGAATATCCCCATCATTCCGGGACACCCTTCGGATATGATATAAATTTCGAAGTACTAAAGCATCCGGTACTTTGGATGGGGTTTGTTAGGCCCAATAGAACTATCTTTAGTATTCGTGTCAATTAGGGTGTCTGTTCCCTAATTCTTAGATTACCAGACTTAATAAAAAGGGGCATATTCGATTTCGATAATTCAACCATAGAATGTAGTTTCACGTACTTGTGTCTATTTTGTAAATCATTTATAAAACCTGCATGTATTCTCATCCCAAAAATATTAGATTTTAAAAGTGGGACTATAACTCACTTTCACAGATTTTTACTTCGTCGGGAAGTAAGACTTGGCCACTGGTTGATTCACGAACCTATAACAATATATACATATATATCAAAGTATGTTCAAAATATATTTACAACACTTTTAATATATTTTGATGTTTTAAGTTTATTAAGTCAGCTGTCCTCGTTAGTAACCTACAACTAGTTGTCCACAGTTAGATGTACAGAAATAAATCGATAAATATTATCTTGAATCAATCCACGACCCAGTGTATACGTATCTCAGTATTGATCACAACTCAAACTATATATATATTGGAATCAACCTCAACCCTGTATAGCTAACTCCAAACATTCACATATAGAGTGTCTATGGTTGTTCCGAAATATATACAGATGTGTCGGCATGATAGGTCGAAACATTGTATACGTGTCTATGGTATCTCAAGATTACATAATATATAATACAAGTTGAGTAAGTTATGGTTGGAATAGATTTGTTACCAATTTTCACGTAGTTAAAATGAGAAAAATTATCCAATCTTGTTTTACCCATAACTTCTTCATTTTAAATCCGTTTTGAGTGAATCAAATTGCTATGGTTTCATATTAAACTCTATTTTATGAATCTAAACAGAAAAAGTATAGGTTTATAGTCAGAAAAATAAGTTACAAGTCGTTTTTTTAAAGGTAGTCATTTCAGTCGAAAGAACGACGTCTAGATGACCATTTTAGAAAACATACTTCCACTTTGAGTTTAACCATAATTTTTGGATATAGTTTCATGTTCATAATAAAAATCATTTTCTCAGAATAATAACTTTTAAATCAAAGTTTATCATAGTTTTTAATTAACTAACCCAAAACTGCCCGCGGTGTTACTACGACGGCGTAAATCCGGTTTTACGGTGTTTTTCGTGTTTTCAGGTTTTAAATCATTAAGTTAGCATATCATATAGATATAGAACATGTGTTTAGTTGATTTTAAAAGTCAAGTTAGAAGGATTAACTTTTGTTTGCGAACAAGTTTAGAATTAACTAAACTATGTTCTAGTGATTACAAGTTTAAACCTTCGAGTAAGATAGCTTTATATGTATGAATCGAATGATGTTATGAACATCATTACTACCTTAAGTTTCTTGGACAAACCTACTGAAAAAGAGAAAAATGGATCTAGCTTCAACGGATCCTTGGATGGCTCGAAGTTCTTGAAGCAGAATCATGTCACGAAAACAAGTTCAAGTAAGATCATCACTTGAAATAAGATTGTTATAGTTATAGAAATTGAACCAAAATTTGAATAGGATTATTACCTTGTATTAGAATGATAACCTACTGTAATAAACAAAGATTTCTTGAGGTTGGATGATCACCTTACAAGATTTGAAGTGAGCTAGCAAACTTGAAAGTATTCTTGATTTTATGTAACTAGAACTTGTAGAATTTATGAAGAACACTTAGAACTTGAAGATATAACTTGAGAGAGATCAATTAGATGAAGAAAATTGAAGAATGAAAGTGTTTTTGGTTATTTTTGGTCGTTGGTGTATGGATTAGATATAAAGGATATGTAATTTTGTTTTCATGTAAATAAGTCATGAATGATTACTCATATTTTTGTAATTTTATGAGATATTTCATGCTAGTTGTCAAATGATGGTTCCCATATGTGTTAGGTGACTCACATGGGCTGTTAAGAGCTGATCATTGGAGTGTATATACTAATAGTACATACATCTAAAAGCTGTGTATTGTACGAGTACGAATACGGGTGCATACGAGTAGAATTGTTGATGAAACTGAACGAGGATGTAATTGTAAGCATTTTTGTTAAGTAGAAGTATTTTGATAAGTGTATTGAAGTCTTTTAAAAGTGTATAAATACATATTAAAACACTACATGTATATACATTTTAACTGAGTCATTAAGTCATCGTTAGTCGTTACATGTAAGTGTTGTTTTGAAACCTTTAGGTTAACGATCTTGTTAAATGTTGTTAACCCAATGTTTATAATATCAAATGAGATTTTAAATTATTATATTATCATGATATTATCATGTATGAATATCTCTTACTATGATATATATATACATTAAATGTCTTTACAACGATAATCGTTACATATATGTCTCGTTTAAAAATCATTAAGTTAGTAGTCTTGTTTTTACATATGTAGTTCATTGTTAATATACTTAATGATATGTTTACTTATCATAATATCATGTTAACTATATATATATCCATATATATGTCATCATATAGTTTTTACAAGTTTTAACGTTCGTGAATCACCGGTCAACTTGGGTGGTCAATTGTTTATATGAAACATATTTCAATTAATCAAGTCTTAACAAGTTTGATTGCTTAACATGTTGGAAACATTTAATCATGTAAATATCAATCTCAATTAATATATATAAACATGGAAAAGTTCGGGTCACTACAGTCCACAAGTGATTCTAGTGTGAAATTGTTAACTTTTCTTAGCATAGCATAGGATGCTAGTTCAGTATCTCTATGTTTTGTAAATACCGTGCGAACTTGTACACTGCTCTATGCTTTGAGTTTTAATATATATTCTGCTTTTCAAAAAAAAATAAAAATAAATATCATTAAATAAATTTATAGTTGAAATAGATAAATAATTATTTTTTATTGAATTAGAGTATATGTTAGAAAATTTCAAATAAATAAATATAGATCTAGATGTGTGTTTATGTAAGTTAAAGAAAATTATGAAAAAAAAACAAAAATACTTACATTGCATTATCGAGAATTTTTTTTTATGAAAATGAAAGAAAAGGAAACAGACAGATTAAGAAAAATAGTAATTCTCAAATTTTAATTTTTAGTGAAAAAGAAAGGAGAGTACATTATCAAAGATAGTACATTAATTTTTTGCTAACACTCTTCTCTCATATTTGAACACATTGGGAATGATAGTAAGGCCAGTTCTTATCTTCCGCCAACCTGGTTCATTAACATCCGCCGGTGAATCACGTAGATAGACACCAATTCGCCAAGGAGTTCGCCAGCTACACCTGCAACGAACCCTTAACGGGTATTTGTGGGGCCCAATTGCACGTTTGGTCTTTGTTTGTATGAATTTAGCCGTTTGAAAATTGAATTATATATATATATATATATATATATATATATATATATATATATATATATATATATATATATATATATATATATATAGTGGTAGGATCAAGAGGGAAGTAACCAATCGGGGGAAAGCGGGGGGAAGCAAAAACTTTTTTTTCGTTTTTTGAAAAAACTTTGTTCACGAACATTATAGATCGGATGAAAATATGAACATTTAGTAGAGACACTTTGTGATAAATGTTTTTATTTTGGCGGGAAAACGCTCGAAGAAGTAATATATAACAATTATCGTGTTTTTCGAGCGTATGTTGAGGTTTTAGATATTAGGGTTTGGATATTAGGGTTTAGATATTAGGGTTTATAGGGTTTAGATATTAGGGTTTATAGGGTTTAGATATTAGGGTTTAGAAATTTAGGGTTTAGGGTTTAGATTTAGGGTTTAGATTTAGGATTTAGATTGAGTTTTTAACACGAACGGTTTAGAGTTTAGGGTTTAGGGTTTAGGGTTTAGAGTTTGGTGTTTTGAGTCCCAAAACACCAAACCCTAAACCCTAAACTCTAAATCGGGCTAAATTTTACTTCACAAAATATTGAAAAAAAAACGTTAACATTCTTCACAAACAATATTATCACGAAGTGTCTTTTCTAAATGTTCTTATTTTCATCCAATCTATAATGTTCGTGAACAAAGTTTTTTCAAAAAACGAAATTTTTTTTTTTGCTTCCTCCCGCTTCCTCCCAATTGGTTACTTCCCCATTGATCATGCCCATATATATATATATATATATATATATATATATATATATATAGTGGTAGGATCAAGAGGGAAGTAACCATTCGGGGGGAAGCGGGGGGAAGCAAAAACTTTTTTTTTTCGTTTTTTGAAAAAACTTTGTTCACGAACATTATAGATGAGATGAAAATATGAACATTTAGTAGAGACACTTTGTGATAAATGTTTTTATTTTGGCAGAAAAACGCTCGAAGAAGTAATATATAACAATTATCGTGTTTTTCGAGCGTATTTTGAGGTTTTAGCTATTGGGGTTTAGATATTAGGGTTTAGATATTAGGGTTTATAGGGTTTAGATATTAGGGTTTAGAAATTTAGGGTTTAGGGTTTAGATTTAGGATTTAGATTGAGTTTTTAACACGAACGGTTAAGAGTTTAGGGTTTAGAATTTAGGGTTTAGGATTTAGGGTTTAGGGTTTGGTGTGTTGGGTTTATGGAATAAACCCAAAACACCAAACCCTAAACCCTAAATCCTAAACTCTAAATCGGGCTAAATTTTACTTCACAAAACATGGAAAAAAAACGTTCATATTCTTCACGAACAATATTATCTTAAATGTTATTTTTGTCGATCGTTTTCCCGCCTAAATAATAACATTCATCAGGAAGTGTCTCTTCTAAATGTTCATATTTTCGTGTGATCTTGATGCCGGAAAAAAAAAATTCAAAAAAAATGAAAAAAAAAATTAAATTTGCTTCCCCCCGCTTTCTCCCGATTGGTTACTTCCCCATTGATCCTACCCCTATATATATATATATATATATATATATATATATATATATATATATATATATATATATTCAATTTTTTTCTCTTTCTCTTCTGATTTTCGATTTTATTTTTCTTGTTGTAGACTTGTAGTTGAAATGGGGGAGTGGGGAAGATGAAGGATTGACTGAAATGGGGGTGGGTAGATGAGTTTTAATTAGTTGATTATTATATGTATTATTATTACGTACTCGTATAATATATTTATAAATTTATATTATATTTAATTTTTAATAATGTAATGTTTTTATTTTATTGAATAAAATGTTATTTGTATTTATTTATTGTATATAAAAAATAATTTTAAATTGATTAAAGTTTGAAATGGAGTGTATGATAGTGAGTATTTAGTGAAAGGAATGTGAAGGGAATGTTAAAGAGTTTGTGCTGATGTGACAGAAAAAATGATAGTGAAAGAGTTGTACCATAGCAAGTGGTCTAAAACACTCTCATTCTTTTTATTTTTCATTCTTTTCATTTCGAAGAAAAATTTAATAATACAACGTTACTGTGTGAATTGTGATAAATGGATGCGTATATATGGTAAATATAAAAGGATCATATATATCAATTCTATAAGCGGAAAATATAATAACCCCGAATATTACTCAGTTGCTCTAAAAATACTCCTCTTTTGATTGTTTAACCATTGTACTTGCCACTTATTATCGCCTCACATTCACAAACCACTTTTTTTTTTTTTTTACCCAATGAAGACCGGCAACAAAATCAACCAAATCGTCCGCCTCAAACAAGTCGTTCAACGGTGGCGACGCCGCATAGCCACCGCCGGTTCCCTCGCTGTTTACATTGGCGTTGAACGTCGTCGTTTCGTCATTCCGATGCGTTTTCTCAACCTACCTGTTTTCGTTTCGGTACTCAACAAAGCGGAAGAAGAATTCGGATTTCAAATCACCGGCGGTCTCGTTCTTCCATGCGACGTCGTTTTCTTCCAAAAATTGTTGAACGTTTTAGAGAAAGATGAACATCAGTTTCGTGATTTTGATTTAGATGATTTCACGGCGATGTTTTCCGATTTGGAAGTTGATTCGTCTTCGAATTGTAAAAACGCTACGATTTCTGATTGTCACAGCTTCACGCCGTTGTTGCGAAATGCTACGGTCTGAATTTTAGGGCTCGAATCGTGATTTTTTAGATTTGGCCGTTAATTGTTAGGGTTAGGTTTTCAATTTCGAATATTGATGACGAATCGATTTGGATTTTTGATCTGTTATTGTTTTTGAATTTTAGTCATCCTTGAATCTGATTTTTAGTAAAACAGTTTTCAATGTGATGACGTTCGCGAATTAATCCAAGTTTGTTCAGGTCTTTTATCAGATTACAATTGTATGTTTCACCATTTCTGGTAATGATGATTGCAATATTTGGTGCTAGTTTTGTGATAGAATTGTATTTAAGTTTTCGTTTTCTTGGAAAAAAAAACTGTATTAAACTAATGAAATGAGTCGTGGAATTACGGGGTTGTTTAAATGAAACAGTTTAATGATATGTTTAAGTTATTAAGTGAACGTAAATGCTAAAGTTATTTAGTTTAATGACCCGTGAAACCACAGAGTCCGATTAAGAAACTCGTTAATTGAACATTTTATCAAACACCTAAAATGTATATTAAACAATCAACATCTAATCATAAGAGGTGATATTGATTGTCATCTATTCTGCGTAGCTTTTATACTTTCTCGTATTTAATTCCAAATAATTAATTAAAATAATTCAAAATTTTTAATTTTAATAATTAAAATAATTAATTAATAAGATTTAATAATAATAATAATAATAATAATAATAATTAATAAGATATAATTTTAATTCAAAATTATTTAGATTAATGACATTACCCACCATGCTTAAATTTTTTTTTATTCTTTTTTATTTTTTCTTAACAAAGGAATTAGTCTAATAATGACATCATCATTTTAGCATTTTAATATTAACTATAGATAGATAGATAGATTGTTGAAACTTGAAAGTCCTTTAATACGGAGTATATAAGTTTTCGTTCTCTTGGAAAAAAAAATATACTGTATTAAATTCTTAATTTTACATTTATTACTCCGTATATTTTTATTCGGTAATATTAAATTGTTACTGAGAAATCTACTAGTTTTGTAAACATTTTGTTAAGTTGTTAATTTTACAACCAACGTAGAGTATTGGGTATTTTAATATATCTTAAATTAGTTTATTTTAAAAAAAGATTTTTTCTAAACATAGACCTTATGACTATCATTAATGATAATGATTTAAGACATGCATAAGTTTTTGTACATTTTTAATGATAAAACTATAAAAATCACGTTGAGCGACCTGCTCGATCTAACTGCGCTTCGTGTGCAATTAAAAAGAAATTGAGAGATTATGTTATCTCTGGTGAGGACTCGTCTTCGATTCATCTGAACTCAAATGATATTCGTGACTATGGCAGGAGAATTGGACTCAAATGGAAGGCAAAGCCTTCCAATCAGTAAGTCCACTTGATCTATCGTTTTCACTTTTTTCTTATGAAGATTATCTCGCTCAATATTAGGGGTTTCGGGTTTGTGAAAGGTGTGGATAAATTAGGTTGGGTAAAAGGTATTATTGCAAAAGAGAAACCTTAATTTATAGCTTTACAAGAAACGAAATTGAATCTGGTTAACGGAAAATGGATCTTCTCGTTATGGGGCTCTTCGAATTGTGATTTTATTCAGAAGACAAAAGTAGGTAAATCGTGCGGGCAATTATTGATATGGGACAGCAATCTTTTCGAAGCTATTGAGGTTATTGAGTTTGATGGAGTTATTGGGGTAAAGGACAAATGAAATATAGTGACCCGAACTTTTTCATGTTTATATATATATTAAATGAAATTGTTATTTACATGATTAAGTGTTTCCAACATGTTAAGCAATCAAACTTGTTAAGACTTGATTAATTGAAATAGGTTTCATATAGACAATTGACCACCCAAGTTGACCGGTGATTCACGAACGTTAAAACTTGTAAAAACTATATGATGACATATATATATATGGATATATATATATATATAGTTAACATGATATTATGATAAGTAAACATATCATTAAGTATATTAACAATGAACTACATATGTAAAAACAAGACTACTAACTTAATGATTTTGAAACGAGACATATATGTAACGATTATCGTTGTAACGACATTTAATGTATATATATCATATTAAGAGATATTCATACATCATAATATCATGATAATATAATAATTTAAAATCTCATTTGATATTATAAACATTGGGTTAACAACATTTAACAAGATCGTTAACCTAAAGGTTTCAAAACAACACTTACATGTAACGACTAACGATGACTTAACGACTCAGTTAAAATGTATATACATGTAGTGTTTTAATATGTATTCATACACTTTTGAAAGACTTCAAGACACTTATCAAAATACTTCTACTTAACAAAAATGCTTACAATTACATCCTCGTTCAGTTTCATCAACAATTCTACTCGTATGCACCCGTATCCGTACTCGTACAATACACAGCTTTTAGATGTATGTACTATTGGTATATACACTCCAATAATCAGCTCTTAGCAGCCCATGTGAGTCACCTAACACATGTGGGAACCATCATTTGGCAACTAGCATGAAATATCTCATAAAATTACAAAAATATGAGTAATCATTCATGACTTATTTACATGAAAACAAAATTACATATCCTTTATATCTAATCCATACACCAACGACCAAAAACACCTACAAACACTTTCATTCTTCAATTTTCTTCATCTAATTGATCTCTCTCAAGTTCTATCTTCAAGTTCTAAGTGTTCTTCATAAATTCTACAAGTTCTAGTTTCATAAAATCAAGAATACTTCCAAGTTTGCTAGCTTACTTCCAATCTTGTAGAGTGATCATCCAACCTCAAGAAATCTTTCTTATTTACAGTAAGATATCTTTCTAATACAAGGTAATACTCATATTCAAACTTTGATTCAATTTCTATAACTATAACAATCTTATTTCGAGTGGAAATCTTACTTGAACTTGTTTTCGTGTCATGATTCTACTTCAAGAACTTTCAAGCCATCCAAGATCCTTTGAAGCTTGATCCATTTGTCACTTTTCCAGTAGGTTTATCCACAAAACTTGAGGTAGTAATGATGTTCATAACATCATTCGATTCATACATATAAAGCTATCTTATTCGAAGGTTTAAACTTGAAATCACTAGAACATAGTTTAGTTAATTCTAAAGTTGTTCGCAAACAAAAGTTAATCCTTCTAACTTGACTTTTAAAATCAACTAAACACATGTTCTCTATCTATATGATATGCTAACTTAATGATTTAAAACCTGGAAACACGAAAAACACCGTAAAACCGAACATACGCCGTCGTAGTAACACTGCGGGCTATTTTGGGTTTGATAATTAAAAACTATGATAAACTTTGATTTAAAAGTTGTTCTTCTGGGAAAATGATTTTTCTTATGAACATGAAACTATATCCAAAAATCATGGTTAAACTCAAAGTGGAAGTATGTTTTCAAAATGGTCATCAAGACGTCGTTCTTTCGACTGAAATGACTACCTCTTAAAAAACGACTTGTAACTTATATTTCCGACTATAAACCTATACTTTTTCTGTTTAGATTCATAAAATTGAGTTCAATATGAAACCATAGCAATTTGATTCACTCAAAACGGATTTAAAATGAAGAAGTTATGGGTAAAACAAGATTGGATATTTTTTTTATTTTTGTAGCTACGGGAAATATTAACAATTCTATACAAATCATATCCTAGCTAACTTATATTGTATTATACATGTATTCTAATATATTATGTAATTTTGAGATACCATAGACACGTATGTAAATGTTTTAACATATCATATCGACCCATGTATATATATTATTTGGAACAACCATAGACACTCTATATGCAGTAATGTTGGAGTTAGCTATACAGGGTTGAGGTTGATTCCAAAAATATATATACTTTGAGTTGTGATCTAGCCTGAGACGTGTATACACTGGGTCGTGGATTGATTCAAGATAATATATATCGATTTATTTCTGTACATCTAACTGTGGACAACTAGTTGTAGGTTACTAACGAGGACATCTGACTTAATAAACTTAAAACATCAAAATGTATTAAAAGTGTTGTAAATATATTTTGAACATACTTTGATATATATTTACATATTTGTTATAGGTTCGTGAATCGACCAGTGGTCAAGTCTTACTTCCCGACGAAGTAAAAATCTGTGAAAGTGAGTTATAGTCCCACTTTTAAAATCTAATATTTTGGGATGAGAATACATGCAGTTTTATAAATGTTTTACGAAACAGACACAAGTAATTGAAACTACATTATATGGGTGAATGATCGAAGCCGAATATGCCCCTTTTGCTTGGTAGCCTAAGAATTAGTAAACTGGTCTACTAATTGACGCGAATCCTAAAGATAGATCTATTGGGCCTAACGAACCCCATCCAAAGTACCGGATGCTTTAGTACTTCGAATTCGTTTTTATCATGTCCGAAGGATTTCCCGGAATGATAGGAGATATTCTTATATGCATCTTGTTAATGTCGATTACCAGGTGTTCATCATATGAATGAATTTTATCTCTATGTATGGGATGTATATTGAAATATGAAATCTTGTGGTCTATTATTATGATTTGATAATATATAGGTTAAACCTATAACTCACTAACATTTTTGTTGACGTTTTAAGCATGTTTATTCTCAGGTGATTATTAAGAGCTTCCGCTGTTGCATACTAAAATAAGGACAAGATTTGGAGTCCATGCTTGTATGATATTATGTAAAAACTGCATTCAAGAAACTTATTTTTGATGTAATATATTCTTATTGTAAACCATTATGTAATGGTCGTGTGTATACGGTATATTTTAGATTATCATTATTTGATAATCTACGTAATGCTTTTTAAACCATAAAATAAAGGTTATGGTTGTTTTACAAATGAATGCAGTCTTTGAAAAACGTCTCATATAGAGGTCAAAACCTCGCGACGAAATCAATTAATATGGAACGTTTATAATCAATATGAACGGGACATTTCAGTTGGTATCCGAGCGTTGGTCTTAGAGAACCAGAAAATTTGCATTAGTGTGTCTTATCGAGTTTGTTAGGATGCATTAGTGAGTCTGGACTTCGACCGTATTTTCTTTAAAAATGATTGCTTAACATTTTTGTTGGAAACTATATATTATTAACATGTAAATATTATGTGATATATTAATCTCTTAACATATTTGATATTGTGTGATAGATGTCTACCTCTAGCACAAATCCCATTGACTCACCTAATAATAACGAAGATTCGAATATATATTGGCAAGATTCACAAGTTCCCGAAGAACCGGAAGAAGAGGAAATGGAACTGGAAGAAGAGGAACCGGAAGAAGAGGAACCAGAAGAAGAGGAACCGGAAGAAGAAGAAGAGGTTCCGGAGGGGGGAATAGTAGGAACCACAGAAAACCGGTCAAATAAAAGAAAATCCTCAACCAATGGACCAAAGTTAATAATGGTCAATGGTGTTTCCGCTAAGGAAGCAAAATATTGGGAAAATTACCAATTTTTCGATGAATCGGATCCTGATGAGGATTCCGATGATGTTATAGAAATTACCCCGACCCAATTTAATAAGGCAAAAGAAAATAATAAGGGAAAAGGCATCAAAATAGAGAAATCTGATTCCGATCCCGATGAACTTTATATGTACCGTCAACACCCGTATTTTCAATATCGTGACAATAACCCGGGAACCTCTAAACCACCAGGTTTTTCTAAACCAATGTGGAAAACGACGACTCGTATTAGAGGAACATCATATATCCCTAGAAGATTAGGAAAAAGAACCAAGTCCGAAGAAAAAGAAACCAGTGATTCAGATTAAAGGGGTGTGAGCATGTTGTGTAATAAATGTATTGTAGTGTGCTTGTACTTTTATGTTCTATGTAAAAATTGCTTGTATTGTTTGTTATTACGAATCTAATCCTTGTCTATTTTACAGTATAAAAACAAAATGGACGTTAAGGGTAGACAATCGAATATTTTAGAAGACCTACCAGAGGATATAATTGAGGAAATCTTGTCTAGAGTCGGTCAGAATTCATCAGCACATTTAGTTATGGCAAAATTAACTTGTCAAACATTTGAAAGACTTTCCGGAAATGCCTTAGTTTATAAAAGGCTTTCCTTTGATAGGTGGGGTATATCACATTGGGGAGACCGTAAGTTACGCCGTGTTTTCTTTAAAGCATTAAATGCGGGGAACCCAAATGCAATTTTACGATACGGGTTAAGAACCTATTTTGACTCAACATATCCCAACATAGGATTTCATGAATTAGAAAGAGCTTCTAACATGCAACATAAAGAAGCATGTTATGCTTACGGGTTAGTGATGTTCGCTTCTTACCAAAGTGAGAAAAAGTACATCGGATTGCAACTTTTAAATAAGACCTTACCACAAGTGACGGATACAGTAGTTGGGGTGAGAAACAAGGTTTTTAGATTATTACGAGGCTGTTGGACATTAGGAAACCCTCATCCTTTTGATGACATTTGTGACGACCCCGTCAAAACACTTAACGGATCCGTCAGTTGGTCCCACAGCTTGATCGGACTTAAATGAATTAAATAAACAAAGTTGTATTCTTTTATCTCAAAAGTTTCCCAAAAAGGAAACAAACCAAAATATGTAGTTTTAAACAACCAACTATAGTAATAAACCAAAAGTTGACACAAAATCTTGCCAACAAACCCACAAGTTTAAATTATCCAAAAATAGAATGCAAGCTTAAGTTTCATAAATTGTTTCATAAAATCTGCCCAAATGCATGCAGACTCTTCTAAACACAGCGGAAGCATCACAAAACTCAAGTACCTGTGAAAACATGCAAGTAAACTGTCAACACAAAGGTTGAGTGAATTATAGGTTTAAATAAATAAATAAACTTTAGACCACAAGATTTAAAAATGTTAGAAAACATTAAACATTATTCCATTATCAATGAGCCACCTAGTAACCACTTAACCCTTTATTTACCCTTGCCAAACATAATAAAAATATACACTTGGACAGTGTGTCTACAACAAATTACGAAGTACTAAACATTCCGATTATAAATTGCTAGCGCGACTAGCTCGAAATGGGGTTGTCAAACCCGATAGATCTATCCATAGGATTCGCGTTCACCGGTAGAAACCAATTATTACAGTTACCAGACTAGGGAATATTTTTGTCCAACTCACAATGAATAATTAAATTTAACTGTTACTTGTGTCTAAACGTAAATAAAAAATGCATGTAATCACATCCCAAAAAGTATACTTTGAAAAGTATGTAAAGACGGGACTATAACTCACCTTAAAAGCAACTGAAGAAACCACACAAACAAGCGAACAACAAATAGAATAAAGTGATCAAGAATGATCACAACGCCGACCTATAAATAAAGCAGGTCGATATAAATAACTAACTTAGGTCAAGTCTTAGTATGATAGCTATTGTACATGCTGCAAGTAGACATAGAACAATACCCGGCAAGCATCGGTTTGACTGGAACAGCGTACGGACACATACTTTCTATTTTTAGAAAGTTTCTATTTTTAGCAGGTTTCCATTTTTGGAAAGTTTCTATTTTTGGAAAGTTTCTATTTTTGGAAAGTTTCTATTTTTGGAAAGTTTTTAAGTTAGGAAAGTTTCCTTATTTAGAAAGTCAACAAAAGTCAACTGAAAGTCAATAAAAGTCAACTGAAAGTCAAAGTCAACCAAAAGTCAACTCAAAAGTCAAACTTGGTCAAACATAGTCAACGTTAATTTGAAAAGTGTAAATTATAATAATAACATAAGTTATAATGTTTATTAAAGTTAAAAGTGTATAATTATGTCATAACATAAGTTTAATTAAATAAAATGAATTATTAAAGTTAATATAAGTTGAAATGATATAATTAATATAACATAAGTAGTTAATTAATTAATTAAATATTAGTCATAATATAAATATTATTAATTAATAATAAATTTTAAATCATATCATAAGTATTATTAATTAATAATGAATTATTAATCATATCATAAGTTTCTAAATATAATTATTAAATCATAAGTATTTAATAATTAAATCATAATTAAATAATAATTAAGTCTTATAATAATTAAATAATTATTTAATCTTTATTATAAGTCTTATAATAATATTCTTATAAAATAAATTTAATACTTATCATAAGTATTTTCCATTAATAATAAAAGTGTTATTAATCATAAGTTAAATTAAAAGGTTAATTAAATCATAAATAATAATTAAATGATATAATAAATATTTATATCATAAGTCTTAAATAATAATAATTACTTCTTTTATCATAAGTAATTAATTAATAATGAGTTTCATTATTTTTATCATAAGTTTTAGAATTAAACATAAGTTTTAATTCAAAAGTTCATCGGGTTGTATCTTGAGCCCCGGGTGTCGATTTCTGGCGAGCCTTATATGCATCTCCGCCTATTCAAACCACCCGACACAAAGGTGCACTCAAGAACACACTAAGAACAGTCCACAAGTCATGGTAATCAGCCATGACACCACTTGGACCTTCAATTTACTCAAAATTGTGTTTTAGTGGTAACGGGTGAACCGTGGCTCGGATTTAGGTGACCCGAACATGAAAGTTCATCCCACCATCAGTCCTAACACACTAACACACCCTAAAGACACCAAGGATGGCCACAAAGTCGGACCAAACCTGGTTCATGTCAATCCACAATTCAATTTTAACAAAATAGTAATTTGATCATAACTAGGGCTCCGGGAATCGAAACGACATGAATCCGGAGTCTAAAATTAATGTCTTGATGAGAGGAACTCATTTAAATACTTTATTTTAACATTTATCTTAGTCACAAACCCAGAATACACGAAATAGCTGCTGTCCAGAATTTAACAAACAGAAAACATGTGATTATGAGTACATCTATGCATACAAACACCATTACAATAATCCACAAACATCATACTACTAAATAATCATCAAAATACAATAAAAAAATGAAAAATTGAAAATTCTAGGGTTAGGGTTTATACCCTAATCGAGAAACGATCTATGTAATCGCGTAGAGAAGAACGAGAGGAACGCGTTGGTACTAATCACTCCTTGATCCAAGCTTTAATTTTAGATGATGATGATGATGAAGGTTGGTGGTGGTGTCGCCCAAAAAAGTAGAAGGGAGGAGAAAACAAAAAAAATTAGGTTTAGATAGAAAATATGAAAAAAAAAAAAATGAGATGAAAATTGAAAACAAAAGGGGATATCCCCTCCCCACCCATTCGGCCGATTCTACGGGTGGGGTGGGTCCCATTTGGCCCATCTCACTTAAATGTTTAATTCCTGATGGCCCGAAAGCCCGAACGAGTCCCGAAACGCGAAAACGCACTTACGCGATTAAAAATCCGGAAAGATAACAAACGCGCGACGAAAAATAAATATAAATACACTATATAATAATATGATCTTAAAATATCATATTTAAAATATTTAGGATTTAAATGTCCCAAAAACTCGACCGTTGGTTTGAAAACCAAAAAGATTCGCCGGATGGAAATCCGCGAGACGTAGAAACGTATAAATTAAAATATGAATACAAATATTCACATAACACATAATAATTAATATATATATATATATATATATATATATATATATATATATATATATATATATATATATATATATATATATATTATAAAAATAATAATATAGGTCATAGAAATGACGTGGCACACTAACAGTTAACGGCCGTTAAATAATTAACGGAAAAGATAACGGAAAAAGTAGGGTCGTGACAGTACCTTCCCGTTACGGAAATTTCGTCCTGAAATTTAAGCAGGCGCAGGGGTTGACTCGGCATCTGAGAACAAATGCGGGTATTTCTGCTTCATCTGGTCTTCACGCTCCCAAGTGAACTCGGGACCGCGTCTAGCGTTCCATCTGACCCGAACAATAGGAATTTTGCTCTGTTTAAGAGTCTTAACCTCTCGGTCCATGATTTCAACAGGCTCCTCAATAAAATGCAATTGCTTATCAACTTGAAGTTCCTCCAAAGGAATAGTCTGATTAAATTCAGCCAAGCACTTCTTTAAATTCGAAATATGGAAAACATCGTGAACAGCACTGAGTTCTTGTGGCAATTTCAAACGATAAGCCACCGGTCCAACTCTTTCAATGATCTCAAAAGGTCCCACGAAACGAGGACTTAACTTCCCTCTTTTACCAAAACGGATTACGCCCTTCCAAGGCGAAACCTTTAACATAACACGATCACCAACTTGAAATTCAACATCTTTCCTTCCCTTATCGGCATAACTCTTTTGCCGACTCCTAGCTGTTCTCAACCTTTCTTTAATTTGTACAATCTTCTCAGTAGTCTCGTGAATAATCTCTGGACCTGTAAGTTGAGCATCCCCAACCTCATTCCAACAAATAGGAGACCTACATTTCCTACCGTACAAAGCTTCAAACGGTGCGGCTTTAATACTTGCGTGGTAACTGTTGTTATAAGAAAACTCAGCTAGCGGCAAATATTTATCCCACCCATTTCCAAAATCAATGACACACGCTCGCAACATATCTTCTAATGTCTGAATGGTCCTTTCACTTTGACCATCCGTTTGAGGATGATAAGCGGTGCTCATATCCAACCTAGTACCCAAGGCTTCCTGTAAAGATCGCCAAAACCTCGACACAAATTGACTGTCTCGGTCGGAAATAATGGACACGGGAACACCATGCCTAGAAACAATCTCTTTCAAATACAAACGGGTGAGTTTATCCATCGAATCCGTTTCCCTAATCGGCAAAAAGTGAGCCAACTTAGTGAGGTGATCTACAATCACCCAAATCGCATCATAGCCACCCGAAACTCTTGGTAACTTAGTAATAAAATCCATAGTGATACCTTCCCACTTCCACTCGGGAATTTCTGGTTGCACCAAAAGTCCAGACGGTTTTTGATGTTAAGCTTTGACCTTAGTACAGGTCAAACACTTAGCCACATACGTAGCCACATCACCTTTCAAATTATGCCACCAATACAACTCCTTAAGATCCTGATACATCTTTCCTGAACCAGGATGAATAGAGTATCTAGACTTATGAGCCTCATCCAAAACAAGTTGTCGAAGACCTTCAAATTTTGGAACCCAAAGACGTCCCGCAAAATACCTAGTGCCATCAGCTCGTACTTCAAACTTCTTAGCTACCTTTTCTACATTCTCCTTCACGAAATTCTCCTCCTTTAAGGCTTCTTGTTGTGCCTCAAGAATCTGCCTAACGAGGTTTGATCTAACTGTCATATTCAAGGCCCTAACCCTGCGAGGTTCAGTCCTTTCTTTACGACTCAATGCATCAGCCACAACATTGGCCTTACCCGGGTGATACAAAAGGTCACAATTATAATCATTCAATGTCTCAATCCATCTTCGTTGTCTCATGTTCAACTGTTTCTGATCGAGGATATGTTGAAGACTCTTGTGATCGGTGTACACAGTACTCTTAACACCATAAAGATAGTGTCTCCAAATTTTAAGCGCAAAAACAACAGCCCCCAACTCTAAATCATGAGTTGTATAGTTCTGTTCGTGAATCTTCAACTGTCGTGAAGCATACGCAATAACCTTCTTTCGTTGCATCAAAACGCAACCATAGCCTTGTCGCGATGCATCACAATAAACAACAAAATCGTCATTACCCTCTGGTAGTGACAAAATCGGAGCGGTAGTCAACTTCTTCTTCAAAATCTGAAAAGCATCCTCTTGTTCATCCTTCCACTCATACTTCTTCCCCTTATGCGTTAAAGCAGTCAGAGGTTTCGCAATACGAGAGAAATCCTGAATGAACCTTCGATAGTAACCTGCCAACCCTAAGAACTGACGAATCTGAGTAGGAGTTTTTGGGGTTTCCCACTTCTCAATCGCCTCAATTTTAGCAGGATCAACTTGTATTCCCTGTTTACTAACAATATGACCAAGGAACTGAACTTCTCTTAACCAAAAAGCACACTTAGAGAACTTAGCGTACAACTCTTCTTTCTTTAACAAATCAAGCACTAACCTCAAGTGTTCTTCGTGCTCTTCATCACTCTTAGAATAGATAAGGATGTCGTCGATGAAAACAATAACGAACTTGTCCAGATAGGGTCTACACACACGGTTCATGAGGTCCATGAACACAGCAGGTACATTTGTCAATCCGAACGGCATAACAAGAAATTCAAAGTGACCGTAACGGGTGCGAAAAGCAGTTTTTGAAACATCAATTCCTTAACACGCAACTGATGATAGCCAGAATGAAGATCAATTTTTGAATAAACCGAAGAACCCTGAAGCTGATCGAACAGATCATCAATTCTCGGAAGAGGATAACGATTTTTAACAGTGAGCTTATTCAGTTCACGATAATCAATGCATAAACGAAAAGAACCATCTTTCTTCTTAACAAACAGAACGGGAGCTCCCCAAGGGGACGAGCTAGGACGAATGAAACCTTTGTCTAACAACTCACGAAGTTGACTCGACAATTCTTGAAGTTCGGAAGGCGCAAGACGATAAGGAGCACGTGCTACAGGAGCAGCACTGAGAACAAGATCAATTTGAAATTCTACCGCGCGTTGCGGTGGAAGGCCAGGTAATTCATTGGGAAACACCTCGGGAAAATCCCTAACAATGTGAACATCATCAACGTTCTTTACTTCCTTACTAGGATCAACAACATGAGCAAGAATAGCATGACAGCCTTTGCGGAGATGTTTACGAACTTTCATACAGCTAATAAGATTTAACTTTGTGCATTTCTTATCTCCAAAGACCATCAGCGGCTCTCCAATCACATCGGTAATACGAATAGCCTTATCATAACACACGATCTCAGCACGGTTCGCAGACAACCAATCCATACCAATAACAATATCAAAACTACCAAGTTCAATCGGTATCAAATCTATCTCAAAATCCCTACCACCCAGATTAATGTTACATTTGCGATGTACAGTCTTAGCAGTAAGTTCTTTACCATTAGCTACTTCAACAACATAAGTATTGTCTAAGGGAGTTAACGGCGTTTTGATTCTCGGACTTAATTTACTCGACGCGAAACTTAAATCAGCCCCTGAATCAAATAGTACATAAACTGATAAATCGTTGACTGAGAACGTACCAGTAACAAGCTTAGGATCTTCCTCCACATCCTTAGCATTAATGTTGAACGCTCAGCCGCGTGCAGTTTCAGCAGTCTTCTTGTTGGGACAAGCATCTCGGAAATGCCCCGGCTTCCCACACTCATAACAAACCCTTGGATTACCTCCATTATTCGGTTTCCCATTACCATTTCCGTTACCACCTCTATTTCCAACATTATTATTACCACCAGCCGCGGGAGTAGCAGAACCCGGCAAAAGCACTGTACAATCTTTAGCAATGTGCCCTTGCTTAGAGCACCTCTGACAAGTAATTGTGCAGTAACCATCATGAGCTTTATAGCAACGAGGACACACACGCTGATTTCTGTTATTAGCACCTGAGGTATCCTGTTTCTTCTGCTGATTTTGGTTTTGATTGCGGTTGTTATCCCACTTTCGTTTCCCATTATCAGCCTTCTTAACCACCTCTTCACTAATTTCAGCAACTGTAGTCTTGCTTCTTCTCAACACCTTGTCATTAAGTTTGTGGGCCATAGACATAGCCGCCTCAATAGTCTGGGGTTCACTAGACTCAACCCCGTGTTCAATCTTCTCGGACAAACCATCAATGTAAGCCTCAATTTTGCGGTCCTCGTCCGCATAAACCCTAGGACACAGCAAAGTTAACTCGAAAAACCTTCGTTCATAGGCATCTAACTCGGTGCCATGCATTTTCAAATTTTTGAGCTCAACCTCTAGCTTCTTAAGCTCACCCCGAGGTCTATAGCGGGTGATCAATCTTTCTTTAAAATCATTCCAGGCCAAACCATAAGCTACATCGTTCCCCAAACTACTAACCATATTGTTCCACCATGTCAAGGCACTATCCTTGAGAGTGCAACTAGCAAAACTAACTTTGTCCTCTTCACGGACCCGACTGACCTGAAAATAGATTCGATTTTCTCGAACCAACGAGTAAGCCCTATTGGTCCTTCCGTACCACTGAATTCTTGGGGTCGACCAGCCATAAAAGTTTTGTGGGAGCATCCCACGTTGTTGTTCACATTGGCGTTAACATTAGCATTTGTTGCCATAGCAGCAGCAATTCCTTCATTGATCAGGCGTTGCATACGTGCTTCAGTGGACTCTCTTGGAGGCATGATCTTCAAAATAGAATAACACATCGTTAGTACCAAGAATAATACTAGTGTCATAAAGGAATAGATCAAAACACGAAAAGACTAACCATTAAGATATTAGTTAACTAACACTATGAGTAATAACATGACAGTTATGATTGTTATAGAAATAACCATCACATGCATACATATTTTATGATAACATCATACAATATACATAGCACCTAACATACATGAACATATATTACGCATAATATAACATGCCAAGAGCCACAACATTAGAAATAAAACATGATAATGATAATAGATGTCATAAAAATAACCATCCATACATAATGAAAAATATCCCATAACAAAATCTTAATAAAATCCTCGGCAAAACGCCGTACATAACCCAAAATGTATGTATAAAAAGGACATTAAGTCTGATGAAATAGATAATCAATATGAATAATCATATCACATTCGCTTAGAGCGGGTGTGATAAGCTGGTCCAGCATGAGTCTCGGCAGGATCCTCATACTTACGCAACTTCCCTTTCACAACATCCAACTCTTCCTTCAACACACGAACAGTGCTCTCGAGAGCCTCGAACTTAGCCTTAACTTCTCGATCACGCTTATGGTTCTCATCCTCAACCCTATGCTTGAAAGTGATAAAGTTACCCGTGTCGGCACGGATCTCGTCCATAACTTTATTATGTGGCAAAGTGCGCAAACAATCATTAAGGGAGTTAATACGTGTCACCTCATTATAAGCCCGGTTCATATGAGTAATGGTAGAAAAATAGTAATGAACAGGATCATCGATCTCTGGTTGATTAGCACGTCGTCTAGCAGGAGACGGTGGAGCAGGAGCAGCAACGGAGTTATCGCTCGAAGTCGACATCTGCAAACAGCAAAACCGCAAACCACATACCAAAAAGATATAAAAGCTAATAATATAACTTATACGAAATGAAATGCACATTAATGCTATAGCAAAAAGGTCGGGCTGTAGACTAGACTCTAATGCACCCTAAAAACCACGGGTTGACCACATTAAGACCGCCTAGTTCCCTACAACCAAGGCTCTGATACCACATGTGACGACCCCGTCAAAACACTTAACGGATCCGTCAGTTGGTCCCACAGCTTGATCGGACTTAAATGAATTAAATAAACAAAGTTGCATTCTTTTATCTCAATAGTTTCCCAAAAAGGAAACAAACCAAAATATGTAGTTTTAAACAACCAACCATAGTAATAAACCAAAAGTTGACACAAAACCTTGCCAACAAACCCACAAGTTTAAATTATCCAAAAATAGAATGCAAGCTTAAGTTTCATAAATTGTTTCATAAAATCTGTCCAAATGCATGCAAACTCTTCTAAACACAGCGGAAGCATCACAAAACTCAAGTACCTGTGAAAACATGCAAGTAAACTGTCAACACAAAGGTTGAGTGAATTATAGGTTTAAATAAATAAATAAACTTTAGACCACAAGATTTAAAAATGTTAGAAAACATTAAACATTATTCCATTATCAATGAGCCACCTGGTAACCACTTAACCCTTTATTTACCCTTGCCAAACACAATAAAAATATACACTTAGACAGTGTATCTATAACAAATTACGAAGTAGTAAACATTCCGATTATAAATTGCTAGCGCGACTAGCTCGAAATGGGGTTGTCAAACCCGATAGATCTATCCATAGGATTCGAGTTCACCGGTAGAAACCAATGATTACAGTTACCAGACTAGGAAATATTTTTGTCCAACTCACAATGAATAATTAAATTTAACTGTTACTTGTGTCTAAACGTAAATAAAAAATGCATGTAATCATATCCCAAAAAGTATACTTTTAAAAGTATGTAAATACGGGACTATAACTCACCTTAAAAGCAACTGAAGAAACCACACAAACAAGCGAACAGCAAATAGAATAAAGTGATCAGGAATGATCACAACGCCGACCTATAAATAAAGCAGGTCGATATAAATAACTAACTTAGGTCAAGTCTTAGTATGATAGCTATTGTACATGTTGCAAGTAGACATAGAACAATACTCGGCAAGCATCGGTTTGACTGGAACAGCGTACGGACACATACTTTCTATTTTTAGAAAGTTTCTATTTTTAGCAGGTTTCCATTTTTGGAAAGTTTCTATTTTAGGAAAGTTTCTATTTTTGGAAAGTTTCTATTTTTGGAAAGTTTCTATTTTTGGAAAGTTTTTAAGTTAGGAAAGTTTCCTTATTTAGAAAGTCAACAAAAGTCAACTGAAAGTCAAAGTCAACCGAAAGTCAACTCAAAAGTCAAACTTGGTCAAACATAGTCAACGTTAATTTGAAAAGTGTAAATTATAATAATAACATAAGTTATAATGTTTATTAAAGTTAAAAGTGTATAATTATGTCATAACATAAGTTTAATTAAATAAAATGAATTATTAAAGTTAATATAAGTTGAAATGATATAATTAATATAACATAAGTAGTTAATTAATTAATTAAATATTAGTCATAATATAAATATTATTAGTTAATAATAAATTTTAAATCAAATCATAAGTATTATTAATTAATAATGAATTATTAATCATATCATAAGTTTCTAAATATAATTATTAAATCATAAGTATTTAATAATTAAATCATAATTAAATAATAATTAAGTCTTATAATAATTAAATAATTATTTAATCTTTATTATAAGTCTTATAATAATATTCTTATAAAATAAATTTAATACTTACCATAAGTATTTTCCATTAATAATAAAAGTGTTATTAATCATAAGTTAAATTAAAAGGTTAATTAAATCATAAATAATAATTAAATGATATAATAAATATTTATATCATAAGTCTTAAATAATAATAATTACTTCTTTTATCATAAGTAATTAATTAATAATGAGTTTCATTATTTTTATCATAAGTTTTAGAATTAAACATAAGTTTTAATTCAAAAGTTCATCGGGTTGTATCTTGAGCCCCGGGTGTCGATTTCTGGCGAGCCTTATATGCATCTCCGCCTATTCAAACCACCCAACACAAAGGTGCACTCAATAACACACCAAGAACAGTCCACAAGTCGTGGTAATCAGCCATGACACCACTTGGACCTTCAATTTACTCAAAACCATGTTTTAGTCGTAACGGGTGAACCGTGGCTCGGATTTAGGTGACCCGAACATGAAAGTTCGTCCCACCATTAGTCCTAACACACTAAAACACCCTAAAGACACCAAGGATGGCCACAAAGTCAGACCAAACCTGGTTCATGTCAATCCACAATTCAATTTTAACAAAATAGTAATTTGATCATAAATAGGGCTCCGGGAATCGAAACGACATGAATCCGGAGTCTAAAATTAATGTCTTGATGAGATGAACTCATTTACATACTTTATTTTAACATTTATCTCAGTCACAAACCCAGAATACACGAAATAGCTGCTGTACAGAATTTAACAAACCGAAAACATGTGATTATGAGTACATCTATGCATACAAACACCATTACAATAATCCACAAACATCATACTACTAAATAATCATCAAAATTCAGTAAATAAATGAAAAAATGAAAATTATAGGGTTAGGGTTTATACCCTAATCGAGAAACGATCTATGTAATCGCGTAGAGAAGAACGAGAGGAACGCGTTGGTACTAATCACTCCTTGATCCAAGCTTTAATTTTAGATGATGATGATGATGAAGGTTGGTGGCGGTGTCGCCCAAAAAAGGAGAAGGGAGGAGAAAACACAAAAAATTAGGTTTAGATAGAAAATATGAAGAAGAAAAAAATGAGATGAAAATTGAAAACAAAAGGGGATATCCCCTCCCCACCCATTCGGCCGATTCTAGGGGTGGGGTGGGTCCCACTTGGCCCATCTCACTTAAATGTTTAATTCCTGATGGCCCGAAAGCCCGAACGAGTCCCGAAACGCGAAAACGCACTTACGCGATTAAAAATCCGGAAAGATAACAAACGCGCGACGAAAAATAAATATAAATACACTATATAATAATATAATCTTAGAATATCATATTTAAAATATTTAGGATTTAAATGTCCCAAAAACTCGACCGTTGGTTTGAAAACCAAAAAGATTCGCCGGATGGAAATCCGCGAGACGTAGAAACGTATAAATTAAAATATGAATACAAATATTCACATAACATATAATAATTAATATATATATATATATATATATATATATATATATATATATATATATATATATATATATATATATATATATATATATATATATATATATATTATAAAAATAATAATATAGGTCATAGAAATGATGTGGCACACTAACAGTTAATGGCCGTTAAATAATTAACGGAAAAGATAACGGAAAAAGTAGGGTCGTGACAACATTACAACATGCTGCCTAGCCAATGGTCATAACGGTTATTTTCCACAAGACCAAGGATGGGAAGTAGTCTTAGTAAAACCAGAATGCATGACTTGTTTCTGGACTTATGAATTACGTGTTTTTATTTCCTTTGCTGAACAACTTGCGTATTAACTAGATTTATCTTCAAAACTGTCCTGTATCAAAGTGTACTATATTTCATGTTATATACTCCCTCCGTCCCAGATTAATTATCCCCAGACAAAAAACACACAGTTTTAGGAAATCCCACTAACTTTATTTCTCCACCAATGAAATATCTTCTCTCTCCATATCCACCAATGAAATATCTCCTTTCCTTTCTATTTATGGAAGTAGACAATTAATTTGGGACATCCCAAAATGGAATACTGGACAATAATTTAGGGACGGAGGGAGTATAATATAGCGAAGTTGTAAGTTTGAAGAATATTTGTATGTGATATATTATAATCAGTTTTTCATATGGAATTTTAGTAGTTGAATTGTATATTAGCTACTAAGTATGAACTTAACGGGTAGGTAGTACCCGAATTTAAACTTATAAAACGCTAATATGAAGAAAAAGCTTTTATAAATGAGTTCATATTATGCTACGAAATACTATTGACTACTCTTAATATTCTGTATGATTAACTCGATTCAGTTGGCTATTTTGAAGGAAATGGCACCGACTACTCGACACACCATGAATATGAGCGAAGAGGAATTTCGTACTTTTCTTGCTGCAAACATAGCTGCAGTACAGGCTGCGCTACATACCAACAATAACTCTGAATCTAGCAATGCAGATAACGGCGCAAGAAATTGTGTAGGATGCACCTACAAAGAATTCACTGCCTGCAAACCTTTGGAATTTGATGGAACCGAAGGACCAATTGGATTGAAACGGTGGACCGAGAAAGTCGAATCGGTGTTTGCCATAAGTAAGTGTACTGAAGAGGACAAAGTTAAGTACGCTACGCATACCTTCACAGGTACTGTGTTAACGTGGTGGAACACCTATCTTGAACAGGTAGGACAAAATGCTGCTTACGCACTACCGTGGTCGGCATTCAAGCAATTGATGAACGAGCAGTACCGTAGTAGAAACGAAGTCAATAAACTCAAGGCAGAACTTAGAGAGTTACGAACACAAGGGTTCGACGTTACCACATATGAACGACGATTCACAGAGTTGTGCCTATTGTGTCCGGGAGCATTCGAAGATGAAGAAAAGAAGATCAACGCGTTTGTAAAAGGGTTACCAGTAAGGATTCAAGAAGATGTAAGTTCACACGAGCCCGCTTCTATACAGAAGGCAAGTCGAATGGCTCATAAACTCATAAATCAGATTGAGGGAAGAATTAAAGAGCAGGTGGCCGAAGAAGCCAACACGAAACAACTCAAGAGGAAGTGAGAGGAAAACGGTGACAAGAGTTACCAGTACAACAACAATAACAATTACAACCACAATCGCAACAACTATCCCAACAACCGCAAAAACAATCGCAACAATAACCGCAATCCTAACAATAACTACAACAAACATCCCAACAACAACAACAACAACTACAACAACCGTTTCAACAACAATAACAATCCCAACAACAACCTAAATAACAACAACGGCAACAAAAACCAAAAACAGCCATGTCATAGGTGTGAAGAAAATCACCAGGGGTTTTGCACGACATTTTGCAATAGGTGTAAAAGAAATGGTCATAGCGCGACAAAGTGTGAGGTCTACGGACCAAAGTTTAACAGAACTAAGGGAGCAAATAATGCCAGAACAAGTAATGCCGAAACGAATAGTGTCGGAGCAAGTAATACCAACGCTGTTTGTTATAAATGTGGAAAACCGGGCCACATTATTAGAAATTGCCCGAATCAGGGGAATACTAATGGGCAGGGCCGTGGAAGAGTTTTCAATATTAATGCGACAAAAGCACAGCAAGACCCGAAGCTTGTTACGGGTACGTTTCTTATTGACGATAAATCTGCTTATGTTTTATTTGATTCGGGTGCGGATAGTAAATTAAGTTGCCCATTGACGCCTTTGGATAGTAAATTTTTACTCGAATTAGCAAACGGTAAATTAATTTCAGCAGATAATATATGTCGGGAGAGAGAAATTAAACTGGGGGATGAAACGTTTAAAATTGATTTAATACCAGTCGAGTTAGGGAGTTTTGATGTAATAATTAGCATGGACTGGTTGAAAAAGGTGAGAGCAGAGGTCGTTTGTTACAAAAATGCAATTCGCATTATGCGTGAAAAAGGAAAACCTTTAATGGTGTACGGAGAAAAGAACAACGCGAAATTAAATCTTATTAGTAATTTGAAGGCGCAAAAACTAATAAGAAAAGGTTATTACGTCATTCTAGCTCACATCGAGGAAGTTAAATCTGAAGAAAAGAACATCAGTGATGTTCCCGTCGCAAAAGAATTTCCCGATGTATTTCTGAAAGAATTACCGGGATTACCCCCACATCGATCCGTTGAATTTCAAATAGACCTCGTACCGAGAGCTGCACCAATAGCTCGTGCTCCATACAGACTCGCACCCAGCGAAATGAAGGAACTTCAGAGCCAGTTACAGGAACTTTTAGAGCGTGGTTTCATTCGACCAAGCACATCACCATGGGGAGCTCCTGTTTTGTTTGTCAAGAAGAAAGATGGTACATTCAGGTTGTGTATCGACTACCGAGAGTTGAACAAACTGACCATCAAGAACCACTACCCACTACCGAGAATCGACGACTTATTTGATCAACTACAAGGCTCTTCTGTTTATTCGAAGATCGATTTACGTTCTGGATATCATCAAATGCGGGTGAAGGAGGATGATATTCCAAAGACTGCTTTTAGGACGCGTTACGGTCATTATGAGTTTATGGTTATGCCATTTGGATTGACTAACGCACCAGCTGTGTTCATGGACCTCATGAACCGAGTGTGTGGGCTATATCTTGACAAGTTTGTCATTGTTTTCATCGATGACATACTTATTTACTCGAAGAATGATCAAGAACACGAAGAACACTTGAGAAAAGTGCTAGAGTTGTTAAGGAAAGAAAAACTGTAAGCTAAGTTTTCAAAGTGTGCATTTTAGTTGGAAGAAGTTCAATTCCTCGGTCACATAGTGAACAAAGAAGGTATTCGGGTGGATCCAGCAAAGATTGAAACCGTTGAAAAGTGGGAAACCCCGAAAACTCCAAAACACATACGCCAATTTTTAGGACTAGCTGGTTACTACAGAAGGTTCATCCAAGACTTTTCCAGAATAGCAAAACCCTTGACTACATTAAAGCATAAAGGGAAGAAATTTGAATGGAAGGATGAACAAGAGAAAGCGTTTCAGTTATTGAAGAAAAAGTTAACTACGGCACCTATATTGTCATTACCTGAAGGGAATGATGATTTTGTGATATATTGTGACACCTCAAAGCAAGGTCTCGGTTGTGTATTAATGCAACGAACGAAAGTAATTGCTTATGCGTCTAGACAATTGAAGATTCACGAACAAAATTATACGACGCATGATTTGGAATTAGGTGCGGTAGTTTTTGCATTAAAGACTTGGAGGCACTACTTATATGGGGTCAAAAGTATTATATATACCGACCATAAAAGTCTTCAACACATATTTAATCAGAAACAACTGAATATGAGGCAGCGTAGGTGGATTGAATTGTTGAATGATTACGACTTTGAGATTCGTTACCACCCGGGGAAGGCAAATGTGGTAGCCGACGCCTTGAGCAGGAAGGACAGAGAACCCATTCGAGTAAAAGCTATGAATATAATGATTCACACTAACCTTACTACTCAAATAAAGGAGGCGCAACAAGGAGTTTTAAAAGAGGGAAATTTAAAGGATGAAATACCCAAAGGATCGGAGAAGCATCTTAATATTCGGGAAGACGGAACCCGGTATAGGGCTGAAAGGATTTGGGTACCAAAATTTAGAGATATGAGAGAAATGGTACTTAGAGAAGCTCATAAAACCAGATACTCAATACATCCTGGAACGGGGAAGATGTACAAGGATCTCAAGAAACATTTTTGGTGGCCGGGTATGAAAGCCGATGTTGCTAAATACATAGGAGAATGTTTGACGTGTTCTAAGGTCAAAGCTAAGTATCAGAAACCATCAGGTCTACTTCAACAACCCGAAATCCCGGAATGGAAATGGGAAAACATTACCATGGATTTCATCACTAAATTGCCAAGGACTGCAAGTAGTTTTGATACTATTTGGGTAATAGTTGATCGTCTCACCAAATCAGCACACTTCCTGCCAATAAGAGAAGATGACAAGATGGAGAAGTTAGCATGAATGTATTTGAAAGAAGTCATCTCCAGACATGGAATACCAATCTCTATTATCTCTTATAGGGATGGCAGATTTATTTCAAGATTCTGGCAGACATTACAGCAAGCATTAGGAACTCGTCTAGATATGAGTACTGCCTATCATCCACAAACTGATGGGCAGAGTGAAAGGATAATACAAACGCTTGAAGACATGCTACGAGCATGTGTTATTGATTTCGGAAACAGTTGGGATCGACATCTACCGTTAGCAGAATTTTCCTACAACAACAGCTACCATTCAAGCATTGAGATGGCGCCGTTTGAAGCACTTTATGGTAAAAAGTGCAGGTCTCCGATTTGTTGGAGTGAAGTGGGGGATAGACAGATTACGGGTCCGGAGATAATACAAGAAACTACCGAGAAGATCATCCAAATTCAACAACGGTTGAAAACCGTCCAAAGTCGACAAAAGAGCTACGCCGACATTAAAAGAAAAGATATAGAATTTGAAATTGGAGAGATGGTCATGCTTAAGGTTGCACCTTGGAAAGGCGTTGTTCGATTTGGTAAACATGGGAAATTAAATCCAATGTATATTGGACCATTCAAGATTATTGATCGTGTCGGACCAGTAGCTTACCGACTTGAGTTACCTCAACAACTCGCGGCTGTACATAACACTTTCCACGTCTCAAATTTGAAGAAATGTTTTGCTAAAGAAGATCTCACTATTCCGTTAGATGAAATCCAAATCAACGAAAAACTTCAATTCATCGAAGAACCCGTCGAAATAATGGATCGTGAGGTTAAAAGACTTAAGCAAAACAAGATACCAATTGTTAAGGTTCGATGGAATGCTCGTAGAGGACCCGAGTTCACCTGGGAACAAGAAGATCAGATGAAGAAGAAATAACCCGCATTTATTTCCAGAAGATACGTCAACACCTCCAACTGCTTAAAATTTTGGGACGAAATTTATTTAACGGGTAGGTACTGTAGTGACCCAAAATTTTCCGTGTTTATATATATATATATTAAATGAAATTGTTATTTACATGATTAAGTGTTTCCAATATGTTAAGAAATCAAACTTGTTAAGACTTGATTAATTGAAATAGGTTTCATATAGACAATTGACCACCCAAGTTGACCGGTGATTCACGAACGTTAAAACTTGTAAAAACTATATGATGACATATATATGGATATATATATATAGTTAACATGATATTATGATAAGTAAACATATCATTAAGTATATTAACAATGAACTACATATGTAAAAACAAGACTACTAACTTAATGATTTTGAAACGAGACATATATGTAACGATTATCGTTGTAACGACATTTAATGTATATATATCATATTAAGAGATATTCATACATCATAATATCATGATAATATAATAATTTAAAATCTCATTTGATATTATAAACATTGGGTTAACAACATTTAACAAGATCGTTAACCTAAAGGTTTCAAAACAACACTTACATGTAACGACTAACGATGACTTAACGACTCAGTTAAAATGTATATACATGTAGTGTTTTAATATGTATTCATACACTTTTGAAAGACTTCAAGACACTTATCAAAATACTTCTACTTAACAAAAATTCTTACAATTACATCCTCGTTCAGTTTCATCAACAATTCTACTCGTATGCACCTGTATTCGTACTCGTACAATACACAGCTTTTAGATGTATGTACTATTGGTATATACACTCCAATGATCAGCTCTTAACAGCCCATGTGAGTCACCTAACACATGTGGGAACCATCATTTGGCAACTAGCATGAAATATCTCATAAAATTACAAAAATATGAGTAATCATTCATGACTTATTTACATGAAAACAAAATTACATATCCTTTATATCTAATCCATACACCAACGACCAAAAACACCTAAAAACACTTTAATTCTTTAATTTTCTTCATCTAATTGATCTCTCTCAAGTTCTATCTTCAAGTTCTAAGTGTTCTTCATAAATTCTAAAAGTTCTAGTTTCATAAAATCAAGAATACTTCCAAGTTTGCTAGCTTACTTCCAATTTTGTAGAGTGATCATTCAACATTAAGAAATCTTTCTTATTTACAGTAAGATATCTTCCTAATACAAGGTAATACTCATATTCAAACTTTGATTCAATTTCTATAACTATAACAATCTTATTTCGAGTGGAAATCTTACTTGAACTTGTTTTCGTGTCATGATTCTACTTCAAGAACTTTCAAGCCATCCAAGATCCTTTGAAGCTAGATACATTTGTTTCTTTTCCAGTAGGTTTATCCACAAAACTTGAGGTAGTATTGATGTTCATAACATCATTCGATTCATACATATAAAGCTATCTTATTCGAAGATTTAAACTTGAAATCACTAGAACATAGTTTAGTTAATTCTAAACTTGTTCGCAAACAAAAGTTAATCCTTCTAACTTAACTTTTAAAATCAACTAAATACATGTTCTATATCTATATGATATGCTAACTTAATGATTTAAAACCTGGAAACACGAAAAACACCGTAAAACCGGACATACGCCGTCGTAGTAACACCGCGGGCTGTTTTGGGTTTGATAATTAAAAACTATGATAAACTTTGATTTAAAAGTTGTTCTTCTGGGAAAATGATTTTTCTTATGAACATGAAACTATATCAAAAAATCATGGTTAAACTCAAAGTGAAAGTATGTTTTTCAAAATGGTCATCAAGACGTCGTTCTTTCGACTGAAATGACTACCTCTTACAAAAATGACTTGTAACTTATATTTCCGACTATAAACCTATACTTTTTCTGTTTAGATTCATAAAATTTAGTTCAATATGAAACCATAGCAATTTGATTCACTCAAAACGGATTTAAAATGAAGAAGTTATGGGTAAAACAAGATTGGATATTTTTTTGATTTTTGTAGCTACGGGAAATATTAACAATTCTATACAAATCATATCCTATCTAACTTATATTGTATTATACATGTATTCTAATATATTATGTAATCTTGAGATACCATAGACACGTATGCAAATGTTTTGACATATCATATCGACCCATGTATATATATTATCTGGAACTACCATAGACACTCTATATGCAGTAATGTTGGAGTTAGTTATACAGGGTTGAGGTTGATTCCAAAAATATATATACTTTGAGTTGTGATCTAGCCTGAGACGTGTATACACTGGGTCGTGGATTGATTCAAGATAATATATATCGATTTATTTCTGTACATCTAACTGTGGACAACTAGTTGTAGGTTACTAACGAGGACAGCTGACTTAATAAACTTAAAACATCAATACTTTGATATATATGTACATATTTGTTATAGGTTCGTGAATCGACCAGTGGCCAAGTCTTACTTTCCGACGAAGTAAAAATATGTGAAAGTGAGTTATAGTCCCACTTTTAAAATCTAATATTTTGGGATGAGAATACATGCAGTTTTATAAATGTTTTACGAAATAGACACAAGTAATTGAAACTACATTATATGGGTGAATGATCGAAGCCGAATATGCCCCTTTTGCTTGGTAGCCTAAGAATTAGTAAACCGATCTACTAATTGACGCGAATCCTAAAGATAGATCTATTGGGCCTAACAAACCCCATCCAAAGTACCGGATGCTTTAGTACTTCGAATTCGTTTTCATCATGTCCGAAGGATTTCCTGGAATGATAGGGGATATTCTTATATGCATCTTGTTAATGTCGGTTACCAGGTGTTCACCATATGAATGAATTTTATCTCTATGTATGGGATGTATATTGAAATATGAAATCTTGTGGTCTATTATTATGATTTGATAATATATAGGTTAAACCTATAACTCACCAACATTTTTGTTGACGTTTTAAGCATGTTTATTCTCAGGTGATTATTAAGAGCTTCCGCTGTTGCATACTAAAATAAGGACAAGATTTAGAGTCCATGCTTGTATGATATTATGTAAAAACTGCATTCAAGAAACTTATTTTTGATGTAATATATTCTTATTGTAAACCATTATGTAATGGTCGTGTGTAAACGGTATATTTTAGATTATCATTATTTGATAATCTACGTAATGCTTTTTAAACCTTTATAGATAAAATAAAGGTTATGGTTGTTTTAAAAATGAATGCAGTCTTTGAAAAACGTCTCATATAGAGGTCAAAACCTCGCGACGAAATCAATTAATATGGAACGTTTATAATCAATATGAACGGGACATTTCATGGAAGTCTTCCAACCGAATCATGAATGTAATTAATGTGTACGGGCCTCACGACAACAAAAGTAAACTCAAGATGTGGAAATCGATCTCTGAGATTTTGGAACAGGATAGAGACGGGGCCTGGGCCCTTTGCGGTGATTTCAACAAAGTAAGGGATAAGAATGAATGCTTAATTGTGATTTCATAGAATACCGGGCTAAGAGGTTCAATGATTTTATAAGCTCAAACAATCTTATCGATCTCCCATTAGGTTGGATTCTCTTTACCCGGGTTAGTGATGATGGGTCAAAATTTAGAAAATTGGATCGATTTTTGGTCACCGAAAGATTTTGTGATGATTGGATTAATTTATCAGCAGTTGCACTTGAAAGAAAACATTCGGACCACTGTCTTATTATATTAAAAGACGACGAAAAGAACTTTGGCCCTAAGCCATTCAAAATCTTCGATGCTTGGCTTGAAGAAGAAGATATTGATCAGGTGATTATAGATGCTTGGAAAGAAGAGTCATCGGTTTCTAATCGCAGAGACTGCAATTTTCGTAATAAACTCAAAAAAGTCAAAGAGGAGCTTAGAAAGTGGAGTAACAAAAGATATGGTGGGTTGGATGGGGAAATCAAATTATTAAAAGAATCAGCAGGGGCCCTTGAAATAAAGGCTGAGATTGGAGGTTTAATAGATGCGGAGAGAAAGGGATGGCAAGACACTAGGAAGCTTTGGCTCGAAAAGAATCGATAAAGTCATGTATGCTAAAGCAAAAGGCGAGGGTTCGGTGGATATTGGAGGGCGAGAAAAACTCTCGTTACTTCCACTCTGTCATTAAAAGAAAGAAAAATTTAAATAGTATACGTGGGCTGAATATTGGGGGTATATGGAACGAGAATCCACAGGATATCAAAGATGAGATATTCGGTCACTACAAAAAAATGTCTCAGAGCTGAATCAGGATCGACCTAGTCTAGAAGATTTATGTTATCGCACATTATCCGATGATCAAGCTGCTAATCTTGAAGTGGCCTTTAGCGTACAGGAAATTCATGAGGCAATTCTTGAATGCGGGAGCACCAAGGCCCCGGGCCCGGACGGGTTCAACATGAGGTTCTTTAAAAAACATTGGGACATTATTAAAACCGAACTTGTTGACGCAATCATGTGGTTTTGGGATAAGGAAGAGATTTCACGGGGGTGCAATGCTTCCTTCGTTACTTTAATACCGAAGAAAAACGACCCCTTGGGCCTTGGTGATTTCCGGTCAATTAGTCTAATAGGAAGCTATTATAAAATCATATCAAAGGTGTTAGCTAATCGTTTAAAGAAAGTTACTCCTACCTTGGTGGGGCACGAGCAAAGTGCTTATTTAAAAGATAGATTCATTTTGGATGAAGCCCTGATTGTAAACGAATCGATAAACTTTTTGAGGGCTAAAAAACATAAAGGCATTATTTTTAAGGTGGACTTCGAAAAGGCTTTCGATTGCCTTAATTGGGATTTTCTTTTGGAGGTTATGAAGTGCATGGGGTTCGGATCTAAATGAAGAAATTGGATTCTTGCCTGTCTCAAATCGGCATCGGTATCCGTTCTCGTCAACGGATCCCCAACAAAGGAGTTCTCTTTGGAGAGAGGGGTATGACAAGGAGATCCGTTATCTCCATTTGTATTCATCATTGCTACCGAAGGCCTCAATGTGTTAACCAAAGCGGCTACCGATAATGGTGTTTTCAAAGGGGTGGAGATCGGGAAGGATAATATACTACTCTCTCATCTTCAATATGCCGATGACACTATCTTTTTTCGTGAGTGGAATAGACCCAATGTTTATAGTCTTCATAGTTTGCTTAAATGTTTTGAATTTGCGTCGGGGTTGAAAGTTAATTTTCAAAAAAGCTTCTTATACGGAATTCGAACTAGTAAGGAGGAAGTGACTTATGTTGCTAAGCGAATCGGGTGTCAAGTGGGGGAATTCCCGTTCACCTATTTCAGGATTCCCATTGGGTCGAAAATGTCTAGAGTGAAAGAGTGGGAATGTGTAATCGATAAAATAAAAGGGAGGTTATTGGATTGAAAAGTGTGAACGTTGTCTACCGGAGGAAGGGTAACGCTAATTAAATCGGTCCTCAATAGTCTACCGTTGCACTATTTCTCGTTATTTCGTGCTCTCCGATGTGTGTTAAATATACTTGAGAGAGTGGGGCGTTCATTTTTTTGGGGTGGGTCGGGTGCGGGCTCAAAAATTGCTTGGGTAAAATGGGATAAAGTTATCACTTCTTACGATAACGGGGGGCTTAATATTGGGTCATTGGAAAGTAAAAACTTGGCTCTTTTGAAAAAGTGGTGGTGGAGGTTTAAAACCGAAATCGAGTCTTTTTAGGTCAAAATCATTCGTAGTATTCATGGTGCGGACGGTGGTTTAAGTGCAGGGGGCAACCCTCTCGGGCTCAAGCCATCGGTACGTGGTCTAACATTGTTTTGACAGGTTTTTATTTGGAAGAAATTAATGTTCCCTTCAGATCATTGTTTCGCAAGATCGTTGGTGACAGGTCGAAGACTGCTTTTTGGAGTGAAAACTGGACAGGGAAAGGATGCTTTCAAGAGCTGTTTCCCAGATTATTCAGGCTCGACAATTGTAGAGAGTCATTGATAAACGAACGGGTGACATTGGATGATGCTGGTAATTCTGTCCCGAATTTTAGCTGGGCACGAACTCCGGATGGTAGAACTTTGGATGAGTTATGCAAACTGGAAAAAATGATCTCGGGGTACGCATTCGACATCAAAAAACATGATCATTGAACGTGGATTGGTGCTAGCGATGGAAAATTTACTGTTAAAAAATTATCCTTGCTCATCGATGAACAGATTATGATAAGAGCCGCAAATTCCGAGGTAACGATGCTTAACAGATTAGTCCCAAAGAAGCTTGAGGTGTTCGCTTGGCGTGCAACAAAAAAGAGATTATAGGTCAGGACCGAACTCGACAAAAGGGGTATCGATCTTCACAGTGTTCGATGCCCTTTATGCGATGACGGTTTGGAGTCGGTGGATCACACTCTCATTTTTTGTAAATTCGCAATGGAAACTTGGGATCGTATTTTTAAATGGTGGGGGTTCGGAAGTTTCTCAAACTTTAGTGTCAACGAGATTCTAAAAGGATATGCTCCGATTTCGATGTCTTCTCTTGGGAAAAAGGTGTGACAAGCAGTGGAGTGGGTTTGTGGTTATTATATTTGGCGTAACAGGAACAATAAAGTCTTTCGAGGTTCATCTTGGAACGCTCCGGTCGCGCTCAATGAGATCCAAATAAAGTCTTTCGATTGGATCTTCCGTAGAATTCGTGGGAAGAATATTGATTGGCTATCTTGGATTAGTAACCCTAGTGTATATCTTAACATCTAATCGTCAGATAACATCATTGTATAGCTCGTGCACTCTGTTCGCCTCCTTGTAAACAGATTGAGGTTTTTCATGTTGTCTGTATATTGTGAGCGGCTACCATGTTAGTCGGCTCCGACATCTGTACGATTTGTTCTCATATTATATATTCATATTTCTGCTTGCTTTCCCAAAAAAAAAAAAAAAAAAAAAAAAAAAAATCACCTCAAGTAACTACCCCATTACTCCAATGTACTATCATTAAAGCTTGAAAATTTCTTTTAAGTATAGCCCTACGAGCTAATATTAGAAAAATCCTTTAAAATATTACCGATACCTGTATTAATTACTCTAAAACTATATTTTCAATATAGGTCCTTTACTATCGAAATTTTTGGACCGTCGTTAATATACATACATAACGATTAACTATTAATTTGTAATGTGTACGTGTTGAACTTTTAATAGTAACAATACTTTTATAAATGTTAAAGATAGTCGTAAATAGTAAGTAAAATATCCTAAAAAGTACTTATAGTTTTAACTAGAAAAAAATTCGACCACGCGTTGCTGCGATTGTATTCAACGCGCGGTCGAATTTGGATATACGTTGTTTGGTACCTAATATATCTAATAGGTTGGGTTGTTTGTTGTACGTGTATGTATATGTATGAAATATAGCCCGAAATATTTAGTATTTTTTTAATGATGTCCGTTTCGTGTATAGTTAGTCGCGGTGTGTTCATAAAATTACTTCGAGTTAAATGGTGGTTTCGAAAAAATTTAACTCGCACCGAACGAGAAGATAGGGCCTGTTAAAAATTCGGGTGGAATTAGTTTCTTTTATTTTAACAAAATTATATATTTACACTTTCAACCCCTGGAAAAATGTAATCCTGAGGGTCGTTGTGTAAATTGAGCCAAAGTTGAGGGACCGATTGCAGTGTGAACGCAAACTCAAAATGACAATCCGAAACAACTGAAACGGCGAATTTTTTGGTGTGGTTTAGTATGTAGGATAAAATAAAATACTTTCTAGATATTTCTTTTTCAAATATATATTATTTTATAGAAATAATGTTTTTAATTAATAAATATTGAATGTGAAAATAGTAGGTGAAAACAAAGTTTATTATACAACAAAATTGTAATCTATAATAAATGCGTCAGCTTTATAAAAGAAGTTTCTAATGATATCTTTAAAGTTATCATTAAAAAAGTATTACATGCATATTATGATTGTACAATTTAAATAACCACTATTCTAGAAAAAAATTAACTTAACGTTAACCAACAAAATGTACCACATTTTATTTACGCAAATTACTTCTTAAAAACAATTAATAGAGTTGTCATTAAAATATTCCTTTATAGACCCTAAAACGTATTGTAACTTATAAAACAATACTGTAATTTTTAACAAATTTTACATAAACGCTTTCACTTATAATAAATTCTGAAAATTATTAAATAAATGGTGTTTTTCTATTATATTTATTGATGTTGTCAATTTTTTTATGTGTTATTGTTTTCTTGTTGGACATGATTATAAAGGAATATTTGGAATTAGTAGTAAAAACTAGAAAGAATTCGAAATGTGCGTTGCAGCGATTTCATTTGAATTTATTTAAAAAATGAAGTTTCGTTAATTTGTTAACGGAGTTCTAACTTAAAAGTAACGACACTTTTCTTTCTGATTAACATTGAATAAAACAATCTTTTAAACATCAATAAACATAAATTACCCATAGAACTGATTTGATTATAAGTTACACAATTTTTCTTCATGTTAGCTTAGCTATGTGTTTGTAAGACTATTCACAATCATGACATGACGTCTTTCTTTATATTAACACACTGTTACATCAGCGTCATACAGTGTTGTAAATCTCCCGAGATCTCCCCCGAGATCTCATTTTTAGAAGGCAACCGAGACGAGATGTTCATCTCCTGAGATTTCTGGGTCAACGGGGTCAAACTTAGTCAAAGCCACGATTTCTCGGATTTTCTTATTAATTTGTAAGATTTTCTTGTAAAATTCGTAATTTCTAAGATTTTCTCGCTCATTTCTCGGATTTTTGTCAAATTTCGTAAAAAAGTATATAAATATACATATATTTATGTTTTTATGTATATTTTTGTTAAAAAAAGCTATAAAGTCAACGTAAGTCAACGTCCGAGATCTCCCCGAGATTATTTCGAGATGCCGAGATCTCCCTAAGAAAGTCCAAACGAGATCTCTCCGAGATCCGAATTCTCCAACCTTGGCGCCATATCATCATTTTCTTCTTATCATTAACTCATCATGTATTACTCTAAATCATCACTTCCTTCTTCAACCACAATAGTCAATAGATTAATTAATTAAATCATAGGACATATTCAAAAGTAAACGTACAAGTAAATAAAGCTAATTTATCGGTAATGGTTTATGCTCGAATTTGATGAAATAGTTGACGATGATACATTGGAGGCACATTGACAATGTACTATCAATGATGTTAATATTAAAAAGTGAGATTGACGGAGGATTAACACTCATGTTGAGAATCCTTCAATAAAGAAATGGAGAGTAATATTTACATGATGGTTATGTACATAACAAAAATGAGTTGTTTACATAAAATTATTAAAGAAGCAATTTCTTGCCTCCATTATATTAATGGTGTATCTTATAATATTTCGTTGGATTAAATTGGATTGTTTTTAGTTCGTTTAAAGATTCTTTTTGTAGTCTTTTAGTTTGGGTGTTCAAGTATTTTCAATCATTACATTCTCAGCATTTTGTCACGGACTTATCTCGATAAGCTCACGTGCGGCACTTAGTCTCTACTAAGTCAGCCTTTCTCGGACCTTATAACGATTCAAGTAACCAAAAGAGAAAATATTATAGAACAAGTGGAATTGAAGAAAATACTTATATTGCTTGAGAATGCTTTACAAGAGAGAATGTTTGAGATTTGAGGTGTGGTGTGCCAAATGAGGCCACCCCTATTTATACTACTCATATCACAAAATGGATGGCTAGGATTAAATACAATGGATGGCTAAGATCTAAGAACTAGAAGCTTCATGTATCTAGATATTTCCATGGACATTCTATACCATTCCATGGAAGAACTCATGGGAAAGTTCTAGTGAACTTCCATGAGGTTCTTGGGCCTTCTTTGATTTTCACATATTGGGCCATAAACTTAGTGGGTTGGGCCATAAAATTGTTGAATTGTGACATTCTCCCCCACCTAAGCTCACGACGTCCTCGTCGTGTGATCCTCGTGATACTTCTTGATTTTGTCTGTGAACTGCCACAATAGGTCTTCGGCCTCCCAGCTTGCTTCACTATCGGGTAAGTTACGCCACTTAACTAGGTATTCTCTATAGCTCGGCACACCTCGTCTTCGTACCGTTCGATGTAACAAGATATCTTCCACCTCACGATCAAACGAAGTCGCAACTGCCATTGGTGCTCGTTTGGAAACTCCTCGTTCTGGTTCTTCCTCGTCCCCATGATAAGGTTTTAGAAAACTTACGTGGAAGACTGGATGAATCTTTAACTTGGGCGGTAGTTGGACTCGATAAGATATGTTCCCAACACGTCCAATTACTGGGAATGGGCCTTCATATCTCCGGATCAATCCTTTGTGCACCTTCCTAAATGTTTTGAATTGTTGAGGTAAAAGCTTCACCATCACTTGGTCCCCAACTTTGAACTCAACATGTCGCCTTTTCTCATCCGCCCATTTCTTCATTTTCTTGGCCGCCTTATCTAGTGATGCTCGGGCCAAGTCGGCTTGTTCGTGCCACTCCTTCATCGTTCTATAAGCGGCTGGGCTGCTTCCATCATATGAAGCGGCCAAAGCATTTGGGGTCAAAGGTTGGCGTCCTGTCACCAACTCAAAAGGACTCTTCCCCGTGGACTCACTCCTTTGCATGTTATAAGAGAACTGAGCAATATCAAGGAGCTTAGCCCAATCATGTTGATTTGCACTTACATAGTGTCGAAGATAGAGCTCCAATAGTGCATTCACCCTTTCTGTTTGTCCGTCCGTTTGGGGATGAAAACTCGCGGAGAAATTCAAGTCCGTCCCCATGATCTTGAACAACTCTGTCCAAAAACGCCCTGTGAACCTCGGATCTCGATCACTTACTATCACATGTGGTATCCCCCAATACTTCACCACATTCTTGAAAAATAGTTTTGCGGTTTCATCCGCGGTAACTTCGGATGATGCGGCTATGAAGGTACCATACTTAGAAAACCGGTCTACCACGACTATAATACTCCCACACCCTTCCGACTTGGGTAAGCAAGTAATGAAGTCCATGGAAACACTCTCCCATGGTCCTTTCGGTGTAGGTAGCGGCTGTAATAGTCCTCCTGGTTGGCGTTGCTCTATCTTGTCTTGTTGGCATATTAGGCATGTCCGCACGTACGTCTCTACGTCGTCTTCCATCCTTGGCCAATAATAAGTGCCTTCTACTAATGCCAGTGTCCTCTTGATACCTGGATGACCAGCCCACTTTGAATCATGACACTCCTTCAAGATTGTCCGTCTAAGATCACCCCACCTAGGCACATATAACCGGTCTCCTTTGGTGAATAATAGATCACCCTTGAGCCAAAACCTTCGCGTTTTCCCATCTCGAGCCAATCCAACAAGGTTTTTGGCTATAGAATCATGCTCTAATCCCTCCTTTATACGATCTTGAAGGAAGAATTGTGGTTTTGTGATCGCTGCAAACTCCGCCTTATGACTTAGGGCATCAGCTACCACATTGGCTTTCCCAGGCTTATACTCCAACACATAGTCAAATTCGGCTAAGAAGTCTTGCCAACGAGCTTGTTTGGGACTCAACTTCTTTTGGGTTTGAAAATAACTCGTTGCCACATTATCCGTCTTGATCACGAACCTTGATCCCAAAAGATAATGCCTCCATGTCCTCAAACAATGAATAATCGCTGTCATCTCTTTCTCTTGCACAGTGTACTTCCTTTCCGCCTCGTTAAGTTTTCGACTTTCGAACGCGATTGGGTGACCTTCTTGCATTAGAACTCCTCCAATAGCAAAGTCCGATGCGTCTGTGTGTAACTCGAACGGAATGGTCACATCCGGAAGTCTCAACACCGGTTCTTCCATGACAGCTCCTTTTAACTCCTCGAATGCTGCTTGACATTTCTCATCCCACAACCAAGCTTTATTCTTCTTTAACAATTCTGTCAATGGAGCCGCTTTCGCCGAGTATCCCTTGATAAAACGACGATAGTAGTTTACTAAACCAAGGAAAGATCGTAAATCAGTCACCTTCGTTGGTGCCTCCCACTCTTGAATTGCCTTGACCTTAGCCCCATCCATGAGTAACTTCCCATTTTTAATTCTATGTCCAAGAAAATCCACCTCCTCTAATCCGAATGAACATTTCTCTAGCTTCACATACAACTCGTTGTCCCTTAGTACTTGAAATACTTGCTTCAAGTGCCTCACATGATCTTCCATGGTGTCGCTATACACGACTATGTCATCCAAGTACACCACGACAAACTTGTCGAGGAACGGGTGGAATAATTTGTTCATCAAAGTACAAAATGTGGCAGGGGCATTGGTTAAACCAAAGGGCATGACTAGAAATTCATAAGCGCCATACCTCGTCACGCATGTGGTCTTAGCCTCATCTCCTTCGGCAATTCGGACTTGATAATATCCCGATCTCAAGTCTAACTTGGAGAAGTATCTCGCCTTCCCAAGTTGATCGAACAAATCAGCAATAAGTGGGATTGGGTATTTGTTCTTGATAGTTACCTTGTTGAGTGCCCGGTAATCTATACACATCTGCAAGGACCCGTCCTTCTTTCTTTGAAATAGCACCGGAGCACCATACGGGGATTTTGACGGTCGGATGTATCCCGCATCTAGCAACTCCTTGAGTTGTCTTCGCAACTCCTCCAACTCGGGTGGTGGCATTCGGTATGGGGCTTTGGAAGGTGGTTTTGATCCCGGCTCCAACTCAATCGCATGGTCAACCTCCCTCCTAGGTGGTAACTTCTTTGGTAACTCCTTGGGCATGACATCCTTGAACTCATCGAGGACCTTCTCAATTTCCTTGGGTACCTCTAGTTTTCCCTTATCTTCGACCGTCTCTTGCTTTGCTACCGCTAAATAGCATGTCTCATTCTTGTTGTACCCCTTCTTGAATTGCATGGCCGAAAGTGACTTGGATGCACTCTTGCTTCCACGTTCGGTTGACACCATACAAGTCTTCTCACCATCCAAGATACACAGTGAATTAGCAAACGGCATAGGGAAACCGCGTACCTTATCTAGGAACTCCATCCCAAGTACTAACTTGAAGTCGTCCATAGGCACGACTGAGAGATCAATCATTCCTTCCCATTCTCCAATCTTCACATATACGTCTTTAGCCACCCCACTAATCGGTCTGGCACTCGTGTTCACCGTCTTCATCATGCCACTCTCTTTTGTTTCCTTAAGTCCTAGCCTTTTGGCTTCATCGGTGGAGATAAAGTTATGAGTTGCTCCCGTATCCACCAAAGCTCGTACCCGATCTCCACAAATGTTAATATCTACGAATTGGAGTCCTTTAGCCACTACCTTGGGTATCTCCGTCTTGGCCTTGATTGCGTTGAGGATATGCATTGATCCTATGCACCGCTCCTCATCCTGACAACCCGCCTTTTGAGCTTCCATAGCATGAAGGCTAGCTTTCTTCGGACAATCTCGGGCTCTATGAGGTCCATCGCATATGAAACATCCATCATTCTTGTAAGAAGTTTTTATGCTCTTGTTATTCCCGGTTGGTGGCTTACGTGTATTATTATTCCTTGATTGGGCGGGCTTATCTCCCCCACCTTTCTCATGGCTCACCTTCTTATCTTTTGACTTGAACGAATCTTTCCTATTAGCATGGTCGACTAGTGCCTCCGCTTGAGCAATTGCGGTGGCAAGGTCTTGGACTCCTCGTCTCTCCAACTCCGTTTTAGCCCAAGGTTGCAAACCATCGAGAAAATAGAAGAGGAGAATATCATCGGGAATATCTGGGACCTCCAGGCTAAGGTTCGTGAATTCTTTAATATACTCCCGAATCGTCCCGAAATGATGTAATTTACGTAGACGACTCATCGCATCCTTTTGAGCATTCTTGGGGTAGAATTGATTCTTAAGTTCAGTAAGGAAATCATCCCAAGTATCAATAGTAACCGTACCTTTCTCGATATCTCCATATCGACGACGCCACCATAACGCTGTGGTATCCTTCAGGTAACGGGTTGCCGTCTTGATCTTCATTGCATCATCCACTATGTTGACTCCCTCCAAGTATTGTTCCATCTCCCATATAAAATCATCAACCGCTCGGGCTTCCCGCTTCCCCACGAACGGTGACGGCTTGGGAACGTCCACCTTTGGATCATTGCATCCAGTGTTGCTACCCCCACTAGCCATGAATCTCAAACAAGAGTTCATGTTGGTTTGTAAATCCACGAGGCGTTGGTGAATAGTGGAGACCTCCCCCTCCATTTTGCCTCGCAACTTCGTAATCTCACCCATGAGCATACCCCTTAAGTCATGGATCTCACGTCGCATATCAACGTCTAGCACGTTGATTGCACTCTTGCAATCATCTTTCAGTTCGTCAAAGTCCCCGTCCAAACCATCCAAACGTTGGTGGACGTCTTCGACCTTTGCTTTCACGTCGTCCATGGATGTCTCTACATCCATGATCCTCTTATCCAAGTTTGCGACAAAGTCTTTGGACGTACCTCGGTTCTTCTTGGCTCCTTGGCGAGTCTCTACCCGACCACGAGTCTCATCACCCATCACACCACTTGTTGCGCTCACATTCTTCTCGGTCTCGGTTGCCATCTCCTTGAATCGACCTTGCTCTGATGCCAAATGTCACGGACTTATCTCGATAAGCTCACGTGCGGCACTTAGTCTCTACTAAGTCAGCCTTTCTCGGACCTTATAACGATTCAAGTAACCAAAAGAGAAAATATTATAGAACAAGTGGAATTGAAGAAAATACTTATATTGCTTGAGAATGCTTTACAAGAGAGAATGTTTGAGATTTGAGGTGTGGTGTGCCAAATGAGGCCACCCCTATTTATACTACTCATATCACAAAATGGATGGCTAGGATTAAATACAATGGATGGCTAAGATCTAAGAACTAGAAGCTTCATGTATCTAGATATTTCCATAGACATTCTATACCATTCCATGGAAGAACTCATGGGAAAGTTCTAGTGAACTTCCATGAGGTTCTTGGGCCTTCTTTGATTTTCACATATTGGGCCATAAACTTAGTGGGTTGGGCCATAAAATTGTTGAATTGTGACAATTTGGCCGGTTTCCAACAATATCTTTTGTTTTCAATTAGTTAATGCCACTCATAGTGGACTGCCTTTAATCCTTTATGTGTGTATGAAGCGTCTTAAGAAAATCTTCAAATGCACTATCTCATTTTCGGGACGCATCCCATTGTTCCATATTAATAATTACATCGTTAAAAAAACTATTTTTCCTAAAAAGCAAACGAGATATTATTAAATAGAAAAATACATGGGAATATAGCAAATATACAGACTCGAGAAAATTAACAGAACAATTTACTACAATCTGAAGGATGAAGCTTAATCAACAATTTCATCAGGATAATATTTTCCATCTTCATCTTTAGCCAATTCTTTGTTAACCAATTCCTTGTTTATTGGGGGGATTTGCATCAAACGATTTTGGGTTAGTTAGCCAAGATAGCCACTCAAGGTTCCATTTTTTCTATCGACAAGATATTCATTCATAGCTTTTTGTCGGATATCGGCGATCGAAGATCTGAGGAATTATTTAAACGTGGCCAAGGGGAATGATAGGTGTGAAAAGAAAGATGAACCTATGGAGCAACCCAAGCATAACCTCAAACACAAACTTGGAAGAGGAACAATCACTATCGACTGTAAGAGGGAAGTTAAGGTGGGAGACAATGAATACAACTCTGGGCTTTTCAATAGGTCCATTGTAATTGAGTTAAAAAACCCTACGTTAATTAACCAACTTGAGAGACTTTGTCGACTTGAAGGGATGTCCAATTTTAGTCTCAAATATCTAGGGGGCTCAAGGTTATGATGGTATTCGAAAACGAAGAGGTAGTTACTCAAATCATCAATCATAAGCACCACGTTCTAAGAAGTTGGAGTGTGAGTATTATTGTGTTTCACAAAAATTACTGGAGTTTTGATAGATTGATTTGGTTGAAGATTAGAGGCGTTCCCGCTACCTGCTGGAACGAGGATGTGTTCTCTAAGATTGGTAGTAAATGGGGTGAGGTTCTTGAGATGGAAAACTGCAAGATATAAGAGGCAAATCAGAACCTAATCGAAGGGAAAGTCCTTGTTCGATCATCGAATGTCTTTTCTTCTGAAGGGTATGTAAGTCTCAACTGCGAAGTGGGAATAATTTATGTTAATGTCAAAGAAGATCTAGATCGAGTTCATGTAATGGACAAGTTGTTAGATGTCCAAGATGATGTCCAGGAGAATGTGAATAATCAGGAGCTATCTGATGAGGAAGATGAGCAATCCGTCGATGAAACAGTTGTATCTGATGATGAAGATGAACCCCCAAACTGTTTTGATGTAAATCAATTAAACTTTGATGAGAATGCTTTCAACGTCCAGTTTCATGATAATGACATCGGAGAGACTTGTGTACCGGAAAGCTTCTCCGGCGACGGTGGTGGTAACGGTCAAGGAAGAATAGAAGATGAAGGGTCCAGTTTTTTGGGGAAAGAGAATAGTGTGGCACAAAGTAATTATGAGCCGACTCCAAAAAGTGTAAAAGGTGGTAGTTCCAAAAACCCTAATAAATGCTGTGATCTAAACATGTCTAATCCTATTCCAAAAAATACAACCTACGTTAGCTCAACTCCCCTTCCTAATGAAACGGGTAATGAATCACATGAACCTTTAAGTGGGCCGAATGGTGGGCCGAAGGTGGGGATTAATAAGCCCAACTCTGGTGATGGATTGAAGCCCAACACGAATAAGAGATTTCGTAGAAGCCCACCTAGCGATGAAGATAATGGTAATTCCCCTGAGCCCAATACATCCTGTCCAGTAGGCCCAATCTCCCCTATTGATCTACTTAAAAAATTTGGGTCAGCTGGGCCTTTTACCCAAGTCCCAAATCAGAAAACAACCAAACACGTAGAGCCCAATGCAAACAGCAGGTTCTCAAAAAGGAATTCTGTATCCAAGTCGAAGAGTTACAACAAAGGGGATCGAGATCAACAAAACGGTAAGCATCAGACAAATAAAAAAGTGAAAAATGATTGTTGCTGGACCTAAATTCGCAAGTGGAAGACTTCGTCAAGAATTCTAAACGTTAAAAACGCTGCTAGAGCACCTAACAGATCTAGCATCAGATCGCGCTGCACCTCTTGTAATGATGGAAGTCAATAGGTCAAATCCTCTTCCAATGATAACAATCGAAGGAAAACCTCTGCGGCTGTAGATAAACCCTTGTAACAGGAGTCGAACTCAGGTACTGCTTCTGAAAACAGCGTTAATATCCACGAATTTGGTAGTAAATTAGGGTTAAAGTGGAAGGCTAAACCTTCCCATTAGCCCTAGTCTGTTGCCTTCGTTTGTTTTAGTTCTTAAATGTTACTACTATCACTAAACATAAGAACTTTTGGGTCTTCAAAAGATAGTAAAATCGGGGAATTCAAGAGGCTAATTCGTAAGATTAAACCGTCTTTCAATGCGTTACAAGAAAAAAAAATTACATCGGGTTAATGAATTTTGGGTTCGTGGGATATGGGGGTCAAACTACTGCGAATTTTTACAAAAAGAAATGGTGGGTAAATCTGGGGGTCAACTTATCATTTGGGATTCTACTCTCTTTATTGCCACTGATTCTTATATTTGTGATCATTTTATTGGTGTGCAAGGTAAATGGGCCAGCAATGGTGCTCCATGTATATTCATCAATGTATATAGACCCCATAATGACCCGGATAAGATTCGTATGTGGGACTCTCTTTCAGCGTTTATCAAAAAATATGAAGATGAAGCTTGTGTTGTTTGTGGAGATTTTAATGAGGTTCGCAATCAAGATGAAAGACTTAACTGTGATTTTAATGCAAGCAGGGCTAGAAAGTTTAATGATTTCATAACGGGTAACAATTTGATTGATCTACCTATGGGCGGTAGGAAATTTACTCGGGTTAGTGAAGATGGATTGAAATTTAGCAAACTTGACAGGTTTCTCATAAATGATCATTTTAACCTCATGTGGAGTAACCTGTCAGTCATTGCTCTAGAGAGGAGTCTGTCCGACCACTGCCCTATTATCCTGAAAGATATTGAGAAAAACTTTGGTCCTAAACCTACTAGAGTCTTCGATGAGTGGTTAAAGGTGGATGGGATAGACTCTCTTGTTAAAGACACATGGGATGAGGAGTGTACAGGTGGCTCGCGGCTTGATTGCAGATTTAGAAATAAGTTGAAAAAATTGAAGGCCCGCTTGAAGGAAAAGTGTAGCTTAACCTTTGGGCAAATTGATGGGGACATAGAAACATTCAAGTCAATCGCCACCAATCTCGAACTCAAAGCAGAATCTGTTACACTTTCGGATATTGAGAAAAAAAATTGGGTAGAAGCAAGGAAAAAGTGGCTAGAAAAAGAAAGAATCAAATCGAATATGCTTAAGCAAAAAGCTTGTGTGCGTTGGATCTCTGAAGGTGATGATAATACTAAATATTTTCACACCTTACTCCGGCAAAGATATGCGAAAAATAACATCAGGGGGATCTCAGTTAATGGGATTTGGGTGGAGGAACCGCAAGAGATAAAAGAAGCCGTGTTTAAACATTTTTCGAACATCTTTGAGAACACAACAATAGAGAGACCGAGCATGGAAGATCTACACTACCCATCCTTGAATCACGAGCCAGCCACTGCCTTAGAAGCCCCCTTCGTTGAAAGTGATATTTTTGAGGCGATACACGATTGTGGTAGTTCAAAAGCGCCGGGTCCGGATGGTTACAATATGCTATTCTTCAAGAAATTCTGGGACACCATCAAACTTGACCTAATGACGGCTATCCAATGGTTTTGGGATAAGGGAGAATTTTCATGAGGTTGCAATGCCTCCTTCATAACCTTGGTGCCAAAAAAGGCAGATCCGATGAGTCTTGGTAATTACCGCCCAATAAGTCTAATTAGTAGCTACTACAAGATTGTTGCAAAAATTCTTTCAAATAGGCTTCGGCGTGTTGTGCCTAACCTTATTGGTTCCGAACAGTCCGCCTTCCTGAAAGGAAGATTCATTCTAGACGGTGCACTCATTGCAAATTAAACACTTAGGTTTATTAAGTCCAGCACAAAAAAAGGGCTTATTTTCAAGGTGGACTTCGAGAAAGCCTTCGATTGTCTTAATTGGGATTACTTGATAGAGGTGATGCGTTGTAACGACCCTGGATTTTCCAACGTTTATTTATTAATAATAATTATTATTAATACGTGTGATAAAACCAATGTAGGTTATTACATTTACATGTTGCCATGATTGCCCGAACTTGACTTTAATTGCCCGAAACATCTTTGTGACACACGAAACTTCACGAATAATATTTTCAAGTATTATTTACATTCATGATTAAGTTTATTAATCATTTTAATTAACTAAAAGTTACTAGTTAATTACTTGGGCCTTTATTAGTATTAATGGACTTTTATTGGATTACTTGTTAACTACTTACAAACTTGGGCTTTACTTTTGTACATGGACTTGATTAGCCCACCCTACTTCTTAAATGGACTATTTAGCCCAAGTCTTTCATGTGTAAGTACCACTTAGGAGCCTAACTAGTTAGTTGTTTCAATTGGAATCTAGTTGGCACTTAATCCCCATGTAAACCATCCTTTTAACCAACTTTTGAAGCTTTACATACTAGTGACCAAAGAACCAAGCCATCCCCTCTTGTGAGACTGCAGGCCGTCGGCCTTAATGGCTAGAAGGAGGATTTTTGATTTCATTTTTCATTACTTCACTTGCTAAGTTCTCTCTCAAAAACACACACTTCAACTTACTTTCATTCTTCTCTCATTTTTCTCTCTAAACCAGTAAGTAACAAGGCTCTTTTCTCTCTTTGATTCTTCATGAAAACCGTAGCATATGCTACATGTATCATCATCATCATTTGTTGTGTGATACTTGTTCTTGTTTAATGTTTGATTACTTGTAGTTACTAGTTGTTGTTACTTACTTACTAGCTTTCAAGAATCAAGACTTGTTAGTTTGATTCTTCATTTTATCTTATTATAACAAGAACAACAAGAACATGAACTTTCTAGTTATGTTCTACACTTGTTAATTTTAAAAGATTAATGTTCATGTGTTGCAAATCATACTTGTAAGTCATGTTAGTAAACTTTAAAGTTTACTTTCTTAAAGATCAAACTTTGGTTTGAATCTTTAAAGTATGAACAACCATGAACCTTTTACTTGTTTACTTAGTTATTTCTTTGTATTATGTACTTTAATTTCATGTTTGTTGGTTGTTATTGGTCAAATGTTACTAGTTAACTTTGATCTCATTAATCTTGAACTAAAGTTAACTTTAAAAGTTCAAGAACATGTTAGTAAGTTTTCTTTAAATATAACTTTGTACACTTATGTTAGATCTAGACTTTTGAGTCTTGGATCTTCAAGATCTAACTAAGAACTATGTTCTACAACTTAAGATCTTGATTTCATAAGTTCATTTTCAAGTTTGTAACATATTATTAGTCTTAAAGTTCATGTATGTATTAGATCTAAGACTTTGATGTAACTTTGGTTCATCAAACTTCATACAACTCTTAAGTGAGTTGTGTTTCATGTCTTAGACTTACACTTGGGTTATGATGGTCAAACCATGGTAAAGATGATGTAAGCACATCAATGAGTTGTACACTTGAAGCTATAGGCATCAAGGATGAGAACCATGATGAACATCAAGCACCAAACTCACCGGAACCCATTATTTTTCTGCTTTCTGTCTGCTACCTACTGTTTTATGGTTTTTGTAACAGACCACTAGAACTGGGCTGTTGTGATTATGATTTTAAAATAGCTCTGTTCGAGTAGATAACTTTTCATATAGGACTCGTCTTAATCCGAGTTACGGTTTAGGATTTATGGCCCTCCGATCGTCACTATGTCCTTTTAACGTTGTGCAGAAATTTCTGACCTACTCGCACTTAGACTGTCTCCACGGTCAAACGAAGACGAGTTTTCATTTGTAAATTTTACCACACTTAAAGGACTCATATACGGAGCCATGGCCACTGGTCTCACCTTAATTCAGTAAGGGTAGAGGCCGTGGTGACTGACCAAACTCAGCCCTTGTTTTAAACTACTTTCATAAACGAAACTTACTTTACACCTTTTGTTAAAAGATGAATGATGATGACCCTTAAGACCTTATTTACATACTTTTAAACCTATTCGGACGATTTACTGATTTAGTACTATTTGACTTAGGTTGAGGACTTTCGGACCGATTACTTGCACACTTTTCCCTACTCGACTTTACCGCTACTTTATCATTGTGAGTTATAGCATTCCCTTTTTACTTTAACTTATTTTGGGAACTGAAAATACATGCGGATTTTATGTTTTACATACTAGTCACGAGTACTTAAACTTATATATGTGTGGGTTATATAACGGCAGAAACATTCCCTTTAGCTCGGTAACGTTTAGTCATTGGTTTTTGAACCGGTGAACGCGAATCTTAGATATGGATCCATAGGGTTTGACATCCCCACTCGGGCTAGTCACGCTAGCATTTAACGAGTGTTTAATACTTCATAGATATACGCACTTGCCAAGTGTACTTTCAGGGGGTATAAACATTAAGTTAGTTACCAAGTGCCCACGGTTAACATATACTTTATCATACTGTTTTGAAACGCTCTTTGTAGCACTGAAATCTCGTGGCCTACCTTACATACTGTTATACTTAAACTATAACTCACCAACCTTTGTGTTGACGTTTTAAAGCATGTTTTTCTCAGGTGCTTGAGGTTAGCTTCCGCTGTGTACTAGTCGTGCTGTAGACACCCGCTGCTTAGAGTTGTCATCGCATGAACTACTTTATTTTGCATTCAAACATTAGTACTTTTGAACTATGACTTGTAACGACCGTTGTGGTCACATACACTTATTATTTGCTTCTACTTAGTGAAGCATGATGTGGGATTGTAAAACATTCGATGTTGGTTTAGACATCACTTTATTAATGAATGCAAACTCTTTTTGAAAACGCGTATAGTACTTAACCTTGTAATGATCCTGTTGTTGATGATTCGTACACGATGGTTTTGTACGGGGCATCACATTTGGTATCAGAGCATTGGTTGTAGGAAATTAGGTTGCATTAGTGAGTCTAAGACCGACCCGAGTAGGATTTACTAATAGGACTAATCTATAACTTGCTAGTTTACTTGTTTCCGCTGAACTTACTGCATGCTGCTGCTTACTTTTACTGCTATATGCCGTGTGATATTACATGATTTCACTACTGTATGATATTACTTGCTTTCGATTGCATGCTACTTCTGTACGATTCGTTATTATTTCCATGCTACTTATTGTTATACATGATTTAAACTGTTGGCCTAATACGTGCTTGCTTTATGACTTACTGACATGGAAAATTTATTTTTCCTTGTTCAGATGTCGGATGTTCCACCTGCTATCGTTTTGGGCAGTTTAGACTCTTCAGCTACCCCACCTACCACCGTTGCCGATCCACCGATCCCGATACGCACGAGTGACCCCGACACTTCATCTTCCGGGACTAGCAGCCAGCCGCCTACACCAGTGGCTACTATTGATGGACACGTGGACCCTATGAAGATTCCAGCCCTGTCTGCTCCCGGACCCTCGGAGTCACAGCCCCGCATCGGTGGTGTTGTGATTCCCGCGGAGTTCGGGGAAGGGCCATTCCGTAGCCATATGCGCATTCCGTGCCGACGCGCTCCTAATGGACGTTTAGTGTCGATTCCGCCATTCAGACACAGAGAGATGTTGGCCGCCTTCGGACTGCCAGATCAGCCACCAGTGCCACCACCACATGATTCTGATGATCCTTCATCCGATGACTCCTCTACAGATGACTCCAATGACTCCGACGAAGAGAACCTTGATGACGTACCTATACAGGCACCCTCCACCCCGCCGAAGAAGCGGTACCGTCCTGATGGCACCGTCATTCCAGGGGTGAATGGAGGTCGTGCTTTCACTGACGCTTTTGGTCGGTGTCGGAGGGTTACTGCCCGTAAATGGCTTGTGTCGTACCCTGCCGACCCACTCATACGTAAGGTTCCCCGTTACGTACTGACTATTTCTGGAGCCGGGACATCTGCACCCCGTTTCGTGTGGTCTGCACCATCCGCTCCACCAGCCCCACCTGCACCACCAGCACCGCCCGCCCCACCAGCTCCCACTGTCGATGAATTGACAAGGGAGGTGGGAATTGTCATAACCCGTCCTTAACCATAAGAACGTGTTAGATAACGTATGATTTCATTGCGAGGTATTGACCTCTATATGCGACATTTTTAAAAGAACAACTGCATATATTTTACATTACAAACCATAATTCTTATTTTGATACAAGCTTTAGACAAAATAAAGATGATTATCGTTTAGCGATAATCTTAGACTTACAAACTTTACATGTGATGATAACAATACGATTTCTAGCATATTTTACATTACAAATCCTCCGATATGCAGTTTTATTTTTGACACAAATATGCATACTCAAGATCTTGTTTAAATTCAACATGTTGCAGCGGAAGCTTCTAATTATCACCTGAGAATAGACATGTTTAAAACGTCACATAAAGTTGGTGAGATATAGGTTTAATGCCGGCAGCGATATAAATATAGACCACAAGATTTCATATATAAACATTTTAATAAAAATATTCTAAGTGGTTGAGCACTTGGTAACCATACTTAACATTTAATCACGTCGCATATTCCCTTTATTATGAAATCTTACTACACCGTACCAAGTGTAGTCACAAAACGAAGTACTGTGCAACCGTTGAATACTGGTCGTCCAGTCCGGTTGGGGTTGTCAGGCCCGATAGATCTATCAACAGGATTCGCGTTTACAATACCGCTGTAAATAACAGTTACCAAGCTACAGGGAAGTATGCCAGTGGTACAACTCAACGTAGAATATATTTTTCAGTTACTTGTGTCCATAACGTAAAACATAAAATACATGTATTCTCATCCCGAAATACTTAGAGTTTAAAAGTGGGACTATATACTCACTTTCGTCTTGAAGATATGTAATTTCGACTTGGTCTCCGATTGATATCACGAACCTATCCATATATAGTTTATCAATATATTTCTATTTTAAACAATCGTCACATATATATACTTTTTATACTTTTAATAGTTTTAATAATTTCTTAGTCCGTAGTTAGAAGTCCGATGTTAGTAATTCAATTTTAATGGTTCATTTTTAGGTGTTTAATAAACCCCCAATGAAATAAATAAAAACCCCCATCGTATATGTATTGGTCGAGATTAATCTTGACCCACGGTACCGGTGTTGTCAAATGACGTGTTGCGTACATAAAGTACCGGTGTTGTCAAATGACGTGTTGCGTACAATCATGGGATCTTATGATTAATCTTCTCGTATTGTTTACGGGTGATCCTGAACCATATAAAATTAAATTATGAGTACATATATATAAAATATCATGTTATTTTAAAAAGATGTGATTTATTTAATTTTCTCCAATTATTTTCGTAGCTAAACTAGTCTTGGATATCCGATTTTGTTTTGGTCGTAGTTTCTTCGTTACAACTCCGTTTTCGTTGGTTCAACTTGCCACTTCCTTGGATCGAGTCCCTCTTTAAGACTATGAACTGTAAATACCTTAGTTTGTATTCGAAATCACAGGTCATAGGTCAAACTTTAGTGAAACTTATGAAGTTAATCATTTTCCATCATGTAAACAACCTTAAATGATTATTTTTCTAAAAATACTTATACTTTGAGTTAAATCATGAAATTTTTATGTGTTATCATATTCATAGTAAAAATCATTTTTCCAGAAAATAAACCTCCAATTCAAAGTTTAAGATGGTTTTTAATTATCCAACCCAAAACAGTCCCCGGTTACACTCCGACGTCGTAAAAACAGTTTTTAAGGTATTCTTTGAAAAACCAAGTTATACCTTGTTAAATTAGCATATACTTAAGTTATATTACAGGTCTTGAAGTATTTTAAAAGTTAAGTTAGAAGGATCTATTTAGTTTGCAAACAAGTTTGAAAACATTCAAACTATGTTCTTGTTGTTAAATTTTTATACCACAAAATAAGATAGCTATATATATATGAATCGAATAAGGTTATGAACATAGTTACTACCTCAAGTTCCTTGGACAAGATTGCTGTAAAAGAGGAGTAAGAAGCTAGAATCAAAAGGGTGATGGAAGTGGATGAAAGATTGGAAGTAAGTTTGTGTTCTTGGAAGGATTTCTTGAAGTGTTTTTGTATGGTTTTCTTATGGTGTTTATGTAAGGTTTTTATGGCTAGATCTTTAAGGTTTCTTGCTGGATTGTTATGGAGTTCAAAGGTTAAGAAAGAGTGTGTGTTTAGCTTAAGAAATTTGAAGTTAAAATGAATGAAAATGATGATACATATATACTACATAAAAACTTGTTTCATAAGGATACATGGACAAAATTTTAGTTTGTATTTTTGTAATTAGTCTTACAATCATTCAAAAGCAATTACCTTATACCTAGGGTAGTAACAAGGGCTGGTTAGGTGGTGATTTGATGTGCATATACCAATAGTAAATACGTATAGAAGCTAGGTATGATACGAGTACAAATACTCTAGGTATACGTATAGAAATTTTGTGAAAAATGGAATGAGGATTCAAATATAGCTATCTTTTGTGAATACACTTATATGATTTTATGTATTTAAGTCTTTAAAAGTGATTAAATACATTACTTATACGATATATGTATAAACATTATATGTTATAAGTATTTATGTCAAATAACGTTACGTATGGTTATCGTTTTGAAAACTTAAGTTAGTAGTTTCAAAATATACTTATAACTTATTGTTATTAATACAAAATAAGATATTAAAACATTCTTAGATCATGTTAAATATGTATATATACATATATATACACAAACGTATAATTATCATATATTGTACAGTTCGTGATATCATCGGTCAAACTAGACGGTCAAACGTTGTGTAAAACTCTTTTCGAAAACATAAGTCTCAACAATTTGGATTGCTTATCATGTTGGTAAGGTTTAATTTATGTCAATATTAATCTTATAAGTATAGAGCGATCGAAAAAGTGCGGGTCATTACAGTACCTACCCGTTAAATAAATTTCGTCCCGAAATTTTAAAATTGTACCTATTTTGCGTCATCGGGAAACAAGTGTGGATACTTTTGTTTCATTTGATCCTCTCGTTCCCAAGTAAACTCAGGACCTCTTCGAGCATTCCAACGAACCTTAACGATCGGTATGTTGCTCTGCTTGAGCCGTTTAACTTCACGATCCATGATTTCGATTGGTTCTTCGATGAATTGTAGTTTCTCGTCGACATGGATTTCTTCAAGAGGAATGGTGAGGTCTTCCTTTGCAAGACACTTCTTAAGGTTTGAGACGTGAAAAGTAATATGTACTCCGGCGAGTTGTTGCGGTAACTCGAGTCGATAAGCTACCGGTCCAATGCGTTCGATGATCTTGAACGGGCCTACATACCTTGGGTTTAGTTTACCCCTTTTTCCAAAACGTATTACACCTTTCCAAGGTGACACCTTTAACATAACCATGTCACCGATCTGAAACTTTAATGGTTTCCTTCGAACATCGGCGTAGCTCTTTTGGCGACTACGGGCTGTTTTCAGTCTCTCCTTGATTTGTACTATCTTCTCAGTCGTTTCGTGTATGATCTCGGGACCAGTTAATTGTCGATCTCCTACTTCATTCCAACAGATAGGAGATCTACACTTCCTTCCATACAGTGCTTCGAATGGCGCAGCTTTAATGCTCGCATGATAACTATTATTATACGAGAATTCTGCTAACGGTAAATACTTATCCCATCCGTTTCCAAAATCGATCACACATGCCCTGAGCATGTCTTCAAGAGTTTGAATCGTTCTTTCACTCTGCCCATCGGTTTGCGGATGATATGCGGTGCTCATATCCAAACGAGTTCCTAGGGCCTCCTGTAGTGATTGCCAGAACTTTGAGGTAAATCTACTATCACGATCGGATATAATGGAAATAGGTATTCCATGCCTTGAAACAATTTCCTTTATATACAATCGTAATAGTTTCTCCATTCTATCCGTTTCCTTTATAGGCAAGAAATGTGCAGACTTGGTGAGACGATCAACAATCACCCAAATGGTGTCGTATCCCCAGGCAGTCTTTGGTAACTTCGTGATGAAATCCATGGTAATACCATCCCATTTCCATTCTGGGATTTCTGGTTGTTGAAGTAACCCTGACGGCTTTTGGTGTTCTGCTTTGACCTTGGAACAAGTTAAACACTCCCCAACATATGTTGCAACGTCTGTCTTTAAATTAGGCCACCAATAATGTGTCTTAAGATCTTGATACATCTTTCCAACTCCAGGATGTATCGAGTATCTTGTCTTATGTGCCTCGTTCAATATCAACTTCCTTAATCCACCCAACTTCGGTACCCAAATACGATTTGCAAAATATCGAATTCCATCTTCCCGCATAACGAGTTGCTTCTCATACTTCTTCATTATTTCATTTCCTATATTTTCTTTAGTAAGTGCTTCTCGTTGAACTTCTTTGATTTGTGAGTTGAGATTCATGCGAATTTTTATGTTCATCGCTCGTACTCGAATTGGTTCTCGTTCCTTTCTGCTTAGAGCATCGGCCACCACGTTTGCTTTCCCGGGATGATAACGAATTTCACAATCATAGTCATTTATTAACTCAACCCACCTACGTTGCCTCATGTTCAGCTGTTTTTGATCGAAAATATGTTGAAGGCTTTTATGATCAGTAAACACAGTGCATTTAACCCCATACAAGTAGTGTCTCCATATCTTCAATGCAAACACGACTGCTCCCAGTTCTAGATCATGCGTCGTATAATTCCGCTCGTGAATCTTTAATTGTCGGGATGCGTATGCAATAACTTTCTTTCGTTGCATAAGAACACAACCAAAACCTTGTCGCGAAGCGTCACAATATATTTCAAAATCATCGTTCCCTTCAGGTAACGATAAAATAGGCGCCGTAGTTAACTTCTTCTTCAGTAATTGAAATGCGTTCTCTTGCTCCGAGGTCCATTCGTATTTCTTCCCTTTTTGCATTAATGCTGTCAACGGCTTAGCTATTCGGGAAAAATCTTGAATAAACCTTCTATAATAACCGGCTAAACCCAAAAATTGGCATATCTGCATTGGTGTTTTAGGAGTCTCCCATTTTTCAATGGCTTCAATTTTTGCTGGATCAACCTGAATTCCTTTGCTACTAACAACGTGGCCAAGAAATTGCACTTCTTTCAACCAGAAAGCACACTTAGAAAATTTAGCGTATAGCTGTTCTTTTCTCAACAATTCTAATATCAACCTTAAATGCTGCTCATGCTCTTTCTCACTCTTGGAATAGATAAGAATGTCATCAATGAAAACGATAACAAACTTATCTAAATACGGACCACAAACTCGATTCATGAGGTCCATGAATACAGCTGGCGCATTCGTCAATCCAAACGGCATGACCAAAAATTCGTAATGACCATAACGTGTCCGAAAAGCAGTTTTCGGAATGTCCTCTTCTTTGACACGTAGTTGATGATAGCCCGATCTTAGGTCGATTTTCGAATAAACACATGATCCTTGGAGTTGATCAAATAAGTCGTCAATTCTCGGTAGTGGATACCGATTTTTGATAGTTAACTTATTTAATTCACGATAATCTATACACATCCTATAAGATCCATCTTTCTTTTTAACAAATAGAATCGGAGCTCCCCACGGTGAAGTACTTGGTCGTATGAATCCACGGTCCAGTAATTCTTTTAACTGATCTTGAAGTTCTTTTAATTCGGACGGTGCAAGTCTATATGGAGCACGAGCCACTGGTGCAGCTCCTGGTACTAAATCTATTTGAAATTCTACAGATCTAAATGGAGGTAATCCCGGCAACTCTTCCGGAAAGACTTCAGGAAAATCTCTTGACACAGGCACGTCATTGATGCTCTTCACTTTTTCCTTCGTTTCGACTTTATTAACATGTGCTAAGATAGCATAGCACCCTTTCTTCAAGCACTTTTGAGCTTTCAAATAACTAATGAGTTTTAGCTTTGAGTTACCCTTCTCTCCATAAATCATTACTGGCGTTTTATCCTTACGAGGAATGCGAATTGCCTTCTTGGCGCACACAACTTCAGCTCCTACTTTGGACATCCAGTCCATGCCGACTATTACATCAAAACTTCCTAATTCTACGGGTATCAAGTCAATTTTAAACGTTTCTCCGGCTAAATTTATTTTACAATCACGGCAAATTTTATCGGCTTTAATTAGTTTACCATTAGCTAACTCAATCATGTACTTAGCATCTAGAGGTAATGATGAACAATTCAATTTAGCGTAAAAGCCTCTACTCATGTAACTTCTATCAGCACCAGTATCAAATATAATAGATGCGGATAAGTTATTAATGGTAAACGTACCCGTAACAAGCTCCGGGTCTTCACACGCCTCTCTAACATTAATAACAAATGCTCTCCCTCGTGCAGGTCCGATATTCTTCTCTGGATTCGGGCACTGGCTCTTATAATGACCCTGTTTCCCACATCCATAACAAGTAACAGTAGCCAAAGCAGTTCTATTTGTATTAGTGGCAGGAGTCTTGGTACCATTTGTATTTGTAACGAGAGCCCTACAATCTTCAGCAAGATGACCCTTTCGATTACATTTGTTGCATACCACATTACAGTAACCAGAGTGATGTTTGTGGCATCGGTTGCATAAAGGATTTTGTCCTTTATAACCAAAGCCTGAACCACTACCCGCACCTTGCGTGGTTTCTTGTTTCTTAAAAGATTGTTGTTGATTACCTCGATCATAACTTCCATTCCACTTTCTTTTGTTACCTGATACCTTCACATCAGTATTGGATACTTTCTTATCCATGATGACCTGATCCATTAGCTCGTTTGCCATGGTTATAGCTTCATGAATTGTCTTAGGTTTCGATGCTGTAACATTTGCCTTGACCTTTTTGGGCAAACCATCTTTGTACATTTCAATCTTCCGTTCTTCGGTTGGAACCAATTCAGGACATAGCAAAACTAATTCCATGAATCGCTGATTGTAGTTGGTGATTTCAGTACCAATAACCTTCAGGCTTCGTAATTCATCTTCCAACTTCCTAACCTCGTTCCTTGGACAATACTCGTTGATTAACATTGTTTTGAATTCTTCCCAAGGAGTATCATAAGCTACATCTCCTCCTACAGCCTTCACATAATTTTTCCACCACGTGAGTGCACTATCTTGTAAAGTGCACGATGCATACTTGGTCATGTCCTTTTCAACACAACCACTTATTTTGAACACAGTCTCCATCTTTTCTATCCACCGGGTTAAACCGATCGGTCCTTCTGTTCCACTGAATGATGAGGGCTTGCAAGCTTGAAAAGTTTTGTAGGTGCATCCTACACGAGGATTTGGGTTAACTGCAGCACCTCTTGCAGCCTCGACCCATAACATTCTGTCGTTCACTCGCTGATTGATGAGTTCCTGGATTTCTTGTTCCGTCATTCGGTTCAATCGCGCCATATTCTTCTATAAGAATGAAAAGAAAATAATTATTCACATGGAATATTATAGATGTAGTGTATATTTACAGTACATTATAGCTTATTAATAATATGAACCAGGTATTATTATAAAAGCCTTTTCTTCTTATTAGCGTTTTATAATTATATCTAGGGTAGTACCTACCCGTTAATGTCCATACTTAATAGCTTAGTACAGAATCAATTACTACCATCTAAGTAATACTTAACCATGGAAAATTATTGCATTTCACACTTCACTATTTTACATATGCTTATCTTACATCGAACATTAAGCAAACCACACTAATAATATTATACAAAACATTATATGATCCCATGGTTTAATACGGCAGCGCATCGTTTGGTCTATTTTCTAGGACGTTTAGGTTCAAAGAATCGCTTAACGCTTATCCTGGCTGTCTGCCTATATTTTGGCTGTGGGGCTGAAGAACTGGATGCCGGGATAGAACGAATAGGAATAGCGGGAATAGGGGTGGTAGTGTCTAGTGGAGTTGGTGCCACATCATTCTCACTAAACTCGGGATTTGAATTTTCTAATCCATTAGCCTTTCGTTTCTTTCCTAGTTTGAACTCGTCTTTTGTAATTTCCTGTATTTCTTCCTCGGGTTCACTTTCCTCCTCGGATTCACTTTCCTCCTCGGGTTCACTTTCCGGGTTCTCTATAGTTGGTTCATCCGGAATTTGTGAGTCTTCCCCAAAGATATCATTTTCGTCATCGGATAGGTTAATGACTGGAACACCATCTGAAGATTCTGGTTCGAAGTCGCTGAATGTGATAACAAGTTTTGAGCCCGACATCTATCATACAACAACTAACCCATTAGTACTACATAATATTTACATATAAATTTTAACCAACAATGATAAGCAATGGTTTTTAAATCAGACCCGGTCAAAGTCCAGACTTACTAATGTATCCTAACGACTTATCGGTTAGACACACTAATGCAAACCTGGTTCGCTAAGACCACCGCTCTGATACCACATGTCATAACCCGTCCTTAACCATAAGAACGTGTTAGATAACGTATGATTTCATTGCGAGGTATTGACCTCTATATGCGACATTTTTAAAAGAACAACTGCATATATTTTACATTACAAACCATAATTCTTATTTTGATACAAGCTTTAGACAAAATAAAGATGATTATCGTTTAGCGATAATCTTAGACTTACAAACTTTACATGTGATGATAACAATACGATTTCTAGCATATTTTACATTACAAATCCTCCGATATGCAGTTTTATTTTTGACACAAATATGCATACTCAAGATCTTGTTTAAATTCAACATGTTGCAGCGGAAGCTTCTAATTATCACCTGAGAATAGACATGTTTAAAACGTCAACATAAAGTTGGTGAGATATAGGTTTAATGCCGGCAGCGATATAAATATAGACCACAAGATTTCATATATAAACATTTTAATAAAAATATTCTAAGTGGTTGAGCACTTGGTAACCATACTTAACATTTAATCACGTCGCATATTCCCTTTATTATGAAATCTTACTACACCGTACCAAGTGTAGTCACAAAACGAAGTACTGTGCAACCGTTGAATACTGGTCGTCCAGTCCGGTTGGGGTTGTCAGGCCCGATAGATCTATCAACAGGATTCGCGTTTACAATACCGCTGTAAATAACAGTTACCAAGCTACAGGGAAGTATGCCAGTGGTACAACTCAACGTAGAATATATTTTTCAGTTACTTGTGTCCATAACGTAAAACATAAAATACATGTATTCTCATCCCGAAATACTTAGAGTTTAAAAGTGGGACTATATACTCACTTTCGTCTTGAAGATATGTAATTTCGACTTGGTCTCCGATTGATATCACGAACCTATCCATATATAGTTTATCAATATATTTCTATTTTAAACAATCGTCACATATATATACTTTTTATACTTTTAATAGTTTTAATAATTTCTTAGTCCGTAGTTAGCAGTCCGATGTTAGTAATTCAATTTTAATGGTTCATTTTTAGGTGTTTAATAAACCCCCAATGAAATAAATAAAAACCCCCATCGTATATGTATTGGTCGAGATTAATCTTGACCCACGGTACCGGTGTTGTCAAATGACGTGTTGCGTACATAAAGTACCGGTGTTATCAAATGACGTGTTGCGTACAATCATGGGATCTTATGATTAATCTTCTCGTATTGTTTACGGGTGATCCTGAACCATATAAAATTAAATTATGAGTACATATATATAAAATATCATGTTATTTTAAAAAGATGTGATTTATTTAATTTTCTCCAATTATTTTCGTAGCTAAACTAGTCTTGGATATCCGATTTTGTTTTGGTCGTAGTTTCTTCGTTACAACTCCGTTTTCGTTGGTTCAACTTGCCACTTCCTTGGATCGAGTCCCTCTTTAAGACTATGAACTGTAAATACCTTAGTTTGTATTCGAAATCACAGGTCATAGGTCAAACTTTAGTGAAACTTATGAAGTTAATCATTTTCCATCATGTAAACAACCTTAAATGATTATTTTTCTAAAAATACTTATACTTTGAGTTAAATCATGAAATTTTTATGTGTTATCATATTCATAGGAAAAATCATTTTTCCAGAAAATAAACCTCCAATTCAAAGTTTAAGATGGTTTTTAATTATCCAACCCAAAACAGTCCCCGGTTACACTCCGACGTCGTAAAAACAGTTTTTAAGGTATTCTTTGAAAAACCAAGTTATACCTTGTTAAATTAGCATATACTTAAGTTATATTACAGGTCTTGAAGTATTTTAAAAGTTAAGTTAGAAGGATCTATTTAGTTTGCAAACAAGTTTGAAAACATTCAAACTATGTTCTTGTTGTTAAATTTTTATACCACAAAATAAGATAGCTATATATATATGAATCGAATAAGGTTATGAATATAGTTACTACCTCAAGTTCCTTGGACAAGATTGCTGTAAAAGAGGAGTAAGAAGCTAGAATCAAAAGGGTGATGGAAGTGGATGAAAGATTGGAAGTAAGTTTGTGTTCTTGGAAGGATTTCTTGAAGTGTTTTTGTATGGTTTTCTTATGGTGTTTAAGTAAGGTTTTTATGGCTAGATCTTTAAGGTTTCTTGCTGGATTGTTATGGAGTTCAAAGGTTAAGAAAGAGTGTGTGTTTAGCTTAAGAAATTTGAAGTTAAAATGAATGAAAATGATGATACATATATACTACATAAAAACGTGTTTCATAAGGATACATGGACAAAATTTTAGTTTGTATTTTTGTAATTAGTCTTACAATCATTCAAAAGCAATTACCTTATACCTAGGGTAGTAACAAGGGCTGGTTAGGTGGTGATTTGATGTGTATATACCAATAGTAAATACGTATAGAAGCTAGGTATGATACGAGTACAAATACTCTAGGTATACGTATAGAAATTTTGTGAAAAATGGAATGAGGATTCAAATATAGCTATCTTTTGTGAATACACTTATATGATTTTATGTATTTAAGTCTTTAAAAGTGATTAAATACATTACTTATACGATATATGTATAAACATTATATGTTATAAGTATTTATGTCAAATAACGTTACGTATGGTTATCGTTTTGAAAACTTAAGTTAGTAGTTTCAAAATATACTTATAACTTATTGTTATTAATACAAAATAAGATATTAAAACATTCTTAGATCATGTTAAATATGTATATATACATATATATACACAAACGTATAATTATCATATATTGTACAGTTCGTGATATCATCGGTCAAACTAGACGGTCAAACGTTGTGTAAAACTCTTTTCGAAAACATAAGTCTCAACAATTTGGATTGCTTATCATGTTGGTAAGGTTTAATTTATGTCAATATTAATCTTATAAGTATAGAGCGATCAAAAAAGTGCGGGTCATTACAGGAATCCTCCGAGCTCGGGTTACTGAGCTCGAGGAGCAGTTGGCTCAGGTTTTAGACATCCTACACCCACCTTCACCATAGTACTTTTGTATTTAGATTTCGTAATGTAATCTAGTTGTAGTTTTATGTTTCACTTATGTATTGTACGAACTTATTCATGATGTATGAAACTTATTATTATTAATGAATGGAAACTTTGTGATGTTACTTTTTGCACAAGTGTTCTATTTACGTTAATGTACTTGATTTTCTTATCTTAGGGGTCAGTTTCATTGACGAGTCATGATGCTGTGATATAGGATCAAAATCGACTTTCATTTCACTTAACTCATCAAAGCAAGGAGTGGCTACTAGATAGACAATTAGTTCCGAGACTATGGTGTTTTGCGGTACTTGTATCAACTTGCGTTACTTAATTAACATGTGTTGTGCTGTTTACATATTGGTTGTTATATACTATATTATTATATATTGAATACTGGATTTTGACTTGAGTCAAAATGTTTGTATAGAACACCATGGCTAACGGTCGATCCACACCTACTGCTGCTCAAATTGAAGAGATGATCCAAGAACGTGTAGCCGCAGCCCTAGCAGAAAGAAACCTCCAAGCTCCACCGCCACCAACACCGGTTATTCAACCCGTTCGAAATGGGTGTACTTACAAGGAATTCCAGAGCTGTAAACCACATAACTTCAGTGGAACCGAGGGATCGGTTGGTCTCACCAGATGGTTCGAGAAACTTGAATCAGTATTCCGAGTTAGCAACTGTTCGGAGGACAGCAAAACCAAATTTTCTTCTTGCACGCTATCTGACGGCGCGCTCACGTGGTGGAACACAATGGCACAGGCACAAGGCATTGATGAGGCGTATGCTACGCCATGGGAAGCATTTAAGTGTGCCATGATTGAGGAGTATTATCCGAGAACCGAAATACAAAATATGGAGATGGAATTCATGCAGTTAAAGGCCGTTGGGAACGACCTTGATAGTTACAACAGGAGATTTTTGGAACTAGCCCTGATGTGTCTGACAATGGTCACCCCGGAATTCAAACGAATGGAAAGGTACTTCTGGGAACTCCCTAAGAGGATTAAGGGAAACGTCACCTCATCCAAACCCCCAAATGTTCCCGAAGCGATGCGCATGGCGCATACTTTAATGAATCAAATAACCATCGATGAACCGGAGAAAACTAAATCTGAAGCGGGTACTAGTGAGAAGCGCTAATGGGATAACCACAACAACAACAACAACAAGGGAAGGAACTATGATCAAAACCCGGCGAAACGACATGAGGGTTTCAGAGGAAACAACAACGGTGGAAACCCTAACCCCAACAACAACACCAACTCCAACCCAAACTACAAGGGAACCCTACCTCAATGCAAGAGGTGTTACAAACACCACACTGGGTATTGCAATGTTGTATGCGAGAAGTGCCAACGGTCTGGGCATGTTGGAAAAGACTGCATGGTCACCACTTTGAATGGGAAGCCAAACACCAATGGGCCGAAGAAGTGTTACGAATGCGGGCAGACGGGCCATTTCAGAAATGCGTGTCCAAATAAGCGAAAAGATGGCGGACCACTACGTGCTAGAGCTTTCAATGTTAATGCAAGGGACGCACGCGAAAGCCCGACTTGGTGACGGGTATATTCAAAATCAACAATCTTTTAGCTTCTGTCTTGTTTTATACTGGTGCGGATAGAAGTTATGTATGTAGACATTTTTGCGATAAGATTAATTGATCATTAGTCCCGTTAAAAGAGAGTATGCTTGTAGAGGTCGCCAACGGTAAACTTGAAAAAGTTGACCACATTAGTCGAGGAGCTATTATCAACATAGCTGGTGCAGATTTCGAAATTGATTTGATACCTATCAAACTGGGAAGTTTTGACGTGATCGTCCGTATAGATTGGTTGAGCAAGATAAAGGCCGATATTATCTGTGGAGATAAATCACTTCACATACCACAAGGAGATGGCGAACCACTGGTTATCTACGGAGAGAGATGTACCTCGAAGCTGAACCTCATTAGTTGCGTGAAAGCACAAAAGATCATGAAGAAGGGACGTTTTGCTGTCCTAGCACATGTGAAAGCGGTAGAAACTGAGGTGAAGAGCGTGAACGACGTTCGAATTGTGAACGAATTTTCCGATGTCTTCCCAGAGGAATTGCCTGGATTACTGCCGCCGAGAGCCGTAGAGTTTCAGATTGATTTAGTGCCAGGAGCTGCACCTGTAGCTCGCGCACCTTATAGACTCGCACCTTCCGAGATGCAAGAATTACAGAGTCAACTATAAGAACTACTTGACCGTGGATTTATCCAACCAAGCTTCTCGCCTTGGGTCGCACCTGTGTTGTTTGTAAAGAAGAAGGATGGATCCTTCCGTATGTGTATCGACTACCGTGAACTCAACAAATTGACTATCAAGAATCGGTATCCTCTTCCACGAATTGAAGATCTTTTTGATCAACTACAAGGATCGAGTGTCTACTCAAAGATCGATTTACGATCCGGTTATCACCAGTTGAGGGTGAAAGAAAGCGACGTGATGAAAACTACATTCAGGACCCGTTATGGTCATTAGGAGTTTCTCGCGATGCCATTCGGTTTGACAAATGCACCTGCCGTGTTCATGGACCTTATGAATCGTGTCTGCAAGCCTTACTTGGACAAATTTGTTATCGTCTTCATAGATGATATCCTCATCTACTCTGAGAGCGAAGAAGAGCATGAGCAACACCTCCAACTTGTGCTTGAACTCTTGAGACAAGAGCAACTTTACGCCAAATTCTCCAAGTGTGAATTTTGGTTGAAGGAAGTCCAGTTTCTGGGTCATGTTGTGAGCGACCAGGGTATCAAAGTTGATCCCGCCAAGATTGAAGCTATCAGCAAGTGGGAGACTCCCACTACACCAACTCACATTCGCTAATTCCTAGGTCTCGCCGGTTATTACCGAAGGTTTATTGAAGGATTTTCTCTGATTGCGCGTCCTTTGACCGCGCTGACTCACAAGGGCAAGAAGTTCATTTGGGAACCCGCACACGAATCAGCATTTCAAACTTTGAAGAAGAAGTTAACCACCGCATCTATCCTATCGCTTCCCGAAGGCAGTGATGATTTCGTTGTTTATTGTGATGCATCGAAGAGTGGTTTTGGTTGTGTGCTGATGCAACGATCAAAAGTTATTGCCTATGCCTCTCGCCAATTGAAGATTCACGAGCGGAACTACACTACTCACGATCTTGAACTTGGAGCCGTTGTGTTTGTGCTCAAATTGTGGAGACACTATTTGTATGGAACTAAGAGTACTATCTTCACCGATCACAAGAGTCTCCAGCACATCTTCGATCAGAAGCAACTGAATACGAGACAGCGTCGATGGATCGAGACGCTCAACGACTATGACTGTGAACTCCGTTATCACCCTGGAAAGGCCAATGTTGTAGCTGACGCTTTAAGTCGAAAGGAAAGGACGACACCTCTTCGTGTTAGGGCTCTAAACATCACCATCCATTTGAACCTCAACAGCCAGATTAGAGTAGCCCAAGATGAGGCTCTCAAGGAGGAGAATATATCGCACGGACATTTGAACATACTTGTCTCTCGATTCGAGGTTAGGGAGTCTGGACTCCGATGTTATGCCGGAAGAATTTGGGTACCTCTTTATGGAGATCTACGAAACCTGATACTTGATGAAGCACACAAATCGAGATATTCGATTCATCCTGGAGCGGGCAAGATGTACCATGACCTTAAAGAACAGTATTGGTGGCCGAATCTTAAGAAGGACGTTGCGACTTATGTTGGTAAGTGTCTGACTTGCTCGAAGGTTAAAGCCGAGCATCAGAGACCTTCTGGGTTACTTCAACAGCCGGAGATCCCACAATGGAAGTGGGAAAGGATCACAATGGATTTCATTACCAAGCTACCAAAGACGGTGGGCGGATACGACACTATTTGTGTTATTGTTGACCGCCTTACCAAATCAGCACACTTTCTAGCGATGAAGGAAATGGATACAATGGAGAGACTTTCTCAACTATACATCAAAGAGGTTGTATCTCGTCATGGTGTACCTTTATCGATCATCTCAGATCGCGATCCCCGTTTTGCTTCTAGATTTTGGCGTTCTTTGCAAGAAGCCATGGGAACTCATCTTGACATGAGTACTGCTTATCATCCTCAGACTGATGGGCAAAGTGAATGAACGATTCAGACGTTGGAAGACATGTTGCGTGCATGTGTCATTGATTTTGGAAAGGCCTGGGAAAGGCATTTGCCACTAGCCGAATTCTCGTACAACAACAGTTATCACTCAAGCATTAATGCCGCGCCTTTTAAAGCATTGTATGGCCGCAAGTGCCGATCTCCTATTTGTTGGGCCGAAGTAGGCGAAAAGCAAATCACCGGACCCGAGGTAGTCCACGAAACAACGGAGAAGATTGCTCAGATTCAAGCTAGACTAAAGACTGCTCGTGACCGTCAAAAGAGTTATGCTGATCTTAAACGTAAGGACTTTGAATTTAATATTGGTGATCGTGTAATGTTGAAGGTTGCACCTTGGAAAGGTGTGATCCGTTTTGGAAAACGTGGAAAGTTAAACCCACAATACATTGGTCCTTTTGAAATCTTGGAACGTGTTGGACCCGTTGCTTACCGTTTGGATCTACCAGCATAATTGAGCTCAGTTCATCCTACCTTCCATGTGTCAAACCTGAAAAAGTGCCTTGCTGCACCTGAACTTATCATACCACTTGAGGAACTTACAATTGATGACAAACTTCACTTTGTGGAAGAACCTGTTGAAATTATGGATCGTGAGATCAAAACTTTGAAACGCAACAAGATTACGATCGTCCGAGTACGATGGAATGCCAAACGAGGACTTGAGTTTACTTGGGAACGAGAGGATCAAATGATGCAGAAGTATCCTCACCTTTTCCCGACTCCTACATCTACCTCAGCTTAAATTTCGGGACGAAATTTTCTTTAACAGGTGGGTAATGTAACGACCCTGGATTTTCCAACGTTTATTTATTAATAATTATTATTATTAATACGTGTGATAAAACGAATGTATGTTATTACATTTACATGTTGCCATGATTACCCGAACTTGACTTTAATTGCCCGAAACGTCTTTGTGACACACGAAACTTCGCGAATAATATTTTCAAGTATTTTTTACATTCATGATTAAGTTTATTAATCATTTTAATTAACTAAAAGTTACTAGTTAATTACTTGGGCCTTTATTAGTATTAATGGACTTTTATTGGATTACTTGTTAACTACTTACAAACTTGGGCTTTACTTTTGTACATGGACTTGATTAGCCCACCCTACTTCTTAAATGGACTATTTAGCCCAAGTCTTTCATGTGTAAGTACCACTTAGGAGCCTAACTAGTTAGTTGTTTCAATTGGAATCTAGTTGGCACTTAATCCCCATGTAAACCATCCTTTTATCCAACTTTTGAAGCTTTACATACTAGTGACCAAAGAACCAAGCCATCCCCTCTTGTGAGACTGCAGGCCGTCGGCCTTAATGGCTAGAAGGAGGATTTTTGATTTCATTTTTCATTACTTCACTTGCTAAGTTCTCTCTCAAAAACACACACTTCAACTTACTTTCATTCTTCTCTCATTTTTCTCTCTAAACTAGTAAGTAACAAGGCTCTTTTCTCTCTTTGATTCTTCATGAAAACCGATGCATATGCTACATGTATCATCATCATCATTTGTTGTGTGATACTTGTTCTTGTTTAATGTTTGATTACTTGTAGTTACTAGTTGTTGTTACTTACTTACTAGCTTTCAAGAATCAAGACTTGTTAGTTTGATTCTTCATTTTATCTTGTTATAACAAGAACAACAAGAACATGAACTTTCTAGTTATGTTCTACACTTGTTAATTTTAAAAGATTAATGTTCATGTGTTGCAAATCATACTTGTAAGTCATGTTAGTAAACTTTAAAGTTTACTTTCTTAAAGATCAAACTTTGGTTTGAATCTTTAAAGTATGACCAACCATGAACCTTTTACTTGTTTACTTGGTTATTTCTTTGTATTATGTACTTTAATTTCATGTTTGTTGGTTGTTATTGGTCAAATGTTACTAGTTAACTTTAATCTCATTAATCTTGAACTAAAGTTAACTTTAAAAGTTCAAGAACATGTTAGTAAGTTTTCTTTAAATATAACTTTGTACACTTATGTTAGATCTAGACTTTTGAGTCTTGGATCTTCAAGATCTAACTAAGAACTATGTTCTACTACTTAAGATCTTGATTTCATAAGTTCATTTTCAAGTTTGTAACTTATTATTAGTCTTAAAGTTCATGTATGTGTTAGATCCAAGACTTTGATGTAACTTTGGTTCATCAAACTTCATACAACTCTTAAGTGAGTTGTGTTTCATGTCTTAGACTTACACTTGGGTTATGATGGTCAAACCATGGTAAAGATAATGTAAACACATCAATGAGTTGTACACTTGAAGCTATAGGCATCAAGGATGAGAACCATGATGAACATCAAGCACCAAACTCACCGGAACCCATTATTTTTCTGCTTTCTGTCTGCTACCTACTGTTTTATGGTTTCTGTAACAGACCAATAGACCTGGGCTGTTGTGATTATGATTTTAAAATAGCTCTGTTCTAGTAGATAAATTTTCATATAGGACTCGTCTTAATCCGAGTTACGGTTTAGGATTTATGGCCCTCCGATCGTCACTATGTCCTTTTAACGTTGTGCAGAAATTTCTGACCTACTCGCACTTAGACCGTTGCCACGGTCAAATGAAGACGAATTTGCTTTTGTAAATTTTACCACACTTAAAGGACTCATATACAGAGCCATGGCCACTGGTCTCACCTTAATTCAGTAAGGGTAGAGGCCGTGGTGACTGACCAAACTCAGCCCTTGTTTTAAACTACTTTCATAAACGAAACTTACTTTACACCTTTTGTTAAAAGATGAATGATGATGACCCTTAAGACCTTATTTACATACTTTTAAACCTATTCAGACAATTTACTGATTTAGTACTATTTGACTTAGGTTGAGGACTTTCGGACCGATTACTTGCACACTTTTCCCGACTCGACTTTACCGCTACTTTATCATTGTGAGTTATAGCATTCCCTTTTTACTTTAACTTATTTTGGGAACTGAGAATACATGCGGATTTTATGTTTTACATACTAGGCACGAGTACTTAAACTTATATATGTGTGGGTTATATAACGGCAGAAACATTCCCTTTAGCTCGGTAACGTTTAGTCATTGGTTTTTGAATCGGTGAACGCGAATCTTAGATATGGATCCATAGGGTTTGACATCCTCACTCGGGCTAGTCGCGCTAGCATTTAACAAGTGTTTAATACTTTGTAGACATACGCACTTTCTAAGTGTACTTTCAGGGGGTATAAACGTTAAGTTAGTTACCAAGTGCCCACGGTTAACATATACTTTATCATACTATTTTGAAACGCTCTTTGTAGCACTGAAATCTCGTGGCCTACCTTACATACTGTTATACTTAAACTATAGCTCACCAACCTTTGTGTTGACGTTTTAATGCATGTTTTTCTCAGGTGTTTGAGGTTAGCTTCCGCTGTGTACTAGTCGTGCTGTAGACACCCGCTGCTTAGAGTTGTCATCGCATGAACTACTTTATTTTGCATTCAAACATTAGTACTTTTGAACTATGACTTGTAACGACCGTTGTGGTCACATACACTTATTATTTGCTTCTACTTAGTGAAGCATGCTTTGGGATTGTAAAACATTCGATGTTGGTTTAGACATCACTTTATTAATGAATGCAAAATCTTTTTGAAAACGCATATAGTACTTAACCTTGTAATGATCCTGTTGTTGATGATTCGTACACGATGGTTTTGTACGGGGCATCACATGCGTTGCATGGGTTTTGGTGAAAAATGGAGGGGGTGGATTATGGCATGTTTAAAATCCGCATCGGTTTCAGTCTTAGTTAACGGATCTCCAACCCGAGAGTTTTCCTTGGGTAAGGGAGTCCGCCAAGGTGACCCACTTTCTCCTTTTCTTTTTATCATATTGGCGGAAGGTCTGAATATTCTAGCTAAGGCGGCGGTAGAAAAGAACCTTTTTAAGGGAATCGAGGTGGGTCGGGATAAAGTTCTTGTATCGCACCTACAATATGCCGATGATACGATCTTTTCGGGAGTTGGGAAAAGAACAACGCACTTAATCTCATCAACATTCTCAAATGCTTTGAACTTTCCTCGGGTCTCAAAGTGAACTTTCACAAGAGTTTTGTCTATGGTGTTGGGATTTCTTTCGAAGATGTGGAAAATATGGCGGTGAGAATGGGGTGTAAAGCCGGGAAACTCCCCTTCGTATACCTTGGTTTACCTATTGGTACCAAAATGAGTAATGTAGTGGCTTGGAAACCGGTGATTGAAAAATTCAAAAGCCGGCTTTCGGATTGGAAAATGCGTTCGACTTCTTTTGGTGGTCGTTTGGTTCTCGTTAAATCGTTTCTAAGTAGTCTACCTTTGTATTACTTTTCGCTCTTCCGTGCCCCATCGAGTGTCACCAAATTACTTGAGAGTTTGAGACGTGTTTTCTTTTGGGGTGGGGATCTTTCGGGAAACAAATGTCTTGGGTCAAATGGGAGAAAGTCATCTCTCCTTACGGGGTGGGGGGTTTAAACATCGGGAGTCTAAAAAGCAAAAATTTAGCCTTGCTAGGGAAATGGTGGTGGAGGTTTAAAACCAAAACTGACTCCCTATGGGTTAAAGTCATTCGTAGTTTGTATGGTACTAATAGTTGCCTTGTGACGAATGTTGATAATCCTCAACATACTTCACTTGGTGTTTGGGATAATATAATTCGTGCAGGAAAACATATCGAAGATTTGGAGATCCAATTCAACAATTCTTTCGTGAAGGTAATAGGTGATGGTGGGTCCATCTCTTTTTGGGATGACTGTTGGTGCGGCTCCAACAAATTTAGAGATTTATTTCCAAGATTATACAGGTTGGAGGTCAACAAAAATGTGTTCGTCAAAGCTCGGCTGTATGTTTCTTCTCCTCAAAATGGTTCGGCTCATCAGAATCTGTCCCAGCATACCTCGTCTTCTCAGAATGTTGCTGCAGCTCGTCTCAACTCTCCACAATCTGTTCGAGATCAACCTACTATCAATAATCATGCTTCGGTCAACTTGGGGGAAGATCACATCATCTGGGAATGGGTCAGACAACCATCGGGTCGTACAATCAGCGAGTTTCATGATCTCAAACTACTCCTTCGTGATGTGAAATTGTCCCGAGATACAAAAGATAGTTGGAAGTGGTCACTTGCAACGAATGGATTATTTATGGTAAAAAAGTTGTCCTATCTCATTAATGCGCAAGTACTTGGGATTAGCAACAACAATGGGGAAGCTACTTGTCGTAACGGTTTAGTGCCAAAAAAGGTTGAACTTTTCGTGTGGCGTCTTCTATTGAATCGTCTTCCGGTTAGGCTTGAGCTCGACAATAGGGGAATCGATCTTCATAGTGTTAGATGCCCCGTGTGCGATGATGGCCTTGAATCGGTTGAACACTCGATTCTCTCTTGCCGACTTGCTCATGACATTTGGTGCCGTGTGTTCAAATGGTGGAATCGTGGAGGTCTTACATCATTATCTTTAGTGGAACTTGTTCGTGATAGCGCAAATATAGGTTTAATTTGGCAAGGGGTCACATGGTTCACTTCCTATCTTATTTGGAAGAACCGCAACAATATGGTTTTTCAAAATAAAAGTTGGAGCGCCCCGGTGGCCCTATGCGAAATTCAAGCTATCTCGTTCGACTGGATCTCGTGCAAATATAAGGAAGTCAAGATAGATTGGAACATGTGGCTAACAAGGCCAAGCTTTTACTTGTAATTTACATGGGTTGGGTTGCAATCTCTGCTCCCGCCCGTTAACTAGGTCGTTTTTCCTTTTTTCGAGTTCTCGTGATACTTTAAGGGTTTCATGCCCATCTCGTGATGTACTCATTGTTATATATCAATAAAATTACCTTGCCTTTCAAAAAAAAAAAAAAATTTTGCGCAGCTTACACGACCTTTTCCGAATACATGTTCGTTGCGATTTTTTCAAATGAAGTACCCGGTACCCAAATCACAGCTTGCCAAATGGATAGTCCGGTATGTGTATGTAACCCGGGATTGGTGCCTTTAAAAAATTCTTGGATGCAAGGGTTATTGGGTCGGTTAAAAAAAATTAATTTTAACATATTTTTTCGTTAACTTTTCAATTTTACTCTCTTACTTTTTACTTACTTTTATATTTTACATGCATAAAATGAAGACATAAAAGAAATTTATCAAAAAAAAAATTCATCTATACGATGGAAGAAAACAATTAATTTTTGAGACAATAAAAAAAAATAGTGAACAATAAATATAATACGGGGAGAATATTTGATGTTTACTTTTTATTCAAAACTAGAAAATATTAAAAGAAAAATGAATTCGTCTTTTTAATGTCTTTTTTTATAATAAAAGTATTATTGATAATAGGGCTTATATATATTAAGTTATTTTGTTATTTGATCATAACAAGCAGAAGGTCATCCGCGCGTTGCGGCGGACGTTTCAAATAGCTGACTGATGGCATGGGGATGCCCTGGCCTGACGTAGTGGGAGCTAAGAGTTGTTGAAGTGGTGGTGTGTTTTTGAAGTGTCAAGCTTTAAAACAGTGACTTGTAAAGGCAAATAAAAAAAGTTGCTTGCTTTGAATTTCAATTCATCCAAATTCACCTAACCCTGCAAGAATAAAACCTCATCAGCAATTTTTATTTTATTTTATTATTATTATTATTAATATTAATATTTTTATTTTGCAAAACCTGAAGTTTTTTTCCCATTGTAGCAAAAACTATAATTAACTTATGCTGAAACATGGTAATGCCGAAAATGTCTATTTGTTTCTAACCACCACTTTGAAACCGCTTGGCAACCTAACCACTTCATCACAATATCTCAATTAAGTTATTCAGTCCAATTTGGTCAGCTCACGTATTTAATTTCGTAGCTAGGTGTGTCTACTTGATACGGGTCGCAATTCTAATTTATCAACATACAGTCAAATGTGAAACTAATTCAAACAGGTTCACTCCGTAATTTGTCAACATATGGGTCTAAAATGGGACTACTTCAAAATAGTCATACAATTATACTACCAAATTCAACCCGAGAGCTGCAGTAGAGAATTAAAAACACTAATAGTGAAAAGTGAAAACTAAAACAAATGACTCTAGTTCCTTCTAAATATGAGGCAAAGCATATCCCTACTACGGGTTTCAATTGCACGCGTGACCATCATGTTCATATATTTGATTAAACAACAAACATGCAAAAGGTTTAACATCACTGCTTAAGCAATTTTTGTAACAGCAAGGCAGGCAAAATCAGTTTACCAGTAAGAGATAAACAATGCATCATCGAATAAAAAAATAGATATATCCGAAAAATAATGAGAATACTACAAAAGAATAACTTCAATCTTCTGCATAATACATTCACTAAATTCACATGCCTAAAGACCTCTAAGCTGCAACATGCCAAACATTTCAGGAAAAGTACTGTATCATATAGTGTATCAATAATTCATACTTCCCATATAAACATCAAGTTATGTATACCTAGCATGCATTCATGTCATAGAAAGCAAATAACAGTTACAGATAGTTAAGAAACATACCGTTAAGCAGCACTGTAAAAGTGAATCAACAAAACCGAATTTTATAATTGTGAAACAAAGCTTAGTACCTTCAGCGTTAAGGAAACTAAATGTACCATTGGCAAAGGTACTGACATCCAAAACGTTTTTGGCAAAGAAGTTACCTAACATAACGCGACAAAAATTCGAATTACTATTACCATCTACAACTGCGGTCGTTGGTGTTCAAGAGCCACAATCTCTACTAATTAATAAAAAATATTGTTCCAATGCATTTGTTCTCTGATAACTTGTTTCGTGTCCCATCACAACTTTACAGAAAAAACACACATGACAATCATAACTTGAGAGGATGCTGAACAAAATATGTTTAAACTCGGAAACTGTAACCAAATATGACAACGATACTAAGAAAGTAACAGTAAATAAACGTCAATGATATTGAACTAAAAGACATTAACTAAAGTATACCTTCAATTGAACACCTCATCATCAATACCAAAAGGAGACCAGCATATTTGATCATTGCCATTTAAGAACCACAACCTACAACTGCAATTTAAATAAAATATAACATAAAACATGTAAATGTCTGCAAAATATATGAAAAATAATAGCAGCAGAACAATACAAAGTTAACATATACTTTAAAACACTATTGGTAGCAGGTTGATTAGGAACCTCAGATGAACTATTAAGAACAAACCCTATAAGTAACAAAGAGATGACAAAGGGCAGTAACCCATATAAAGATCATTCACCAATTGCCCAATATGCAGCCTTGTCTTGTACCTACCATTAAGCAAACTCAGAGTTACAACTTATCACTATCACGACAACCTACGATTATTTCATCATTTTTTATTTATCCATTGCGTATATACTAATTACAAAGCAAGATGTGTGAAGGTTAGTCAATTTCAAATTGATTAAAGGACATTCAAGATAGATTTTAAAAAACATACAGTCTTTCCGGAAGCTATTGCTTGTGTTGTCTGCTGTTCAATCGCGCCTATTCAATCGCCGACCATCGGCTTCAAAACCTATAAAACTCAATTTGATGAAATTATGAATCCTACATGAAGTTTACGAAAACGAATTGATTGTTGTAATTAGGAGATGAAACGCAATACTAAAATCAAATCAGGCGATGAAAAAGAATCTCCATAAACGAAAGCTTAAAAGCAGGCCCTGAAGAAGGTGAAAATCGTCCGCTTAAAATCTGGCGGTGAAGAAGGCGGTCTTTGCTTGTTGCACCGGAGATGGTGTCGATGGCATGGAGTTAAAGTGAGTAAGAAAATGGCATGAAGGATCTAGAGAAACGGAGAGTTGTCCATCACCAACAAATATCTAAGGCGAGAAAAGACTAAAATAGCCTTTAGTAATAAAATAATCATGTGAATAGTAAAAACACACTTTCTATTGATATATATATATATATATATATATATATATATATATATATATATATATATATATATATATATATATATATATATATATATATATATATATATATATATATATATATATATATATATATATATAATGTTAAATTTTATATGGTCATTACTCATTAAAAAATAATGATATTTTAAAAATAAAAATAAAAAGACAATAAACTATATATTTTTTCGAAAAGGAAAAAGTTTTTATATCATGAAAGGGCCAAAGGAGGCCAATCCCAATTACACGCGAAGCCTCATGGCTGGATGTTACTGTCGACCCGAAACAAGTTTAATTGCAGAGTGTGCAAGTAATACAAAGATGGCATAGGCAACAAAAACATACGGAGTAGCATCTAATAGATTACACATTTTCACATTTTTACACGATGTAGGCAGAAGGATTTCTAAGCCATACAAGCCATTCAGTCTTCATATTTTTAACTTTGTTCGACATCTATTCAAGCAATTTGAGTTGAGTCTCCATAATAGTCGTCGGTCCATTCCAACTTTTTTTCGAGAAAACTTTGAGATTACGATTCTGCCACACTAGATACGTACACGTCCATTCGATAGCTTGCAAAATTTTCAAACCCAAGGGAGTCATTGCCACATTACACGATCCTCGGAATGCTACATTAATGCTCAAGTTTGAGACCAGACCCAATCTCCACCACTTGTGTATTCTTTCCCAAACATCTAAGGAGTGTCGGCAAAGAAACAAAGAGTGATTGATTGTTTTCAAATCGTCATCGCATAATGGGCAACGAATGAAATCGAGATCTATCCCTCTTTTGTCAAGTTCTATATGACTAGGAATAAGTCTCTTTATTAATATGTAATACCTTTATCGTGTCCCATTTAAGGTCATTTTAGAAATAAAATAAAAAATACAAAAGTTTAGTTATTGTACTTTAAGTTGTAAATCTTAAACTTATTAGCTAGATTAAAAAGGTACTTTTATAATATATTAATTCAATGGCTATTAAGATTTCATATTTAGATATATTGCCCTATTTAAATTTTATTTAAATATATAAGAAATTATTATTATTATTTTATTTTTATTTTGTGAAGACACAACTTTATAAAATAATAAAAAAAAAATCTTCATCACAATAATGAATGACATACAAGACACAAACAAGCAGGAAGACATTTAACTCAGAGTCAATAAAAACGACCTCACTTAGTTCTCACTCCAGGATAATGACAAACAATAGAGATATTAATAAACACAATAATTTACGTGAATACTTCAAAATCGGAAAAAAAAATCATGGGCTTTCAACGAGAGAATTTTCACCATATCATACATTGTAACAATGACATAGACAGACCATTTTTTTTAAACCGACTTGTAGTGACCCGAACTTTTTCATGTTTATATATATATTAAATGAAATTGTTATTTACATGATTAAGTGTTTCCAACATGTTAAGCAATCAAACTTGTTAAGACTTGATTAATTGAAATAGGTTTCATATAGACAATTGACCACCCAAGTTGACCGGTGATTCACGAACGTTAAAACTTGTAAAAACTATACGATGATATATATATGGTTATATATATAGTTAACATGATTTTATTATAAGTATGTATCTCATTAGGTATTTTAACAATGAGTTATATACATAAAAATGAGACTATTAATTTAAGAAACTCGAAAACGATATATATAACGATTATCGTTATAACAACGTCTTACTAGGTACATATGAATCATATTAAGATATTGATACACTTGGTTAATTATGTTAAATGATAAATAAATATATTATTAAGTTTATTAACAATGAAATACATATGTAAAAATAAGACTACTAACTTAATGATTTCGAAACGAGACATATATGTAACGATTATCGTTGTAACGACATTTAACTGTATATATATCATACTAAGATATATTATATATCATAATATCATGATAATATAACAATTTAACATCTCATTTGTTATAATAAACAATGGGTTAACAACATTCAACAAGATCGTTAACCTAAAGGTTTCAAAACAACATTTACTTGTAACGACTAACGATGACTTAACGACTCAGTTAAAATGTATATACATGTAGTGTTTGAATATGTATTCATACACTTTTGAAAGACTTCAAGACACTTATCAAAATACTTCTACTTAACAAAAATGCTTACAATAACATCCTCGTTCAGTTTCATCAACAATTCTACTCGTATGCACCCGTATTCGTACTCGTACAATACACAGCTTTTAGATGTATGTACTATTGGTATATACACTCCAATGATCAGCTCTTAGCAGCCCATGTGAGTCACCTAACACATGTGGGAACCATCATTTGGCAACTAGCATGAAATATCTCATAAAATTACAAAAATATGAGTAATCATTCATGACTTATTTACATGAAAACAAAATTACATATCCTTTATATCTAATCCATACACCAACGACCAAAAACACCTAAAAACACTTTCATTCTTCAATTTTCTTCATCTAATTGATCTCTCTCAAGTTCTATCTTCAAGTTCTAAGTGTTCTTCATAAATTCCAAAAGTTCTAGTTTCATAAAATCAAGAATACTTCCAAGATTGCAAGTTTACTTCCAAGTTTTCTAAATCCATTCCAAGTAATCATCCAAGATCAAGAAACCTTTATTACTTACAGTAGGTTATCTTTCTAATACAAGGTAATAATCATATTCAAACTTTAATTCAATTTCTATAACTATAACAATCTTATTTCGAGTGGAAATCTTACTTGAAATTGTTTTCGTGTCATGATTCTGCTTCAAGAACTTTCAAGCCATCCAAGGATCCTTTGAAGCTAGATCTATTTTTCTTATTTCCAGTAGGTTTATCCAAGGAACTTGAGGTAGTAATGATGTTCATAACATCATTCGATTCATACATATAAAGCTATCTTATTCGAAGGTTTAAACTTGTAATCACTAGAACATAGTTAAGTTAATTCTAAACTTGTTCGAAAATAAAAGTTAATCCTTCTAACTTGACTTTTAAAATCAACTAAACACATGTTCTATATCTATATGATATGCTAACTTAATGATTTAAAACCTGGAAACACGAAAAACACCGTAAAACCGAATTTACGCCGTCGTAGTAACACCGCGGGCTGTTTTGGGTTAGTTAATTAAAAACTATGATAAACTTTGAGTTAAAAGTTGTTATTCTGCGAAAATGATTTTTATTATGAACATGAAACTATATCCAAAAATTATGGTTAAACTCAAAGTGGAAGTATGTTTTCTAAAATGGTCATCTAGACGTCGTTCTTTCGACTGAAATGACTACCTTTACAAAAACTACTTGTAACTTATTTTTCTGACTATAAACCTATACTTTTTCTGTTTAGATTCATAAAATAGAGTTCAATATGAAACCATAGCAATTTGATTCACTCAAAACGGATTTAAAATGAAGAAGTTATGGGTAAAACAAGATTGGATAATTTTTCTCATTTTAGCTACGTGAAAATTGGTAACAAATCTATTCCAACCATAACTTAATCAACTTGTATTGTATATTATGTAATCTTGAGATACCATAGACACGTATACAATGTTTCGACCTATCATGTCGACACATCTATATATATTTCGAAATAACCATAGACACTCTATATGTGAATGTTGGAGTTAGCTATACAGGGTTGAGGTTGATTCCAAAATATATATAGTTTGAGTTGTGATCAATACTGAGATACGTATACACTGGGTTGTGGATTGATTCAAGATAATATTTATCGATTTATTTCTGTACATCTAACTGTGGACAACTAGTTGTAGGTTACTAACGAGGACAGCTGACTTAATAAACTTAAAACATCAAAATATATTAAAAGTGTTGTAAATATATTTTGAACATACTTTGATATATATGTATATATTGTTATAGGTTCGTGAATCAACCAGTGGCCAAGTCTTACTTCCCGACGAAGTAAAAATCTGTGAAAGTGAGTTATAGTCCCACTTTTAAAATCTAATATTTTTGGGATGAGAATACATGCAGGTTTTATAAATGATTTACAAAATAGACACAAGTACGTGAAACTACATTCTATGGTTGAATTATCGAAATCGAATATGCCCCTTTTTATTAAGTCTGGTAATCTAAGAATTAGGGAACAGACACCCTAATTGACGCGAATCCTAAAGATAGATCTATTGGGCCTAACAAACCCCATCCAAAGTACCGGATACTTTAGTACTTTGAAATTTATATCATTTCCGAAGGGTGTCCCGGAATGATGGGGATATTCTTATATATATGCATCTTGTTAATGTCGGTTACCAGGTGTTCACCATATGAATGATTTTTATCTCTATGTATGGGATGTGTATTGAAATATGAATTCTTGTGGTCTATTATTACGATTTGATATATATAGGTTAAACCTATAACTCACCAACATTTTTGTTGACGTTTAAAGCATGTTTATTCTCAGGTGAATACTAAGAGCTTCCGCTGTTGCATACTAAAATAAGGACAAGATTGGAGTCCATATTTGTATGATATTGTGTAAAAACTGCATTCAAGAAACTGATTTCGATGTAACATATTTGTATTGTAAACCATTATGTAATGGTCGTGTGTAAACAGGATATTTTAGATTATCACTACTTGATAATCTACGTAAAGCTTTTTAAACCTTTATTTATGAAATAAAGGTTATGGGTTGTTTTAAAAATGAATGCAGTCTTTGAAAAACGTCTCATATAGAGGTCAAAACCTCGCAACGAAATCAATTAATATGGAATGTTTTTAATCAATAAGAACGGGACATTTCAGTTGGTATCCGAGCGTTGGTCTTAGAGAACCAGAAAATTTGCATTAGTGTGTCTTATCTCGTTTGTTAGGATGCATTAGTGAGTCTGGACTTCGACCGTGTTTTCTTTAAAAATGATTGCTTAATATTTTTGTTGGAAACTATATATTATTAACATGTATATATTATGTGATATATTAATCTTTTAACATGTTTGATATTGTGTGATAGATGTCTACCTCTAGCACAAATCCCATTGACTCACCTAATAATAACGAAGAGTCGAATATATATTGGACTGATTCACAAGTTCCTGAAGAAGAACCGGAAGAAGAATCAGAACCGGAAGAAGAATCAGAACCGGAAGAGGAGGAACCGGAGGAGGAAACAGAACCGGTGGGGGAAATAATAAAACGGTTAAGTAAAAGAAAATCCTCAACCAACCGACAAAGGTTAATTATGGTCAATGGTGTTTCCGCCAAGGAAGCAAAATATTGGGAGGATTACCAATTCTCCGATGAATCGGATTCCGACGAGAATTCCGATGATGTTATAGAAATTACCCCAACTGAATTTAAAAAGGCAAAAGAAAATAATAAGGGAAAGGGCATAAAAATAGAGAAATCTAATTCCAACCCCGATGAACTTTATATGTATCGTCAACCCCCGAAGCCCTTAAGTTGTAACAATGACCCGGGAACCTCTAAACCACCAGGTTTTTCTAAACCGTTGTGGAAAACAACAGCTCGTATTAGGGGAACATCATATATCCCTAGAAACATGGCAAAACGAACCAAAACCGAAGAAGAAGAAACGAGCGAGTCGGAATAAGATAGCTGTATTCGTGTGGTGTAATATATGTAATATAGTGTGCTTATGCTTTATGATATATGTAAAAATTGCTTGTATTAATAAGTATTTTTTTTTTATGAATCTAACTCTTGTCTATTTTACAGTATAAAAACACAAAATGGATAGACAACCCAATATTTTAAGAGACCTACCCGGAGACATGATTGATGAAATCTTGTCTAGAGTCGGTCAGAATTCTTTGACACAACTATTTACGATGAAATCAGTTTGTAAGACATTCGAAGAACGTTCCAAGAATGTCTTAGTTTATAAGAGACTTTCGTTTGAAAGATGGGGGATATCACATTGGGAAACCCATAAGTTACGATGTGTTTACTTTGACGCATATATTGCGGGGAACCCAAATGCTATTTTACTCAACGGGTTAAGAAATTATTTTGACTCAATGTATCCGAATATAGGACTTCATGATTTAGAAAAAGTGGCTAACATGCAACATAAAGAAGCATGCTATGCTTACGGGTTAGTAATGTTCGCTTCTCACCAAAGTGAGAAAAAGAACATCGGGCTACAACTATTAAACAAAACGTTCCCACAAGTGACGGAGTCGGTAATTGGGGTAAGAAATGAGGTTTTTAGGTTATTACGAGACTGTTGGTCATTACGTAACCCTCGTCCCTTTGACGACGTTACAACACGCTGTCTTATCAACGGCCATAACGGTTATGTTCCACAAGACCAAGGATGGGAAGTAGTCCTAGTAAAACCAGAATGCATGACTTGTTTCTGGACGTATGAATTACGTGTCTTTATTGCCTTTGCAGAACGACTTGTGTACTAGCTAAAATTATCTTCACAACTATCTTGTATCAAAGTTATTGTGTGCTATATTTCATGTTTTATGTAAAATAAGCGGTATTGTAAGTTTGTAAAATATTGTATAAAAGTTTGAACGCAAAATATTATTATAATCAGTTTTTCATATAGAATTGTAGTAGTTGAATTGTATATTAGCTACTAAGTATGAACTTAACGGGTAGGTACTACCCGAATTTAAACTTATAAAACGCTAATATGAAGAAAAAGCTTTTATAAATGAGTTCATATTATGCTACGAAATACTATTAACTACTCTTAATATTCTGTATGATTAACTTGTTCCATTTGACTATTTTGAAGGAAATGGCACTGACTACTCGACACACCGTGAATATGAATGAAGAGGAATTCCGTACTTTTCTAGCTTCAAACATAGCCGCAGTACAGGCTGCGCTACATACCAACAATAACCTTGGATCTAGCAGTACAGGAAATCGTGTAGGATGCACCTACAAAGAATTCACTGCCTGAAAACCTTTGGAATTTGATGGAACTGAAGGACCGATTGGATTGAAACGGTGGACCGAGAAGGTCGAATCGGTGTTTGCCATAAGTAAGTGTACTGAAGAGGACAAAGTGAAGTACGCTACGTATACCTTCACAGGTTCTGCGTTAACATGGTGGAATACCTATCTAGAGCAAGTGGGACAAGATGATGCGTACGCACTACCGTGGTCAGCATTCAAGCACTTGATGAACGAGAAGTACCGTCCCAGAACCGAGGTCAATAAGCTCAAGATAGAACTTAGATGGTTACGAACCCAAGGATTTGATATTACCACGTACGAAAGACGATTCACAGAATTGTGCCTATTGTGTCCGGGAGCGTTCGAAGATGAGGAAGAGAAGATCGACGCGTTTGTGAAAGGATTACCGGAAAGAATCCAAGAAGATATAAGTTCACACGAGCCCGCCTCCATACAACAGGCATGTAGAATGGCTCACAAACTAGTGAACCAGATTGAGGAAAGAATTAAAGAACAGACGGCTGAAGAGGCCAATGTGAAGCAAGTCAAAAGAAAGTGGGAGGAAAACGGTGATAAGAATCACCAATAAAACAACAGCAGCAATTACAATAATAATCGCAACAATTATCCCAACAATCGCAACATCAATCGCAACTACAACAAACGGCCCAACAACAACAACAACAACAACAACAACAACAACAACAACAACAACAACAACAACAACAACAACAACAACAACAACAACAACAACAACAGCAACTACAACAATCATCCCAACAACAATAACAACCGCAACAACAACAACAATCAGAAGCAGCTATGCCAAAGGTGTGAAAAGTATCACTCGGGGTTCTGCACCAAATTTTGCAACAAGTATAAAAGAAATGGTCACAGCGCGGCGAAGTGTGAGGTCTACGGACCAGGGGTTAATAGAACGAAAGGAACAAATGGTGTCGGAACGAGTAATGGCAGAGCAAGTAGTGTCGGAGCAAGTTATTCCAATGTAGTTTGTTATAAATGTGGAAAACCGGGCCACATTATTAGAAATTGCCCAAACCAGGAGAACACGAATGGACAAGGCCGCGGAAGAGTTTTCAATATTAATGCGATAGAGGCACAGGAAGACCCGGAGCTTGTTACGGGTACGTTTCTTATTGACAATAAATCTGCTTACGTTTTATTTGATTCGGGTGCGGATAGAAGCTATATGAGTAGAGATTTTTGTGCTAAATTAAGTTGTCCATTGACGCCGTTGGATAGTAAATTTTTACTCGAATTAGCAAACGGTAAATTAATTTCAGCAGATAATATATGCCGGAATCGAGAAATTAAACTGGGTAGCGAAATATTTAAGATTGATTTGATACCAGTAGAGTTAGGGAGTTTTGATGTAATAGTTTGCATGGATTGGTAGAAGAAGGTGAAAGCAGAGATCGTATGTTATAAAAATGCAATTTGCATTGTACGAGAAGAAGGAGAACCCTTAATGGTGTACGGAGAAAAGGGCAACATGAAGCTACATCTTATTAGTAATTTGAAGGCACAAAAACTAATAAGAAAAGGTTGCTATGCTATTCTAGCACACGTCGAGAAAGTACAAACTGAAGAAAAGAGCATCAATGATGTTCCCGTCGCAAAAGAATTTCCCGATGTATTTTCGAAAGAATTACCGGGACTACCTCCACATCGATCTGTTGAATTTCAAATAGATCTTGTACCAGGAGCTGCACCAATAGCTCGTGCTCCTTACAGACTCGCACCCAGCGAGATGAAAGAACTGCAAAGCCAATTACAAGAACTTTTAGAGCGTGGTTTCATTCAACCAAGCACATCACCGTAGGGAGCTCCTGTTTTGTTTGTCAAGAAGAAAGATGGTACATTTAGGTTGTGTATCGACTACCGAGAGTTGAACAAACTTACCATCAAGAACCGCTACCCACTACCGATAATCGATGACTTATTTGATCAACTACAAGGCTCGTCTGTTTATTCAAAGATTGACTTACGTTCCGGGTATCATCAAATGCGGGTGAAAGAAGATGATATTCCAAAGACTGCTTTCAGAACACGTTACGGTCATTACGAGTTTATGGTCATGCCGTTTGGTTTAACTAATGCACCAGCTGTGTTCATGGACCTTATGAACCGAGTGTGTGGACTATACCTTGACAAGTTTGTCATTGTTTTCATTGATGACATACTTATTTACTCAAAGAATGACCAAGAACACGGTGAACATTTGAGAAAGGTGTTAGAAGTATTGAGGAAGGAAGAATTGTACGCTAAATTTTCAAAGTGTGCATTTTGGTTGGAAGAAGTTCAATTCCTCGGTCACATAGTGAACAAAGAAGGTATTAAGGTGGATCCGGCAAAGATAGAAACTGTTGAAAAGTGGGAAACCCCGAAAACTCCGAAACACATACGCTAGTTTTTAGGACTAGCTGGTTACTACAGAAGGTTCATCCAAGACTTTTCCAGAATAGCAAAACCCTTGACTGCATTAACGCATAAAGGGAAGAAATTTGAATGGAAGGATGAACAAGAGAAAGCGTTTCAGTTATTGAAGAAAAAGCTAACTACGGCACCTATATTGTCATTGCCTGAAGGGAATGATGATTTTGTGATTTATTGTGACGCATCAAAGCAAGGTCTCGGCTGTGTATTAATGCAACGGACGAAGGTGATTGCTTATGCATCTAGACAATTGAAGATTCACGAGCAAAATTATACGACGCATGATTTGGAATTAGGCGCGGTTGTTTTTGCATTAAAGACTTGGAGGCACTACTTATATGGGGTCAAAAGTATTATATATACCGACCACAAAAGTCTTCAACACATATTTAATCAGAAACAACTGAGTATGAGGAAGCGTAGGTGGATTGAATTGTTGAATGATTACGATTTTGAGATTCGTTACCACCCGGGGAAGGCAAATGTGGTAGCCAACGTCTTGAGCAGGAAGGACAGAGAACCCATTCGAGTAAAATCTATGAATATAATGATTCACAATAACCTTACTACTCAAATAAAGGAGGCGCAACAAGGAGTTTTAAAAGAGGGAAATTTAAAGGATGAAATACCCAAAGGATCGGAGAAGCATCTTAATATTTGGAAAGACGGAACCCGGTATAGGGCTGAAAGGATTTGGGTACCAAAATTTGGAGATATGAGAGAAATGGTACTTAGAGAAGCTCATAAAACCAGATACTCAATACATCCTGGAAGGGGGAAGATGTACAAGGATCTTAAGAAACATTTTTGGTGGCCAGGTATGAAAGCCGATATTGCTAAATATGTAGGAGAATGTTTGACGTGTTCTAAGGTTAAAGCTGAACATCAGAAACCATCAGGTCTACTACAACAACCTGAAATCCCGGAATGGAAATGGGAAAACATTACCATGGATTTCATTACTAAATTGCCAAGGACTGCAAGTGGTTATGAAACTATTTAGGTAATAGTTGATTATCTCACCAAGTCAGCATACTTCCTACCAATAAGAGAAGATGACAAGATGGAGAAGTTAGCACGACTGTATTTGAAGGAAGTCGTCTCCAGACATGGAATACCAATCTCTATTATCTCTGATAGGGATTGCAGATTTATTTCAAGATTCTGGCAGACATTACAGCAAGCATTGGGAACTCGTCTAGACATGAGTACTGCCTGTCATCCACAAACTGATGGGCAGAGCGAAAGAACGATATAAACGCTTGAAGACATGCTACGAGCATGTGTTATTGATTTCGGAAACAGTTGGGATCGACACCTACCGTTAGCAGAATTTTCCTACAACAACAGTTATCATTCTAGTATTGAGATGGCGCCGTTTGAGGCACTTTATGGTAGAAAGTGTAGGTCTCCGATTTTTTGGAATGAAGTGGGGGATAGACAGATTACGGGTCCGGAGATAATACAAGAAACTACCGAGAAAATCATCCAAATTCAACAAAGATTGAAAACCGCCCAGAGTCGACAAAAGAGCTACGCGGACAGTAAAAGAAAAGATATAGAGTTTGAAATTGGAGAAATGGTCATGCTTAAGGTTTCACCTTGGAAAGGCGTTGTTCGATTTGGTAAACGGGGGAAACTAAATCCAAGGTACATTGGACCATTCAAGATTATAGATCGTGTTGGACCAGTAGCTTACCAACTGGAGCTACCTCAACAACTCGCAGCTGTACATAACACTTTCCACATCTCAAATTTTAAGAAATGTTTTGCTAAAGAAGATCTCACTATTCCGTTGGACGAAATCCAAATCAATGAAAAACTTCAATTCATTGAAGAACCCGTCGAAATAATGGATCGTGAGGTTAAAAGACTTAAACAAAACAAGATACCGATTGTTAAGGTTCGATGGAATGCTCGTAGAGGACCCGAGTTCACCTGGGAGCGTGAAGATCAGATGAAGAAGAAATACCCGCATTTATTTCCAGAAGATACGTCAACACCTCCAACTGCTTAAAATTTCGGGACGAAATTTATTTAACGGGTAGGTACTGTAGTGACCCGAACTTTTTCATGTTTATATATATATTAAATGAAATTGTTATTTACAAGATTAAGTGTTTCCAACATGTTAATCAATCAAACTTGTTAAGACTTAATTAATTGAAATAGGTTTCATATAGACAATTGACCACCCAAGTTGACCGGTGATTCACGAACATTAAAACTTGTAAAAACTATACGATGACATATATATGGTTATATATATAGTTAACATGATTTTATTATAAGTATGTATCTCATTAGGTATTTTAACAATGAGTTATATACATAAAAATGAGACTATTAATTTAAGAAACTCGAAAACGATATATATAACGATTATCGTTATAACAACGTCTTACTAGGTACATATGAATCATATTAAGATATTGATACACTTGGTTAATTATGTTAAATGATAAGTAAATATATTATTAAGTGTATTAACAATGAAATACATATGTAAAAATAAGACTACTAACTTAATGATTTCGAAACGAGACATATATGTAACGATTATCGTTGTAACGACATTTAACTGTATATATATCATACTAAGATATATTATATATCATAATATCATGATAATATAACAATTTAACATCTCATTTGTTATAATAAATAATGGGTTAACAACATTCAACAAGATCGTTAACCTAAAGGTTTCAAAACAACATTTACATGTAACGACTAACGATGATTTAACGACTCAGTTAAAATGTATATACATGTAGTGTTTTAATATGTATTCATACACTTTTGAAAGACTTCAAGACACTTATCAAAATACTTCTACTTAACAAAAATGCTTACAATTACATCCTCGTTCAGTTTCATCAACAATTCTACTCTTATGCACCCGTATTCGTACTCGTACAATACACAGCTTTTAGATGTATGTACTATTGGTATATACACTCCAATGATCAGCTCTTAGCAGCCCATGTGAGTCACCTAACACATGTGGGAACCATCATTTGGCAACTAGCATGAAATATCTCATAAAATTACAAAAATATGAGTAATCATTCATGACTTATTTACATGAAAACAAAATTACATATCCTTTATATCTAATCCATACACCAACGACCAAAAACACCTACAAACACTTTCATTCTTCAATTTTCTTCATCTAATTTATCTCTCTCAAGTTCTATCTTCAAGTTCTAAGTGTTCTTCATAAATTCCAAAAGTTCTAGTTTCATAAAATCAAGAATACTTCCAAGATTGCAAGTTTACTTCCAAGTTTTCTAAATCCATTCCAAGTAATCATCCAAGATCAAGAAACCTTTGTTACTTACAGTAGGTTATCTTTCTAATACAAGGTAATAATCATATTCAAACTTTAATTCAATTTCTATAACTATAACAATCTTATTTCGAGTGGAAATCTTACTTGAAATTGTTTTCGTGTCATGATTCTGCTTCAAGAACTTTCAAGCCATCCAAGGATCCTTTGAAGCTAGATCTATTTTTCTCATTTCCAGTAGGTTTATCCAAGGAACTTGAGGTAGTAATGATGTTCATAACATCATTCGATTCATACATATAAAGCTATCTTATTCGAAGGTTTAAACTTGTAATCACTAGAACATAGTTTAGTTAGTTCTAAACTTGTTCGCAAATAAAAGTTAATCCTTCTAACTTGACTTTTAAAATCAACTAAACCCATGTTCTATATCTATACGATATGCTAACTTAATGATTTAAAACCTGGAAACACGAAAAACACCGTAAAACCGGATTTACGCCGTCGTAGTAACACCGCGGGCTGTTTTGGGTTAGTTAATTAAAAACTATGATAAACTTTGATTTAAAAGTTGTTATTCTGGGAAAATGATTTTTATTATGAACATGAAACTATATCCAAAAATTATGGTTAAACTCAAAGTGGAAGTATGTTTTCTAAAATGGTCATCTAGACGTCGTTCTTTCGACTGAAATGACTACCTTTACAAAAACGACTTGTAACTTATTTTTTTGACTATAAACCTATACTTTTTCTGTTTAAATTCATAAAATAGAGTTCAATATGAAACCATAGCAATTTGATTCACTTAAAACGGATTTAAAATGAAGAAGTTATGGGTAAAACAAGATTGGATAATTTTTCTCATTTTAGCTACGTGAAAATTGGTAACAAATCTATTCCAACCATAAATTAATCAACTTGTATTGTATATTATGTAATCTTGAGATACCATAGACACGTATACAATGTTTCGACCTATCATGTCGACACATCTATATATATTTCGGAACAACCATAGACACTCTATATGTGAATGTTGGAGTTAGCTATACAGGGTTGAGGTTGATTCCAAAATATATATAGTTTGAGTTGTGATCAATACTGAGATACGTATACACTGGGTCGTGGATTGATTCAAGATAATATTTATCGATTTATTTCTGTACATCTAACTGTGGACAACTAGTTGTAGGTTACTAACGAGGACAACTGACTTAATAAACTTAAAACATCAAAATATATTAAAAGTGTTGTAAATATATTTTGAACATACTTTGATATATATGTATATATTGTTATAGGTTCGTGAATCAACCAGTGGCCAAGTCTTACTTCCCGACGAAGTAAAAATCTGTGAAAGTGAGTTATAGTCCCACTTTTAAAATCTAATATTTTTGGGATGAGAATACATGCAGGTTTTATAAATGATTTACAAAATAGACACAAGTACGTGAAACTACATTCTATGGTTGAATTATCGAAATCGAATATGCCCCTTTTTATTAAGTCTGGTAATCTAAGAATTAGGGAACAGACACCCTAATTGACGCGAATCCTAAAGATAGATCTATTGGGCCTAACAAACCCCATCCAAAGTACCGGATGCTTTAGTACTTCGAAATTTATATCATATCCGAAGGGTGTCCCGGAATGATGGGGATATTCTTATATATATGCATCTTGTTAATGTCGGTTACCAGGTGTTCACCATATGAATGATTTTTATCTCTATGTATGGGATGTGTATTGAAATATGAAATCTTGTGGTCTATTATCACGATTTGATATATATAGGTTAAACCTATAACTCACCAACATTTTTGTTGACGTTTAAAGCATGTTTATTCTCAGGTGAATACTAAGAGCTTCCGCTGTTGCATACTAAAATAAGAACAAGATTTGGAGTCCATGTTTGTATGATATTGTGTAAAAACTGCATTCAAGAAACTGATTTCGATGTAACATATTTGTATTGTAAACCATTATGTAATGGTCGTGTGTAAACATGATATTTTAGATTATCATTACTTGATAATCTACGTAAAGCTTTTTAAACCTTTATTTATGAAATAAAGGTTATGGGTTGTTTTAAAAATGAATGCAGTCTTTGAAAAACGTCTCATATAGAGGTCAAAACCTCGCAACGAAATCAATTAATATGGAACGTTTTTAATCAATATGAACGGGACATTTCACGACTAAACTCTCCAAAGTTTCGACTTTGCACGACTCTTGGACAAGAGAAGAAAACAAGAACCAAAAACTTAAAGTGTATTAATTTAGTGCATGTTGGAATAAAGGCTTAACCTTTTTTATAGCAAACACAACTTGACCACCAAACACAACTTGACCACCATGCTCTTATTGTCGCCCTTGCTCTCCAAGTACACCTTGCATTAAAACTTCACAATTTGGAACCATCCACAATTTAAAACAATTGAATTAACATCTAACAACTCAGTCCAAACTAAAATAAAGAAAACGAAAAAAGGACAAACTTGCTACACAAACCGAAAAGAAAAATGGAACAAGCCTTGAAAACATGACAACTAGTATACCAGAACAAAAAATAAAGCATGGCGTCAAACAAGGGACAAAACAAAAGAAACCCCAAACAAAAAAACCAATCACATGTCGTCCACATTAAACCTTTTCAACGCGCCCCATGAACCTTATTGACCTTTTTCGACTTGCCTCTATGCTTGGAGTTAATTAACTTGCTTTCAACTTTATACCCTTCAATATTCTTCAAGATCGCATCGAAGAAACCTAAAGAAGACCAAGCAAGTGCCTTTCCACCACCATATCTTTTATTCAATGATGAACCATTACCCAAGAACGAACCAACTTCCGAATCCCCAACGGACCATCCAATCCAAAACTCACATTCACAAAACTCGGGACCACCACGTTATCATCTTCCTCTTCGTGATGCAAAACAAAAGGCTCGCTATCGACCGACATCTTCATCTTTGCTTTCTTTTTTGACACGTATTTAGAACCAGAAACGACCCTCTCATCAACCTTATCAACCTCCCCGAGTTCGTCTTTTTTGGCAAAAAAAACAATAATATAAATAAATGTAGATCAAAACGATCTACTATTGTTAAAATATTGAGTCGGACCAACGTCCGATTGATAGATCTCGCGATTTATTAGACACCCACTAACAGTGGCGAAACTTGAATCTGGATACAGATGGAGCGAGTGCAAAAATTTAATAAAATATTCAAAGTCAGCAGGGGTAAACACACAAAAAAAAAACCTTATTTTTTAGTAAAAAAGTTTTTTATAGTGTAAAATTTTTTTCCTCATTAAATCCAGGTGGGGCGGATACCCCCTTCGTGATACACTAAGTACCGCCACTGTCCACTAAGGCTAAATTAGTTACATAACTAAACTCGTGAAAACCACTTAATCAACCCTAACAAACTTTTCCTATAAAAAACCGGCACAACAACGTCATCAAAACCTCAAAACATTAAAGGCATCAGTCACCGCAAATCGCTATCAGACCAAACCATACCAAGATTCACCTTAACAACATTTAACGAACGCAAAATCGCAATTCACAGATTCATGTTTTTTTGAATTACATAAACAAGAAAAGCCACATTTGTTTATTCGTGTACTGTGTTTGAGGTTCAAAAGACCATATATTAAATGATGCTACTCGTTTGATAAATTTATGCATAATATGTGTTGGGAGGTTGTGCACAAAAAACGAATACTCAAATATCAAAACTCAAAACATAATCTCTTAGTAAATTGATGCTTTGTAAATAAAAAATGTACAGATAGTTGGGAAGTTGTGCTACACAAAAACTCAAATATCCAAATTTAGAACATAATCTTTTGGAAAATTGATGTTTTGTGCTTAAAATATCAACGCTCAAATATCAACATTCATAACATAATCTTCTAGTAAACTGATTCTTACAATTATACAAATACTCATATGTTTGTTTAACATTGTTGAATGATTGGTCGGGTCACAGTCACTCTTGTTACCATTATATTAACATGTATTATTATTATTTGACTTAAATACGCCCTTGGTCCTTAATGTTTTACATTTTTTTCATCCTGGACCCTAAAGTTTTTTTGTTTCATCCTAACCCTTAAAGTTATTATTTCGTTTAACATTGGTCCTCAGGGTTAACATCCGTTAACTCTAATCCGATAAGGACTTGTCACGTGATTAATAACTAAGGCTAAATCAGTCTTTATGCGTTAATGTCTAATACATGAACCTTTTAAAGCCCGAATCCCAACTGATGTTTTTTTTTTACTACTGTGCAAACCCAATCACAAACCCTAGTTCCCAAAATCAAGTCGTCTTCAATTGTCCAAATTTGATTAAAGAAAATGGTTAATTGTTGGTGTGCGTGTGTGTATTAAAAAATGGAGAGTTGAAGATAAAGGGTATTAGAATGCATAGTATGAACATAAATATTTTGTCTACTTAGTTCAGTCAAAGGAATGGTTTCATATAACGCACCGTCATTGTAATAAATTGTCATATCAGTAATAAGCGGAATTGATACATTTTCTAGTGACTCGTAATCAGGTTAGAGCATAATAATATTCATCATTAATACGATTTTGAGAAACATTTATTACTTAATCACACTAGCAGCTATATTCAATCAAAGGATATGTATCAATCAGTTACAGAATAGTAATGATGAATATTATTTATCCTTAGGAATATGTATTAATACTTGTTATTATTTATCCTTTGGAATATGTATCAAAACTCAAAAGAATATTATTCACCCTTAGGATATGTATCAATTAATTAACAGAATAGTAATGATAGAATATTATTTATACTTAGGTATATGTATTGAGAGAATAGTGATCATGAATATGTATCCATTTGTCGTGGGTTTTGATACTTATTTTTTTGTACATCTACGCCACTATTTTAATACAGGTCTCTTGTTTCTTGCATTTGGACTGTTTAAAGGGAGTGTATATCTTGAATGGTATAAAAACATAAAGTAAGCATTTTGTAATTTAAAGAGACAATATAGAAAATTATACCAGGTTAAGTCAACTAGAGGGTCTTCAATTTTTGTTACTGGAACTTCTATTGGTGGATCCATATTGGGCTGGAGATGTTAGAGTTTATTTGACGAAGGTTTACGTAAATATGAAATCAAGTCTTCTTCAATTGTCCAAATTTGATTAACGACGTGTTTGTGTTTAGAATAGGCGGCAATACTAAGATTTATTGTTGTTTAATAGCGAAAAGACTGATTTAGCCTTGTTATTTATCACGTGACAAGTCCCTAACGAATTGGAGTTAACGTATGCTAACCTGGGGACCAAATTGAAACGAAATCATAACTTTAAGGGTTAGGATGAAAAAAATAAACTTTAGGCCTCATGATGAAAAAAATGTAACACTTTAAGGACCAATGACGTAATTAAGTCTTATTATTTTGCCGTTCTCATACCAATCCCACTATTCACGACTCCAAACGATTCCTCGGTTCCTCCTCATTACACTGGGTGACAGATCTTGAACGTCATTACTTGGAGGGCTAAAATCGTTTCAAAAATTTATATATAGAACGAGTTCACATACACACACATGTAATATAGGGTGTGGTTATTGTACAAAAATTGCTAAAATACAAATAGTAGAAAGAATTGTTATCCGTTGGATCATTCAGAAAAACATCTATCTACAGATTCTATTATATCTTTAAAATGATGACATCGTAAAAAAGCAATTTTCTTTGTTTACAAAAATTAAAAAAAAAAAAATCTAGACCATGTGTATAATGTCATAAAAAAAATTAATTCTTATTAAAACAAATAAATTAATCAATACAAATATCAAAGTCGCACGCCTCTTTTCAAATTAGGGTTCACAATTTAGCATTCAATTAGAAAAAACCCATCGTTTTGAGGCTAAAAAATCAAAGGTTTGTGGTGTTATTACTGCTGCCTATTACAATAGTTTAATCTTTGATTAAGTTGTGATTTACGATTAAATCATTTAAATTGTAAGTATTCATTCATGCAACTGTATTGTTGTTTTTGTTGGTTTTAAATTGACTGATTTGTTTTGTTTGTTTAGGATAATAATTTGATAACCACTTTCTTTGAACTTCACCTAATTAATATATTTGTGTTTTTTTAGAAAATTGTATGTATATGTAACATGATGGAAAAAATTACCGAGTTTTAGGAATGTATTGTAAGCAAATACTCCCTATAAAGGTTACAAAGATAGTCTAAGATATGTGATCAGTGAATACATTAGTGTTTAATGTGGGTATTTGATGCATATATAGTTGTAGTTAGTTTGAGAATGATGTAATCAAGCCTTTGAGCTTTAGAATCGATTGTGAATATAAGCAAAGACAGTAACTTTTTGTAAGGTTGAGGCTTGATTATCTATGTTTGATGAAAGTTTCACTGTTGTGAGTAACAAAAAATATTATATTGATTCACGCAAAAAAAGGAGCATCTTTATTGGTCATTAAACAAGGATTGTTATGAAATTTGAAGATTTTAGTATTAGTATGTTACTTAGAGGGCAATGGTTATTTGATTTGAAGAAGTAAATGAGATGGCATAATCCAGCCTGGCTTCTTTATATTCTACCAGCACGTTTTGCTACACCAATGAGGACGATTTGGTTGATATAAAATTAAAGTGATGAGTGAATTTAAATGTACTATATAGTTGAACCGTTGAACTTTTATGTTTCTTACAACTTTTTTTGAGTTTGGTTCTTTTTGTCTCGATTGTCTGGAATTAGGAGCCTGGCAAAATACATCTTGTGCTGGAATGTTGCAGAGAAGGTGATTTATCTGTGTTTATACAAAAACGTCAAGGTAGAATTCCCAAGTCGACGTCGATGCACTTCATGCAGCAATTAGGTATCTACCAAAATATATCCTTTTTTATTTAGATTATTGTTATTGCCATTGGTGAGTGCTTGAGTTTCTGAAGTGTGTTTATATTACATCGGCTGGTTTAAAAGTCCTTCGCGATAATCAAATCATCCACAGAGATTTAAAACCCCAGGTTAGTATTAGTTTTTCATTTGCATCATATTTATGTACTAAGTCATCTTTCAAAGCATGATCATTGATATTGATAGTCACTTTCAAAAGATGATTATGGAATACTCCGTATTTGCTATAGGAGAAAATATAAATTTTACTTTGCTTCAAGATTAAATGGGCATCACTGATTATAATTTTTTAGCATTGTATGAACTTAAACACTGTTTGTTAAAATTGATACAATGAGTGTCAACATTCACTATGTTTTTGTGAGTAAATGTAGGCCTTATAATCTTATATTATATACCATGTAGATAAACTACTTGCATGGGAATATCATATACTTTTTTGGTCTTTTTGAAATCATTGGAAGTCGAAAGTAGAATATCAAGATCCTAAAGATTTATGAACACAAACGGTGCACTTACAGTCATACATCTCGATTTCACATTTTTATTTGTTTTAATTTCACTAATTGCCTGCAGGTTTGCTACATTTCTGTAACTCAGGTTGAAAATTAATCAACTGACGGTAATGTAAATATTTTCCATTGCCGAAAATGTGTTATGAATGTCCTTTTACTAATGTAATTCGGGTTTGATCTATTTTTTGTTATCTACAGTTGTCAATAAGTGTCTTGGTGGGGAAGAGTTGATGAATTGGAAAAAATGAAAAGTTGAGGTAATAGAAGATGACCAAAACACGGCATTATGTACCTTCACTATCTTTCTTTGCAGACAATGGGTAAAAAGGTACCTATTAATGTTCAAAATTGGGTTAGGTTGACCCAAAATCAGTTTCAGGTTTTATTATTAATTATTAATGTCAATCTTTGTTTTGAGCAATAGTTTGAAGTTTGGTGAGTTTTTAAGTTTCATGTCCTTACTAGGTACCTTTTTTATGCCCGAAATAAGATGATCGACTTGGAGGTTTGAAATGAGTTTGGTTGTGAGAAGAAGAAACCAACATTTGCTCTTAAGACGAGTTTTGAGGTATGTGCTTTTATTCTGGGTTGTACAAATTTTGAAGCATATTGTACGACTTTCATATAATAATTGTATTTTGATTTTTGAAAAAAATTCCAAGAGGCATTTGTTGTTACTAATAAATATTATTAAAAATATAAAAACTCAATTTATAAGCAAACTTTATTATTATTATCTATTATTATTATTATTATTATTTTAATTATAATTATAATTATTATTATATTATTAATATACAAGTATGGATTTTCTATACGGGATTTATTACGTATGCGAAAATACATGTCTCTATATGTTTGTAAAAACGACAAGTTTATTAGTCGGAATTTGTGGTTCCACATATCATTAAACTAAATGAATTTAGCATTTACATTCACTTAATACATAAAACATATCATTAAACTGTTTTGTTTGAAAAATCCGTGGTTCTACGGGTCATTTCACTAGTATATAAAATATGACTTATGTGATGGTCTTATTGTAATATTAAACATTTTGAGTGGCATTTGTTAATAGTTTATAAGAAAGAACAACTTTTACGTGAATGACCATATAACATGTCAAATAAAGCTCGATCTTAATACGCTTCTGTTTGCGCTTCTTGATTGTTGGTATATGTTACAGAATGAATACCCCCTTGGGTATTATGCTATTATTGATTGACAATATATAGAGTGTACATGAAACCCTAGAAGCCCTAAACTCACAAACGGGCCGTACTATACTATACAGGCCTCACATAATCTATAGTCTAACACTCATTCGAACGACAACATCGCTAAAGTCCGGACTGGAAGAAAACACTAAACATGAAATAAATAAATAAAAATCTAAAACTTTTTTTTATTTGTCGCATTAGAATCGGATGATAATCGCTGGTAGTCACATATTTCTTGACGGCTTCTCCTTTTCCGTAGCGTTTTTTTTTTTCTTTTACGCCATGGCTTGTTGTGCCTAAGGATCAAGTACCACTTTGGTATGCAACTTCTGTCGACGATAACAATGCTCTTCGATGCTTCAAAATAAAATTTTGAATATATTCTTTTTTTTTTCGGGGTTTAGAACCTAGTCACGCTAGGCGGCTCAGCCTCACGCCGATTATTATTATTATTTTATAGATTCTTGCATCACAAATAAGAAAAACGCATAAAACTAAAACAAATTAAAGTCTTCATCGACCCATTATAAAGCCTTCTGTCTTTATAGCTCTTGCGGGTAAATCGAAATTATGCGATGTTAAACGATACTAAAAATAAATTGGAAGTGAATGTTGAGCCGTAAGTATTGGTTTTTGGTGAAAGGAAGAAAACTTTATTTAATTTTTAAACAAAAGAACAATGATAGATGATGACTGATAGTGTATCTCCCCGCCAAGATACACGAAGCTACGTTAACGAATGTATCACGCCTAGCAATGATAGATGACGTAAGGATGGATCACAAGAATACATATGTCGAATACAAATCATAGGGTGGGATACCCTTGAAATCAAATAATGGCGCTCAAAGGACAGAAGAAGAGTGCCACCAAACAAGAATCCCAATATTCAGAGTTGGTGCAAATCCGCTTCAGTGATACGAAGAAATAATAACGAAGGAACGTATTGACGAAGGGATCACGGATACGAATGGACAAGGACCTTTCCTAAAGTCACGAGATCACCTAGACTGAAAGAGAGAAGTTAACGGGTTGACCAGGATCGTTACCACTAACAGCCAAATGACAAAAGAGAAATGCTGCAAGTTAGCTTTCTTGGACCAGCAGGGATCACAGTCAGCCGGAGGGAAAGTCCCTTTTGTCTCATCAGAGATTGCCTCGAAGACTGAATCCGCCTAGAAAACTGGTAACAAGGCTACCACCTAACTCTATATAAAGGGGACATGATCCCTGGACAAGGCATTCACACTCAAGTCATAATCACTCATACACAAACACTCTCAATGAGTTACCTTCGTATCTTGGTGGCGTAAAGTGCAATACCTTCGCACTACCTTCGGGGAATCGCCAACAAGCATACGTCCATCATCATATCATCCATTTAGTGATCAGGTCTCAATACCCTTGTTCCACTAACAAGGTTTGCCAAGAATTGTACAAATAATTGGCGCCATCCGTGGGACTCCACTTCAATAGTTACTTTGTTTGAAAAACACAAGATCATGGCGGAATCTGATCATCCACCGCCCGGTTTCTCTCTACCATCCGAGGTAGATCAACCTGAAACCGGAACGCGAACACCTATCACTCCAGTTATGCCAATAACTACAAACCGGATTGACTCTGAACCACCGCCGCTAATTGACAAAACCTTCATACTCAACAACTACGATAACATACAGCCGGCGGACACTGACGTATGACAGTGATGACGTCGACGAAGAAATAGAAATGGAGGCTAGACCAGCCAGAAGCCTCCCTCTTTCCAGCCAACCCCAGACCTCACAACTGGCGGTCCCTCCGAATGCTGTTCTTCAGCCGGTACCTTCACAACCAGCTCATTCAATGGCCATCACCAGTGTCCCGTTGAACCACCCAGGAGGACCAATTACGCAGCAATATACCTTCGGGAGCCCTTTTCCCGTTGCTCCACAGAATATAGCCAACACCGGTACTGTCTTACCAACCCCGGGAATCATTCCCCTGGTAACTCAGCCAAACGCTACGTTGTCTCTTGGGTCGCAATTTTGGAACGGAGGTAGCCCATGGGTTAGTTTACCTTTCCATAATGCTTATATCGGAGGGACCCCCGCAGCAAACAACCTCCATCACGAAGTAAACGGAAGTGCTGGCGGATGCTTAGATCAACCTTGGAAGAGCCAGAAAACTCCCTTCGTATCTTCGATACAAAATCACCCGCTACCAATCGGGATGAAGATACCTTCCCACTTGGGGTATTACGAATTGAAAGACGACCCTGACGATTTTATAAACATCTTCGAGGGAGCGACTCGAATGTCACGGTGGGATACAGCTGTGGCTTGTCACGCGTTCTCGTATGTGCTCAAAAGTGATGCGAGAGTCTGGTTCGACTCTCTAGCGAAGGATTCTATCTCCAGCTTCGAGGACCTGAAACGACTCTTCAGGTCGAAATTTAGCCAGCAAAAGAAACATAAGAAGAATCACGTCGCTGCCTACAGCATCAAGCAGAAAAATGGAGAAGCTTCGAGGGCTTTTCTCGTCCGGTTTACGGACGAAACCCAGCAGATTCCCGGACTCCCCGAGTCGCAAAGGATCTCGGGACTCTTATACGGTTGCAGAACGCGAGCATTGGTGGAACATCTCAGCCGAGATCTTCCCGACACTTGTGAAATGTTACTAGACAAAGCATACGTTTGGCTAGATGCAAAGGATACTGCGAATAGCTTCGTCTACGAAGAAACACAAGGTTTTAAACGAAAAGAAAAACCAAGTCACCGTGAAGAAAAGTCCGGGCGAAGGAACGAGCGAAATAGGTTCTCCCCCTATAGAAAGGAAAACACCTCTGGTATCCTTGGAACGCTGATGAAGTCACCCAAGGAAATCCTAGCTACCGAGAAGGCAGCCCAAGCTTTCAAAGCTCCACCGAAGCTAAACAGCAAGGGAAAGATGAGGGACACAAGCAAATTTTGTGACTTTCATAATGACTTCGGGCATGAAACGGGCGACTGCATACAGCTGAGGCAAGCCATAGAAGAAGCAGTTAGGTCCGGGAAACTAACGCACTTGGTGAAAGGCATACGCAACCCGAAGGTGCCGAAGCAGGAACCCAGACCCGAAGAAAAGAAGCCAAATGCAAACAATGCCATACTAACGGTTGTAGAATGCTTCGCAGTGGAAAAGATAAGAACTTACAAAAGGGGGAGAAAGAATGGAGTGATAGATTGGGAAGAGATCTCTTTCCCAGCCTTAGATACCATCACTCCCTCCGACAAACCCGTCACAATCAACGGGCGAATCTTTGAAAGAGAGGTACACCGAGTATATCTGGATGGTGGTAGCGCATGCGACATTATGTATGAGCATTGTTTCGACCAGCTTAGTCCCGCCATTAAAGCTCGCCTGAGTCCACCAAGGGTACCCCTAATCGGATTCTCTGGGGAAAGATGTTGGCCAATCGGAGAAGTTGACCTCGACTTCACCATCGGAGAGCCGCCATTATCCAGAACAGAAACGCTAGATTTCGTAGTAGTCAGAGCCGTCTCGCAGCACAACATCCTGCTAGGAAGGGTGGTATCACACCCCCAAATAGGGCCTGGGGTATTTGTGACTAATTATATCAAATCACAGTTGTATAAACGAGAACGACTCTACATGAGACGTTTTGTTGAGTTTTGCAGCGGAAGATAAATATGTCTTTAATTGATATGATATGTAATGAAGACTCCAAGCATAGCAAGCAATCATCATCAAAGCAGTAGATATACAGCGGAAGCAATACTTAAGTACCTGAGAATAAACATGCTTAAAAAGGTCAACACGAGGTTGAGTGAGTTCATAGGTTTGTCATAAATAATGATTTCAGTAATAGTGTTAGACCACAAGATTTGTTTTCATAAGTAGATCACTCAGATCCAGTCAAGTTGATCTCCTGCAGGATCAAAAAGTTATGCCAGTGCGTGATATTTAGACTAAATGTTGTTTGCCCCGTGACAAGTTGTTCTGTCCTTGTCGTTTAATTTCATTATCAAGTAATACAAAGACTTAGTCAAATGTATCGGGGACGTTACTCCCGATAGGCCTATCCCCAATAATTAAGGATGCCGCAGCAATTAAAAATATCACTTTAGGGACTTAGTCGGACATAGCCGGGTATAGCATAGTTTTAACAGTTGGTACTGATATTTAGACTAGACTTTCAAGTTTACCCGGTACAAGTTATCGTTTATACTTGTCGGTTGGGGACTTGCTGCTCATAGCCCAACATATCACAGTTTAATAGTTGGTACTTGTATTTAGACTAGACTTTCAAGTTTACCCCGTAACAAGTTATCGTTTATACTTGTCGGTTGGGGACTTGCTGGTCATAGTCCAACATATCACAGTTTAATAGTTGATACGTGTAAAACAGTTATAAAAGTTGCGCATGTATTCTCAGCCCAAAAATGTAAAGAGTAAAAGGGATCATATGAAACTCACATTAAATAGCAGTTGAAGTATTCCACGTAAGAAGGAAAGTAAAGCAAGTAAGTGATCTGGATATCAACCTTGAGGTATAACGTTTGATTAGTTAATGTCTAACTTGACATAAAGTATGTTTATTAATATAGCAACTATATTGACAGTGACGTTTTTCGAGAAAAGTTCCTATTTCTCAAAAGTTTCTATTTTTGAAAACCTACTATTTATGAAAACTTCCACTTATAGTAAGCTTCTAGTTTAAGAATGTTCGGGTTATAATTCTTAACAAAGATGTTGTACAATCTCGCCCAAACTTCGTCGCTAACATGCAAGTCACTCGAATGATCTATTGTTACCGAGCGGCCCAGGATCTCTTGACCAGAATCTAAGTCTTGGCATTCGAGATCCACAAGCGTCCCATAATGGTAACAAGGATCACCCTAGGCCACAAGTAGCGGTGATGTTTGTAGTCTTTGTACGCTATCTTTAATTATAACCTTCACGTTAAGTGCGTATATACATATATATTCATTAATTCGATTTTAATTATAACTCCTATATATTAATTCATAAAAATACTTTTATAATTTTTAGTAACATATATTACTAATTATAACATGTTATTTATTTTAATTTTAATTGCATATAATTTATAACATTATTTACATGTTTCGGTAAAAAAATAAATAAACCGAAGTAAATAGTAATATGTAAAAAGTAAAAAGTAAAAAGTAAGAAAAGAATACTTACTAGTAGTAATTCTTCAAAGAGAGAATGAGAGAAATTTTGGTGTGAGTTTGAATGAGAAATGAGGGGTATTTATACTTGAAAAAATTAGGTAAAAAGAATAAAATAATTAAAAGAAAAAGAAATATTTTAATTTTTAATGGGATTTTAAAATTCAAAAGTATTAAATGTTAGGTCATGGGATAATGCACAAAATAAAATAATAAAATTAGTTTTCCATTATAATTTTTAATTAAAAAGTAATTTATTTATTTATTTATTTATTTTATTAAAAAAAATCATTTATTTTAAGAATTTTTGTTTTATATATATTTTTTTAAAAATAAATAAATTGATTTACTACTTTTCCAAGAATATTTGTCAATATTTTTTTTATTCATAATAACAATACTGATAATAAAGATATTAATTATTGATATCTTGTTTAAAAAGGATATTAATAATAATAATATTAATATATCAAATTAATGCGTAATTATTTACAAATAACTGTTCGTGAATCGTCAGAATTAGTCGAGGTTAAATGAAATCATATAAAGATTTGTGTTTAAATTTTGCCGGAAATTTACGGGTTGTCACAGTATCCCCCTGTTAATAGAAATTTCGTCCCGAAATTTAGTTGTTGCCATCAGTCGGAGTTGTTTATAAACAGGTGAGGATATTTTTGTTTTATTTGGTCTTCACGTTCCCATGTATGCTCGGGGCCTTTCGTGAATTCCAACTAATAGGATATTGTTTTGTTTCTAGCGTTTAAATCTTACTATCCATAAATTCTACGAAGTGCATTTTATTATTAATGCGGAGGTTATCTAAAGGATTTAACAAGAGTGTCATTGATTAGGTTTTTCTCAGAAAGAGATGATGACGTTATACAAGCATTTCAATATACATGAAATGTGTGATGAATTATAGTGAGCTTATTTAAACCTTGAGCGTTTATGCCACAATATTAGGGTAGATAAAACAGAGAAGAGTTCATGAAAATCATAGTCATGAAATTTGATAGAGATCGTCATTCTTTATAACAAGAATGATGAATATGAGTTGAAAATTAGAGTTTTATCGACATTTATTAATATGGATAAAGTAATTCGATTATAGAAAGAGTATAAACGAAGCTATCGTAAAAGATTGAAATGAAAAAATTAAATGTTCGTCTTAACTTTTGACATAGCTAAAGTTGATTTCCGAAATTTAAGGGTTTTAAAGAAATCTTCATAATCTTTATAAGATTTGATTCTCCGGTAATTAAGGAAATTAGTATTTTCTTTAATTAAATGCGGTGAATTGCCTCGATTGTTGTGTCTGGAATTTCGCTATAAATTAGCTTCTTCCGTTTCATTATCTTCACCACTTCTATACTTTCTTCCTCAATCCATATCTCCAAAAGATTTGTTAATATGCTCAATCCAGTTCTTGTTCTTGACCTTATATTGGTTATTGCCACAATCTTCCTTCTTTTTCAACTCCCACCAGAGGAGTCTGTTTACTTCTATTATGCTCTAGGATTTATTGTGTTTTTAGTTCTCCCGTGTCTTTATATTACTATACGCATTGATATACACGGTTTGTAATTTCGGTGTTGTTATCGGGCTTTATATTTTCTCTTATATGTTCGAGCTCTTTGCCTTTTTATTCTCCTCTCGACTCTAAGTAAAGCGAGTAATGGTCCATAATTTGTAGGTATGAAGTTTCGAATGTTCATAATATACAAAGTAAAAGGAAAGGTAATAGCACGATTTGATTTGTCAAATTACCAGAATATCCGTAAAAGACCGAATCATCAAGAAAAATATTTTCTTGATATGTTTAGAGTTTAAATAGAATGTAAGAGTCATGTAACATGGCAAATGATGATTATAAAGTCTATGAATCATCTTCCATTAAAAATTTAGCACGGCTTACTGTAATATAATCACGTTGGCCTGACGTCATTATACTATACTAACTCATGCTTCAATTCCCAACACTTCTTCAAAACATTTATAATTTAAACTTGAATATAGAAACTAAAACAGTTTCCTTTATGATGTGATAAAGTTATCGCAAAGAGATAATTAATTGCGGACAAGAATCGTTATAAAGATATTTTCAGAAATATAGAGGATATTTATAACGAAAGATACGGTGATATCTTAGAATTTCTAAAATTGAAGGATGATAAAGAAGATTTGTCCGTAAAGGTTTAGAGTCAGGGGCAAGGTATTCGTTGATGACTTCAGCAGATACTGAATCGTTTGGATTCTTTGAAGGCAGATTTAATCTTTGTGATTTGTCCACAACCTCCTTCATAGTTTGCTCAATCCGTTTTCCAGTTCCAAATCTGAGCTTATACCATTCTTTATCATCAAACTTTTGGCCCTTAAGACCTTCTACAATTTTGCTGTTTCCTCTGCATTTAGTGCAGTCATATTTGAATCTTCGGTTATCAATGGTTTCAAGAAATTTTATTTTTAGATGATTAAACGCTGATTGTAATCGTCAACGGATCTAATGGTTAACGAATATGCGTTATTGATTTTAAAAGTAATGAATGATAATTTCAGTGGTTTGATATGATAATTCATCATAGAATATGAATGAATACAATTCATGAGAATCAGAATTGAAAAATGTACAATGTAATATATTAATGTGAGATATAAATATTTCTAGGGTATTACCTACCCGTTAAAATATTTTCACAATTAACAGTTTGTATAAAAGAGTTTTAATTACAGTCTTTATGAAAATATACATACATATATATTTTGCTTCAGATGTAATCATGGATTTAATATAATATTAAACTCATTTGATTTACGGTTGAAACGAGAATGAATAATCTCCAAAACCTTTAGAGATTTCATAATTGTCACGAAATATTTCACTAATGAAGTTATGAATCAATACATTCATCGTTACACTTGATTTATTATGAAATGGAGTTTATTGTGTTGAAGCAGTGATTAACAATTGTTAAGTCATTAACGAAGGGTATACATCATAGCATATTAGTGATATGAATTAACCAAGTAGTACATACTAGTTGAGATTCACACGTAATTGCTTAGTACGACAAGATTTATTATTGTTCCAAATCATACATATATAAGGTATACATATATAATTCTTCGCGAAGAATGAGTCAATACATCTTAACTCATTATTACTAATATTCCTTGGTATCTATGGGCGTATGATGTTGATGTTTGAGGTACTGAGTGTGATGTTGAGGCGTGGGATGCGGATGTTGTTGTTGATGAAGCTGATGTTGTTGGTGGTGATGCTGATGGTGCTTACAATTCTTGTGGTGTTGGTAATGTTGGTAGTACTGATGGTACTAGTGGTGTTGCTGGTGTTGCTTGTGGTACTTGGGTAGTAGGTGTGAGCCTAGCTTCCAAATCGTGCACCGTTTCCTCCAGGGTTTCTACTTTACGCTCGAGTCTATGGATTTGTTCTACCCATTCCTCCGTAAGGTTTGTCAATTCTTGATATTTAGTTCGAAGTCTTCTAACTTCTTCTAGTAATCCTATCTATTAGAATTTGGGAGTAGAGGACGAATACTGTCTTGGGCTACATCGAGTCGACCTTCGAGGCAGAAAATCCTTGCGAAAAGAGTGTAAACGGTATTACGAACAGGTTCGCCGGTAAGCGCATCGAGTACTCCGACGTTTGGTGGTAAGTTTAGCTCATGATAAGGAGTACCTTCTTCGTTTCTCTATAGGGTGAGTATTTCACGAACCCATCCCCATCTTCTGAAGAAATCACGGTAGTTGATCGGTTGGTGGGTCCTCGTCATGCTGTCTTCGGAACTAGAGGAATTTGAAGAATCGGGTGAGAAATCCATATTATGTGTTTCGAATAGGGTTTGATATGAAATGAATACTGAATGATATATTTGTCTCCTTGAATACGTATATATAGCAAAAAGATTTTCGTAATTTACGGAGGAAATTTAGGAAAAGTGTTAGACAAAGTTTATTGGGATAGATATGATAAGATATGATTTGTCTATACTCCAATAATGGCAGTATGACGTGTCGAGATTATAAAATGATAAGTATGTAATCTAATAATCTTTCGATTAAAGACTTTCAATTCGTATACTGTGATAACCCAATGACATTTTTCGGTTCGCAAACCGATGCATAAAGGTATAAGGCATATAGGTACGTGATATAATAGAGAGTTATATACGTTTTAGTATGAATAGTAACAATTATAGGAGTTTCAAAAATCATGGATAATATTTCATGTAATACATATGTAATACACAATGAAAGGACCCGTTCATATACATTATAAACGATTCACAATAGTTGATTACATCGCGAGGTATTTGACCTCTATATGATACATATTGCAAACATTGCATTCGTTTTTAAAACACAAACTTTCTTTACATCGAAAATTGACAGGCATGCATACCATTTCATAATATCCACTATCCAATTATAAATTAACTTAATAGTAATCTTTGATGAACTCAATGACTCGAATGCAACGTTCTTCGAAATATGCCATGAAATACTCCAAGTAATATCTTTAAAACAAGCAAATGCACAGCGGAAGATTTCTTTTATACCTGAGAATAAACATGCTTTAAAGTGTCAACCAAAAGGTTGGTGAGTTCATTAGTTTATCATAATCATTCATTTCCATCATTTTAATAGACCACAAGAATTTCATTTCCAGTTCTCATAAATATACGTCCCATGCATAGAGACAAAAATAATCATTCTTATGGATTGAACACCTGGTAACCGACATTAACAATATGCATATAAGAATATCCCCATCATTCCGGGATCCTCCTTCGGACATGATATAAATTTCGAAGTACTAAAGCATCCGGTACTTTGGATGGGGTTTGTTAGGCCCAATAGATCTATATTTAGGATTCGCGTCAATTAGGGTGTCTGTTCCCTAATTCTTAGATTACCAGACTTAATAAAAAGGGGCATATTCGATTTCGATAATTCAACCATAGAATGTAGTTTCACGTACTTGTGTCTATTTTGTAAATCATTTATAAAAATTGTGCATGTATTCTCAGCCCAAAAATATAAAGGGTAAAAAGGCAAATGAAACTCACCATACTGTATTTCGTAGTAAAAATACATATAACGTCATTGAACAAGTGCAAGGTTGGCCTCGGATTCACGAACCTAAATTAATTATGTATATATATGTGCTGGTCAATATTTGTCTAACAAATTAGGTCAAGTCATAGTGTACCACAATCCTAATGCTCGAGACTAATATGCAAAGATCAACAAAAGTTAATTTGACTCAAAATGATTTCCAAAATTTATACATGATTATTATATAGTTTAAATATCGTCGTTTTATATTTTTAAATATTTTTAAAAGATTTAATAGAGTAAATAATATAATTCATTTATTAATAAATAAAATTTTATATAAAAATATACTTTTATATATCTTAAGTAATAAAATTTATAAAGTTAATTTAAAAAAAATATTATGATAGGTTTTATTAAGGTAATTATATTATTTGTATTACATATTTATTTAATAAAATAACATTGATAATAATAATAAGTAAAAGTTGTATTATTTTGCAATAATAATTATTATTATTCTTTTAAAAATATCAATATTTATATTTACTAATAATGATATTATAATAAAACGATAATTCTAATTATGATAACTTTAATATTTATGATACTTTTTAATATTAACTTTAAAATAATAATTCTATTTAAAATGATAATAATAATGATATTTTATAATAACAATGACATTTCTATTAAAATGATATTTTTTGTTAAAATGATAGTTTTAATACTAACGATACTTTTAATAATAATAGTAATGATAAAAATAATAAGAATGATAATTTTATCTAGATCAATATCTTATAATATTTTAATTTCATCATGATACTCATACTCATTATTTCCTAATCGTTTCGTTTAATATCTTTTAATCGTCTTTTATATTGTGTTTATAATACTAATAATAATAGTACTAAAAAGAATTAGGTGTTACTAATATTAGTTTTAATTACAATAATACTAATAATGATAATTACTATGATATTATTAATAATACTAACAACTATTTTAATGATAATAATAATAATAATAACAATAACAATAACCATTTTTAAATAGTGATATATATATTAATAATGATAATAATAATAATAATAATAATAATAATAATAATAATAATAATAATAATAATACTAATTATAACTTTAACGATGATAACAATAGTAATAATAATAAAAATAACAATTTTTAATGATAATTCCTTTTATTAATAATGATAATAATAAGATAAAACTAGAACGACGATAATAACGACGATAATAATAATCATTTTTATAAAAATTCAATTGACTATAACTTCTAATCCGTTCATCGAACCCATTCGATATCTAAATGAAAAGTTCTCAATTTTTCGCTAGCCTTCCAAGGACATGCATATCTTATACCTTATCTCAACCGCAAGTGTAACTAATTCAGGATTCAACATAACCTATCTAAGGGCAATATCAAAAGTACAAGCATGCATAATCCTATATTCTCGAGCAATAGTCAGGGATACACTATTAATATGTAAAAATAATTTACGAGTACTCACGTATCAATATTGAGATTCAATATTGCAGGAAAGGTACGTAGAAGCAACGGAGACGATAAACACTAGATTGACCTCACAAGCATACCCATGAACCATACCCATCACCTCCATAGCTATAACCCATGTTTTCCTTAGCTCTATCCCGCTCGGAAAATCCATTTTGAAATAATACGCTCATGACCTCGTCGTAGTATTTTATGTATACTAATAATATCTTGAAATAATACTGAGTAAATATATATATGTAAGTCGATTGAGAGAGTTTAGAGAAATATATTTCAAGTTTCTATGAAATAATGAAACCTATTGAATTCTATTTATAATAGATTTTTGAATTATTAAAGTGAATTATTAAAGTATGAATTATTAAAGTGAATTATTAAAGTATGAATTATTAAAGTATGAATTATTAAAGTGAATTATTAAAGTATGAATTATTAAAGTGAATTATTAAAGTATGAATTATTAAAGTTAAAGTAAAGTAAAAGTAAAGTAAAGGTAAAGTTAAAGTATAGTAAAAGTATAAAACTATGTACGTATAATACGCGTATAAATATATATATAATTAATTTAAATCATTATTTATATTTAATAAAATAAAATATAAATATCGTTATCTTTATCATACTGGTTAAGTAATGAGTTGTCAAAAGAAGTTCTAGATATTTATAAAAGTTATATACGTTTTAATAATAAAGTTCTTTTTAAACTAAAAACGTTTTTGTACGTTTGAAAATAAATCAAATAAATATGATAATTTTGTTTTCCAAAACTAAATATATTTAAGAATCATTTTGTTAAAAGGTTAAAATAATGGAAATCGTTATATCATAAAACGTTTTAGAAAAGTAGAATCATATATATTCATAATAGGTTTAAAGTTTTAAAATTACGGTCTGTTGGTGAAGCATGGGATAAAGTCCAAAGATTAAATAAACGTATGAAAAATGTCGAGTTACTTAACTTGTCGATATCCAACATCTAAGTTATTTACCTTATGAAGGAAAGGAGGGAGGCTGCGTTAATTCGAGAAGCAGCATACAAGAAAGAAATCGAAAAGTATTACAACAAGCGAGTCAAACCGTCGGTTTACAAGGTCGGAGACTATGTCCTAAGGCTCAACAGCACTAGTAAAGTGGAATATGAAGGAAAGATGGGTCCGAATTGCGAAGTCCCGTACGTAATCTCCAAAGCTTTTGGGAACGGTTCATACAAGCTTGAAACCACGGAAGGAAAACAGATCCCCAGAACCTGGAACGGGGTAAACCTTCGAAAGTTTTACTTTTAGATTTCTAGTCCCATGTAAGTAGGAAAACTTGTAATGGGTATTCGAAACTTATACGCTTCCCATCACAAGAAATTTGAATGAAATCCTACTATCTTTTGGAAACATCAAGCGTGAATGTTGTAATACTCATTAAGCAAAACATTCCCAAGAGGAATACTTATAAAAGCTTAGCAATAAGCAAGAGGTATCCCAAGAGGTATACCGAAGCTATTGCAAAACATTCCCAAGAGGAATACTTATAAAAGCTTAGCAATAAGCAAGAGGTATCCCAAGAGGTATACCGAAGCTATTGCAAAACATTCCCAAGAGGAATACTTATAAAAGCTTAGCAATAAGCAAGAGGTATCCCAAGAGGTATACCGAAGCTATTGCAAAATATTCCCAACAGGAATACTTATAAAAACTTAGCAATAAGCAAGAGGTATCCCAAGAGGTACACCGAAGCTATTGCAAAATATTCTCAAAAAGAATATTTGTTAAACTCTAGCAATAAGGTAACCCAAGAGGTGTACCCAACCTATTGCAAAGTACTCCACAAATAAGCAACCTGCATAGGTAATAAGTAGAGTAACAAGCAAACAGGTACGATAATCTAACACCACACAGAAATTGTTCACGGGCAACATAGCCCCAAATCAACGGGCACGCAGGCCTGGTAAAAGTATGATTAACACAAAGTAATTAGAGTACAGATCATCACATCAAAAGAAGGTCATAAACAGACTACCAAGATCATTGTTCCGCTACCAAAGCAAGAAGCTCCACAGGCTTAGCATCGGAGTGAGTAGCAACAGAGGCGACATAATTAAGATCAGCATCGGTATAGCGAGCACGCGCATCATCAACAAGGGCCGTAGCCTGATCCGTATACTCTGGATAGCTGCTAAGTTCGAGCTTGCCTTGCTGGGACAACTCAGTCAATAATTTACACCTCTCTTCAAGCTTGCTAGCAAGAACAACCTCACCAACCAACTCACTCAACTCCTTACTGCGGATAGCCTGCTTGCAAACATGTGGAATAACCTGAGTAATAACAGCAGAATAGTCTGTCTTCAACCTCGCCTTCTGATCTGCCAATAACTTCGCTTCCTGACGAAGAACCTCATTCTCCTCTTCCAAGTCAGCTATCTTCTTCTCATCCAGCTTCTGCTTCTCCTGCATACTCAGAATCTCACTCTTGGCTGATTTCACCTCCTCCTCCCAAGATGTGTTCAACAACAATTGTTCCTGTAACTTCCTTACAGACTCCTTGGAAGATGCATTGACATCCCTAAGCTCTTCCACCTCTTTCTCCAAACATATAACATCGCCAGACTTCTGCTTCAAACGAGAAAGGACAAGATGATTATAAATAGCAGAACGATAGTTATGGGCGGTGCAAACATCAATGAGCTTAGAGGTATCCACAAAGGCATCCTCGAATTCAGAAGGAATCATCTCATCGAACACATCAAAACAAGCTTCTATAGAAGGGATGGCAGGAGTATCACCTACAAGGACACATAAATTTGTTCAAAAAAAAAAAAAAAAAAGAAAAAAAAACAAATACGAAGCTTACCCAAGGGAACGTTGTCACCAGAACCTTCAATCTGAGCTTCATCATCAGTATCTTCATCATGGAGAGCAAACTTCGCCTTCTTCAAAGGGGAACCAGAAACAACCTCTTTCATCTTCCTGGCAACCTTTTGGCGCCTAGAGGCCCTAACAGGAATGCTTTTAGATACGTCAGGTTCAGCATCAACATCAATAGGTTCGTGTTCCGAAGCAACCCTAGCAACGGGTTGCACCTTGGGGGCACTTGACTCCACCTTAGCACAGGATTGAACCTTGGGAGCACTCGACTCGGCGACTTTCTCCAGCTTGCTGTCCACCTCCATAAAACCAGAACAGGAGGGAGAGCCAAGCTCTTTAACCACAGTACTAGCACGGACAGCTTCAGTCATCTGCTTCACACCAAAAGATTTGATAACATTTCGCAAAGACATCTCTGCAAAAAATAAAGCAAGGTTACAAAAAATTTGACACAAGCAAGTATGAACAAGAAATAAAACCTAAGACATACAACACCTACCCCGTTCCCCACAAAAGTACACAGGGATAGCTTCGCCTTTTTCCCAGGAAGGTGCCATGCCGAGTTTAAAAAGAAGGGAATCTGGAAGAGTTGAAGGAATTATAGGATGACGACAAATCCTACTAAAGAGAGGATCATCTTTAGCATCCTCAGGGATAGGATCACCATATTGCTTGGGAACAGTGGCACATTTGATGTCAACAACATTAGGATATTTATCCGGAAAGAAAAAAGATTTCTTGATGAAAACGAAGGAATCCTTCCAATTCCTTACATCAGGAACGGAAGAAGCGAAACACATGGGAGTATCAGTAACGCTACCCCTCTTTTTGCGACGCTTGGCAATAGTAACCCAATTTCCAGCGTCCCCGGTTTGAAAGAAACAGCGAAACAAGTTGATGTGTCAAGACGTAACCTTTAAAATGTAGACAATATGCTTAATAATTAACACATAATACAGGCAACTAAAGCCCGATCATGTAGTAACTAGCAAGTAAATTGACCAGTTCGATCCACAGGGAGAAGTTTGTTTAAATGATTTTACCACAATTAATTATTCTAAAAAGGGGGTTTATATTTAAAGTTGTGTTTTTGTTTAACGAAACAGTAAATAAAAATAATAATTAACAAGAATGAGAATGCGGTGTTTACTTCTATGCTTGATAGATGACAGAGATTGTTCTTTTATAATTAAAACCGTTATGCGATAGTTACAGTAGAGTAGTTTATATCAATTTCACAATATCTATAAATTTAAGAACTATGTTTAATCAACAGGATTCTTTCTTGGTTAAATTCACATAAAACCTAGTTTACTAAGATCACTCTAAGTAAACTACATGATTGTAAAACCTAAATATCATCCAATTACCATCCTATATTCACATATAGGTGTCTAGATCACTAGGTGTTGAAGTACAAATTACAGCCTTTGATAAATTCACATAAATCAAGTCATAACTCGTATAATTGAACTAGAATATAAAGATAGTTACAACAATGGATTTCTTGAAAGAACATGGTGATTTAGATTGATTAACTAACTAGATTCAACCCGGTTAAACTCACGTGAAACCTTAATTACAACAATCACTTGAGGTAATTTCATAACTATGTTGCTTTGGAACTTATTCAATTACCGAATTAAACACATAACAAAATCACTTAAGTGTATGTATCTAATCGTCTAGATTACTAGATGTATTGAAGTATAGATTGTTTTCCTAGTTAACTCACATTAATAGGTTGCAATCTATATAATTGAAGTAATGATCTAAACATGCATAACAATGGTTCTTACGGTTGAACTAGATAATTAAATCAATCAAACATATGTATAACTAGCATAACATCAAAATATAGAACAATCCCAAGCCATAAATCTTACATTGAAGCAAACACACAAGGCTTTTAGCCTAACATAATCATAGTAGAACTAATGAAACAGTAAATACAAGTTGAATTCATGTTAAAAAGATATAGAACAATAGTACCAATTGCGATAAATGATCCTAGCTTAATATTGATGTTGAAAGAGTGGAGATTAACTTGCAGCCTTCCTTGGACCTTGAAAATCGTCTTAAAACTGGGGGAGAACGTAGTAGTGAAGGTCTCTCAAGTAAGTAACCATTTGCTTCATTAAATAGCCTCAAAAGTTAGGTATTTTGGCCAGAAAGTGACCAGTTGGGATGCGCCGCATCTCTTTACGTTTAGTAGATTCCAGCTCGATTCTGCACTCAGGACTGTCGGCAGGGGGTCAGATGCGCCGCATCTGGGACAGATGCGCCGCATCTGGCTTGGATGCGCTCCATCCATCTCAGATGCGCCGTATCTGTTGCTATTTTGGCCCAGAAGTCTTCATGCTCCGCATCTGAAACTGTCGGGAGTTATTTGGTGTAAAGATGCGCCGCATCTAAGAGAGATGCGCCGCATTTGGACCTGTTTCAGTGGTTTCGGGCTGTTTTACGCATTCGATCTTCGTTTTAACTCTGTTTTCGCTGTTGGTCTTCATTTATTCATTCACAAAGGACTTTTTACAAATGTACATAAATTACAATACATACGTATAACAATTACATACAAATGGAACAACATTGGATCGAAATAACGACAATAAACATGTATAATTTTGGCGTTATCAAAATCCCCACACTTAAACCTTGCTTGTCCTCAAGCAAGACTTACAAGAAATCGAAATTTACTACAGTAAACACACTTATTTAAGTGAGAACACAAAAAATGGGACTCACACTCACTCGATATAATACACAAGACACACAAGTTATTTAGTAACACAATAACTCACGTTATATGGAAATCACACTCGGGTCACAATATATACACACTCACACTATTATATCACACACGAATCAAACTCACGCGTTTTGAGTATACACACACCTTTGGAGTACACAGGCGAAATGAAATCACGCCAAAGTCGAAAGGTGGGTTTTAAAGTCCACATTTCTTGAAAATTTGGATCCTTAGGGAAATTAGGACCTTTGCTAAAAACCTTTTATGTTTTGAAAATTATTCATGTTAGTTTTTACACTAATCAAGTTTTCCGGTTTTAACCTCAAAGTCCGGTTGAGGGTAACTGAAAACCGAAGCCTCAGTCGGCGCTTAGCAAGCTACTCGCCCCCATGATTGAAGTATCATGGAACTTGAAACCGGATGTCCTAAAAATGGTTTTACACAATATAGTTCATAAAATAGCATAAGTTTTAGAAGAAACTATATCATGTCCAAATATCATCGGTGAACCATGAGTTTGCACACCTTAATTTGTTATGGCATATGTATGTTAACCGCGGTCAACATAGATGCGGTTGATCTGTACGGAGATCATCCATCTGGGGATTAGATTCATTAGTCTTAAAAGCTAATTTGCACTGTGCCCCCCCATTGTACGAGACATATCCATCTCATGGTTAGGATAAGTCTGACCACCAAAAACCCTGTTTGATGCTGAGGTGAGGTGGATTTCCAGCCGATGATAGAGATGACTTTTCAAGATTTTTCGTCAACCTACAGCTGTTCTGGACTACGACTTCTAACATAAGTTAGCAAGTGTGTCATATTGGAAGACTTGACTTCCATCACAATTATTACATGGATGAGCATTGGATTAGATTGTTAGAACAACAAATTACTTGATGACTTTCATTTCATCCAGAATGTGGTATAGCATGATGATTATATCTTTTATATGACAAACTCAATCATTTGGTTGTTTCTTAATTTGTTTTGTGATAATAATTTCGGTGTATACACCTAGTTTTAAAATCTACAAATTTTAAACAAAATTTGAATTTATGAAGATAAAAGTTTAAAAATTTTCACCATTTTAGGCCTTTTTAACTAAAATCAAAAACTCGAAAGAATTTATAACTTCCTCCCCACACTTGAGTTCATGTATCGTCCTCGTTACATGAAATCAGAAAAATTTAAATTCAAGAGTGTCAAAGAGTGTAAGAGAGTTTATTACTTTCAAGGTTTAAAACCGAAGTTCACGGGATGATGGCGCTGAACTGAATGTCAGCATAAGAACATCATCCGCTTCTTGCAACCACAAAACAATCACCAATCAAGTATGTGCTGAACTTACTGCCAGTCTTTGTAAATATGCAGCATATAGCACAATGCTCACCTGTAGCAATTCAAACAAAGGTACCATACGATTCACACAAATAAATGGGGGTGTACTCCATGTACTAAAAACCCCATTTACAATAATCTAAATTATTCAAATCACAATTATCTAAAATATTATCTAGTTATTACACACCAAACTTGAAAAGAAATTGTTTTTGAAATAAACCAAACCAATTGCAAAAACACAACACCACAAACAAACCAATTGCAAAAATACAAGCTTACAATAAAAAGTAACTTTTCTAGGAATTGAATTCCTACAAAAGGATCGAATAATTCAAAGTTTATTAAAATCTTTTAACAAAACCGCTCCCCGGCAGCGGCGCCAAAAACTTGATGTGTCAAGACGTAACCTTTAAAATGTAGACAATATGCTTAATAATTAACACATAATACAGGTAACTAAAACCCGATCATGTAGTAACTAGCAAGTAAATTGCCCAGTTCGATCCACAGGGAGAAGTTTGTTTAAATGATTTTACCACAATTAATTATTCTAAAAAGGGGGTTTATATTTAAAGTTGTGTTTTTGTTTAACGAAACAGTAAATAAAAATAATAATTAACAAGAATGAGAATGCGGTGTTTACTTCTATGCTTGATAGATGACAGGGATTGTTCTTTTATAATTAAAACCGTTATGCGATAGTTACAATAGAGTAGTTTATATCAATTTCACAATATCTATAAATTTAAGAACTATGTTTAATCAACAGGATTCTTTCTTGGTTAAATTCACATAAAACCTAGTTTACTAAGATCACTCTCAGTAAACTACATGATTGTAAAACCTAAGTATCATCTAATTACCATCCTATATTCACATATAGGTGTCTAGATCACTAGGTGTTGAAGTACAAATTACAGTCTTTGATAAATTCACATAAATCAAGTCATAACTCGTATAATTGAACTAGAATATAAAGATAGTTACAACAATGGATTTCTTGAAAGAACATGGTGATTTAGATTGATTAACTAACTAGATTCAACCCGGTTAAACTCACGTGAAACCTTAATTACAACAATCACTTGAGGTAATTTCATAACTATGTTGCTTTGGAACTTATTCAATTACCGAATTAAACACATAACAAAATCACTTAAGTGTATGTATCTAATCGTCTAGATTACTAGATGTATTGAAGTATAGATTGTTTTCCTAGTTAACTCACATTAATAGGTTGCAATCTATATAATTGAAGTAATGATCTAAACATGCATAACAATGGTTCTTACGGTTGAACTAGATAATTAAATCAATCAAACATATGTATAACTAGCATAACATCAAAATATAGAACAATCCCAAGCCATAAATCTTACATTGAAGCAAACACACAAGGCTTTTAGCCTAACATAATCATAGTAGAACTAATGAAACAGTAAATACAAGTTGAATTCATGTTAAAAAGATATAGAACAATAGTACCAATTGCGATAAATGATCCTAGCTTAATATTGATGTTGAAAGAGTGGAGATTAACTTGCAGCCTTCCTTGGACCTTGAAAATCGTCTTAAAACTGGGGGAGAACGTAGTAGTGAAGGTCTCTCAAGTAAGTAACCATTTGCTTCATTAAATAGCCTCAAAAGTTAGGTATTTTGGCCAGAAAGTGACCAGTTAGGATGCGCCGCATCTCTTTACGTTTAGTAGATTCCAGCTCGATTCTGCACTCAGGACTGTCGGCAGGGGGTCAGATGCGCCGCATCTGGGACAGATGCGCCGCATCTGGCTTGGATGCGCCGCATCCATCTCAGATGCGCCGCATCTGTTGCTATTTTGGCCCAGAAGTCTTCATGCTCCGCATCTGAAACTGTCGGGAGTTATTTGGTGTAAAGATGCGCCGCATCTAAGAGAGATGCGCCGCATCTAAGAGAGATGCGCCGCATTTGGACCTGTTTCAGTGGTTTCGGGCTGTTTTACGCATTCGATCTTCGTTTTAACTCTGTTTTCGCTGTTGGTCTTCATTTATTCATTCACAAAGGACTTTTTACAAATGTACATGAATTACAATACATACGTATAACAATTACATACAAATGGAACAACATTGGATCCAAATAACGACAATAAACATGTATAATTTTGGCGTTATCACAAGTCAACTGAAGGCTGACCGCCATAAGCTTTACACATATATTCAAAAGCCAAGATCTTTTTAACGGCAAGAGGGTGAACAATCGAAACATGGACTTTGAAGTAATCAAGAACACTAAGAAAGAATGATGAAATGGGAATCCTAAGGTTGCACTCTGTAAATGATTGAGTGTACATCCCAACGTAATCCGCCGAAAAATCTAGCATAAACTTACCAGATTCCGGCAAAATCATGTCGTCTCCTTTGAGACCTAGGGTTTTACAGAGGCGTTTTAAACGCTCGGGGGTCACGGTACTAGAAATCGATCGAAGCCCTACTTTAGCCATAACAAAATAACAAAAAAGACGACAAGAGGGGAGCAATATGTAGTGACCCGAACTTTTCCATGTTTATATATATTAATTGAGATTGATATTTACATGATTAAATGTTTCCAACATGTTAAGCAATCAAACTTGTTAAGACTTGATTAATTGAAATATGTTTCATATAGACAATTGACCACCCAAGTTGACCGGTGATTCACGAACGTTAAAACTTGTAAAAACTATATGATGACATATATATGGATATATATATAGTTAACATGATACTATGATAAGTAAACATATCATTAAGTATATTAACAATGAACTACATATGTAAAAACAAGACTACTAACTTAATGATTTTTAAACGAGACATATATGTAACGATTATCGTTGTAAAGACATTTAATGTATATATATATCATATTAAGAGATATTCATACATGATAATATCATGATAATATAATAATTTAAAATCTCATTTGATATTATAAACATTGGGTTAACAACATTTAACAAGATCGTTAACCTAAAGGTTTCAAAACAACACTTACATGTAACGACTAACGATGACTTAACGACTCAGTTAAAATGTATATACATGTAGTGTTTTAATATGTATTTATACACTTTTGAAAGACTTCAATACACTTATCAAAATACTTCTACTTAACAAAAATGCTTACAATTACATCCTCGTTCAGTTTCATCAACAATTCTACTCGTATGCACCCGTATTCGTACTCGTACAATACACAGCTTTTAGATGTATGTACTATTGGTATATACACTCCAATGATCAGCTCTTAGCAGCCCATGTGAGTCACCTAACACATGTGGGAACCATCATTTGGCAACTAGCATGAAATATCTCATAAAATTACAAAAATATGAGTAATCATTCATGACTTATTTACATGAAAACAAAATAACATATCCTTTATATCTAATCCATACACCAACGACCAAAAACACCTACAAACACTTTCATTCTTCAATTTTCTTCATCTAATTGATCTCTCTCAAGTTCTATCTTCAAGTTCTAAGTGTTCTTCATAAATTCCAAAAGTTCTAGTTTCATAAAATCAAGAATACTTTCAAGTTTGCTAGCTCACTTCCAATCTTGTAAGGTGATCATCCAACCTCAAGAAATCTTTGTTTCTTACAGTAGGTTATCATTCTAATACAAGGTAATAATCATATTCAAACTTTGGTTCAATTTCTATAACTATAACAATCTTATTTCAAGTGATGATCTTACTTGAACTTGTTTTCGTGTCATGATTCTGCTTCAAGAACTTCGAGCCATCCAAGGATCCGTTGAAGCTAGATCCATTTTTCTCTTTTCCAGTAGGTTTATCCAAGAAACTTAAGGTAGTAATGATGTTCATAACATCATTCGATTCATACATATAAAGCTATCTTATTCGAAGGTTTAAACTTGTAATCACTAGAACATAGTTTAGTTAATTCTAAACTTGTTCGCAAACAAAAGTTAATCCTTCTAACTTGACTTTTAAAATCAACTAAACACATGTTCTATATCTATATGATATGCTAACTTAATGATTTAAAATCTGGAAACACGAAAAACACCGTAAAACCGGATTTACGCCGTCGTAGTAACACCGCGGGCTGTTTTGGGTTAGTTAATTAAAAACTATGATAAACTTTGATTTAAAAGTTGTTATTCTGAGAAAATGATTTTTATTATGAACATGAAATTATATCCAAAAATTATGGTTAAACTCAAAGTGGAAGTATGTTTTCTAAAATGGTCATCTAGACGTCGTTCTTTCGACTGAAATGACTACCTTTACAAAAACGACTTGTAACTTATTTTTCTGACTATAAACCTATACTTTTTCTGTTTAGATTCATAAAATAGAGTTCAATATGAAACCGTAGCAATTTGATTCACTCAAAACGGATTTAAAATGAAGAAGTTATGGGTAAAACAAGATTGGATAATTTTTCTCATTTTAGCTACGTGAAAATTGGTAACAAATCTATTCCAACCATAACTTAATCAACTTGTATTATATATTATGTAATCTTGAGATACCATAGACACGTATACAATGTTTCGACCTATCATGTCGACACATCTATATATATTTCGGAACAACCATAGACACTCTATATGTGAATGTTGGAGTTAGCTATACAGGGTTGAGGTTGATTCCAAAATATATATAGTTTGAGTTGTGATCAATACTGAGATACGTATACACTGGGTCGTGGATTGATTCAAGATAATATTTATCGATTTATTTCTGTACATCTAATTGTGGACAACTAGTTGTAGGTTACTAACGAGGACAGCTGACTTAATAAACTTAAAACATCAAAATATATTAAAAGTGTTGTAAATATATTTTGAACATACTTTGATATATATGTATATATTGTTATAGGTTCGTGAATCAACCAGTGGCCAAGTCTTACTTCCCGACGAAGTAAAAATCTGTGAAAGTGAGTTATAGTCCCACTTTTAAAATCTAATATTTTTGGGATGAGAATACATGCAGGTTTTATAAATGATTTACAAAATAGACACAAGTACGTGAAACTACATTCTATGGTTGAATTATCGAAATCGAATATGCCCTTTTTTATTAAGTCTGGTAATCTAAGAATTAGGGAACAGACATCCTAATTGACGCGAATCCTAAAGATAGATCTATTGGGCCTAACAAACCCCATCCAAAGTACCGGATGCTTTAGTACTTCGAAATTTATATCATATCCGAAGGGTGTCCCGGAATGATGGGGATATTCTTATATATGCATCTTGTTAATGTCGGTTACCAGGTGTTCACCATATGAATGATTTTTATCTCTATGTATGGGATGTGTATTGAAATATGAAATCTTGTGGTCTATTGTTACGATTTGATATATATAGGTTAAACCTATAACTCACCAACATTTTTGTTGATGTTTAAAGCATGTTTATTCTCAGGTGAATATTAAGAGCTTCCGCTGTTGCATACTAAAATAAGGACAAGATTTGGAGTCCATGTTTGTATGATATTGTGTAAAAACTGCATTCAAGAAACTGATTTCGATGTAACATATTTGTATTGTAAACCATTATGTAATGGTCGTGTGTAAACAGGATATTTTAGATTATCATTATTTGATAATCTACGTAAAGCTTTTTAAACCTTTATTTATGAAATAAAGGTTATGGTTTGTTTTAAAAATGAATGCAGTCTTTGAAAAACGTCTCATATAGAGGTCAAAACCTCGCAACGAAATCAATTAATATGGAACGTTTTTAATCAATAAGAACGGGACATTTCAGTTGGTATCCGAGCGTTGGTCTTAGAGAACCAGAATTTTGCATTAGTGTGTCTTATCGAGTTTGTTAGGATGCATTAGTGAGTCTGGACTTCGACCGTGTTTACTTGAAAAATGATTGCTTAACAAATTTTGTTGGAAACTATATATTTTTAACATGTGAATATTATGTGATATATTAATCTCTTAACGCGTTTGATATTATGTGATAGATGTCTACCTCTAGAACAAGTCCCATTGACTCACCTAATAATAATGAAGAGTCAAATGTAAATTGGAATGATTCGTGGACTGATTCACAAGTTCCCGAAGAGGAACCGGAAGAAGAGTCGGAACCGGAAGAAGAATCGGAACCGGAAGAAGAATCGGAACCGGATGAAGAAATAGAACCGGTGGGGGAAATAATAAAACGGTTAAGTAAAAGAAAATCCTCAACCAACCGACCAAGGTTAATTATGGTCAATGGTGTTTCCGCCAAGGAAGCAAAATATTGGGAGGATTACCAATTCTCCGATGAATCGGATTCCGACGAGAATTCCGATGATGTTATAGAAATTACCCCAACTGAATTTAAAAAGGTAAAAGAAAATAATAAGGGAAAGGGCATAAAAATAGAGAAATCTAATTCCAACCCCGATGAACTTTATATGTATCGTCAACCCCCGAAGTCCTTAAGTTGTAACAATGACCCGGGAACCTCTAAACCACCAGGTTTTTCTAAACCAATGTGGATCACGACGGCTCGTATTAGGGGAACATCATATATCCCTAGAAACTTGGCAAAACGAACCAAAACCGAAGAAGAAGAAACAAGCGAGTCGGAATAAGATAGTTGTATTCGTGTGGTGTAATATATGTAATATAGTGTGCTTATGCTTTATGATATATGTAAAAATTGCTTGTATTAATAAGTATTTTTTTTATGAATCTAACTCTTGTCTATTTTACAGTATAAAAACACAAAATGGATAGACAACCCAATATTTTAAGAGACCTACCCGGAGACATAATTGATGAAATCTTGTCTAGAGTCGGTCAGAATTCTTCAGCACAACTATTTAAGGCGAGATCAGTTTGTAAGACATTCGAAGAACGTTCCAAGAATGCCTTGGTTTATAAAAGGCTTTCGTTCGGAAGATGGGGGATATCACATTGGGAAATCCATAAGTTACGATGTGTTTACTTTGACGCATATATTGCGGGGAACCCAAATGCTATTTTACGCAATGGGTTAAGAAATTATTTTGACTCAATATATCCGAATATTGGACTTCGTGATTTAGAAAAAGCGGCTAACATGCAACATAAAGAAGCATGTTATGCTTACGGATTAGTAATGTTCACTTCTCACCAAAGTGAGAACAAGAACATCGGCCTACAACTATTAAACAAAAAGTTCCCACAAGTGACGGAGTCGGTAATTAGGGTAAGAAATGAGGTTTTTATGCCTATTGTGTCCGGGAGCGTTCGAAGATGAGGAAGAGAAGATCGACGCGTTTGTGAAAGGATTACCGGAAAGAATCCAAGAAGATATAAGTTCACACGAGCCCGCCTCCATACAACAGGCATGTAGAATGGCTCACAAACTAGTGAACCAGATTGAAGAAAGAATTAAAGAACAGACTGCTGAAGAGGCCAATGTGAAGCAAGTCAAAAGAAAGTGGGAGGAAAACGGTGATAAGAATCACCAATACAACAACAACAGCAATTACAACAATAATCGCAACAATTATCCCAACAATCGCAACATCAATCGCAACTACAACAAACGGCCCAACAACAACAACAACAACAACAGCAACTACAACAATCATCCCAACAACAATAATAACCGCAACAACAACAACAACAACAACAATCAGAAGCAGCTATGCCAAAGGTGTGAAAAGTATCACTCGGGGTTCTGCACCAAATTTTGCAACAAGTGTAAAAGAAATGGTCATAGCGCGGCGAAGTGTGAGGTCTACGGACCAGGGGTTAATAGAACGAAAGGAACAAATGGTGTCGGAACGAGTAATGGCGGAGCAAGTAGTGTCGGAGCAAGTTATGCCAATGTAGCTTGTTATAAATGTGGAAAACCGGGCCACATTATTAGAAATTGCCCGAACCAGGAGAACACGAATGGACAAGGCCGCGGAAGAGTTTTCAATATTAATGCGGCAGAGGCACAGGAAGACCCGGAGCTTGTTACGGGTACGTTTCTTATTGACAATAAATCTGCTTACGTTTTATTTGATTCGGGTGCGGATAGAAGCTATATGAGTAGAGATTTTTGTGCTAAATTAAGTTGTCCATTGACGCCTTTGGATAGTAAATTTTTACTCGAATTAGCAAATGGTAAATTAATTTCAGCAGATAATATATGTCGGAATCGAGAAATTAAACTGGTTAGCGAAACCTTTAAGATTGATTTGATACCAGTAGAGTTAGGGAGTTTTGATGTGATAATCGGTATGGACTGGTTGAAAGAAGTGAAAGCAGAGATCGTTTGTTACAAAAATGCAATTCGCATTATACGAGAAAAAGGAAAACCCTTAATGGTGTAAGGAGAAAAGGGCAACACGAAGCTACATCTTATTAGTAATTTGAAGGCACAAAAACTAATAAGAAAAGGTTGCTATGCTGTTCTAGCACACGTCGAGAAAGTACAAACTGTACAAACTGAAGAAAAGAGCATCAATGATGTTCCCATTGCAAAAGAATTTCCCGATGTATTTCCGAAAGAATTACCGGGATTACCCCCACATCGATCCGTTGAATTTCAAATAGATCTTGTACCAGGAGCTGCACCAATAGCTCGTGCTCCTTACAGACTCGCACCCAGCGAGATGAAAGAACTGCAAAGCCAATCACAAGAACTTTTAGAGCGTGGTTTCATTCGACCAAGCACATCACCGTGGGGAGCTCCTGTTTTGTTTGTCAAGAAGAAAGATGGTACATTCAGGTTGTGTATCGACTACCGAGAGTTGAACAAACTTACCATCAAGAACCGCTACCCACTACCGAGAATCGACGACTTATTTGATCAACTACAAGGCTCGTCTGTTTATTCAAAGATTGACTTACGTTCCGGGTATCATCAAATGCGGGTGAAAGAAGATGATATTCCAAAGACTGCTTTCAGAACACGTTACGGTCATTACGAGTTTATGGTCATGCCATTTGGTTTAACTAATGCACCAGCTGTGTTCATGGACCTTATGAACCGAGTGTGTGGACCATACCTTGACAAGTTTGTCATTGTTTTCATTGATGACATACTTATTTACTCAAAGAATGACCAAGAACACGGTGAACATTTGAGAAAGGTGTTAGAAGTATTGAGGAAGGAAGAATTGTACGCTAAGTTTTCAAAGTGTGCATTTTGGTTGGAAGAAGTTCAATTCCTCGGTCACATAGTGAACAAAGAAGGTATTAAGGTGGATCCGACAAAGATAGAAACTGTTGAAAAGTGGGAAACCCCGAAAACTCCGAAACACATACGCCAGTTTTTAGGACTAGCTGGTTACTACAGAAGGTTCATCCAAGACTTTTCCAGAATAGCAAAACCCTTGACTGCATTAACGCATAAAGGGAAGAAATTTGAATGGAATGATGAACAAGAGAAAGCGTTTCAGTTATTGAAGAAAAAGCTAACTACGGCACCTATATTGTCATTGCCTGAAAGGAATGATGATTTTGTGATTTATTGTGATGCATCAAAGCAAGGTCTCGGTTGTGTATTAATGCAACGAACGAAGGTGATTGCTTATGCGTCTAGACAATTGAAGATTCACGAACAAAATTATACGACGCATGATTTGGAATTAGGCGCGGTTGTTTTTGCATTAAAGACTTGGAGGCACTACTTATATGGGGTTAAAAGTATTATATATACCGACCACAAAAGTCTTCAACACATATTTAATCAGAAACAACTGAATATGAGGCAGCGTAGGTGGATTGAATTATTGAATGATTACGACTTTGAGATTCGTTACCACCCGGGGAAGGCAAATGTGGTAGCCGATGCCTTGAGCAGGAAGGACAGAGAACCCATTCGAGTAAAATCTATGAATATAATGATTCATAATAACCTTACTACTCAAATAAAGGAGGCGCAACAAGGAGTTTTAAAAGAGGGAAATTTAAAGGATGAAATACCCAAAGGATCGGAGAAGCATCTTAATATTCGGGAAGACGGAACCCGGTATAGGGCTGAAAGGATTTGTGTACCAAAATTTAAAGATATGAGAGAAATGGTACTTAGAGAAGCTCATAAAACCAGATACTCAATACATCCTGGAACGGGGAAGATGTACAAGGATCTCAAGAAACATTTTTGGTGGCCGGGTATGAAAGCCGATGTTGCTAAATACGTAGGAGAATGTTTGACGTGTTCTAAGGTCAAAGCTGAGCATCAGAAACCATCAGGTCTACTTCAACAACCCGAAATCCCGGAATGGAAATGGGAAAACATTACCATGGATTTCATCACTAAATTGCCAAGGACTGCAAGTGGTTTTGATACTATTTGGGTAATAGTTGATCGTCTCACTAAATCAGCACACTTCCTGCCAATAAGAGAAGATGACAAGATGGAGAAGTTAGCACGACTGTATTTGAAGGAAGTCGTCTCCAGACATGGAATACCAATCTCTATTATCTCTGATAGGGATGGCAGATTTATTTCAAGATTCTGGCAGACATTACAGCAAGCATTAGGAACTCGTCTAGACATGAGTACTGCCTATCATCCACAAACTGATGGGCAGAGCGAAAGGACGATACAAACGCTTGAAGACATGCTACGAGCATGTGTTATTGATTTCGGAAACAGTTGGGATCGACATCTACCGTTAGCAGAATTTTCCTACAACAACAGCTACCGTTCAAGCATTGAGATGGTGCCGTTTGAAGCACTTTATGGTAGAAAGTGCAGGTCTCTGATTTGTTGGAGTGAAGTGGGGGATAGACAGATTACGGGCCCGGAGATTATTCAAGAAACAACCGAGAAGATCATCCAAATTCAACAACGGTTGAAAACCGCCCAAAGTCGACAAAAGAGCTACGCTGACATTAAAAGAAAAGATATAGAATTTGCAATTGGAGAGATGGTCATGCTTAAAGTTGCACCTTGGAAAGGTGTTGTTCGATTTGGTAAATGAGGGAAATTAAATCCAAGGTATATTGGACCATTCAAGATTATTGATCGTGTCGGACCAGTAGCTTACCGACTTGAGTTACCTCAACAACTCGCGGCTGTACATAACACTTTCCACGTCTCGAATTTGAAGAAATGTTTTGCTAAAGAAGATCTCACTATTCCGTTAGATGAAATCCAAATCAACAAAAAACTTCAATTCATCGAAGAACCCGTCGAAATAATGGATCGTGACGTTAAAAGACTTAAGCAAAACAAGATACCAATTGTTAAGGTTCGATGGAATGCTCGTAGAGGACCCGAGTTCACCTGGGAGCATGAAGATCAGATGAAGAAGAAATACCCGCATCTATTTCCAGAAGATTCGTCAACACCTTCAACAGCTTAAAATTTCGGGACGAAATTTATTTAACGGGTAGGTACTGTAGTGACCCGAACTTTTCCATGTTTATATATATTAATTGAGATTGATATTTACATGATTAAATGTTTCCAACATGTTAAGCAATCAAACTTGTTAAGACTTGATTAATTGAAATATGTTTCATATAGACAATTGACCACCCAAGTTGACCGGAGATTCACGAACGTTAAAACTTGTAAAAACTATATGATGACATATATATGGATATATATATAGTTAACATGATACTATGATAAGTAAACATATCATTAAGTATATTAACAATGAACTACATATGTAAAAACAAGACTACTAACTTAATGATTTTTAAACGAGACATATATGTAACGATTATCGTTGTAAAGACATTTAATGTATATATATCATATTAAGAGATATTCATACATTATAATATCATGATAATATAATAATTTAAAATCTCATTTGATATTATAAACATTGGGTTAACAACATTTAACAAGATCGTTAACCTAAAGGTTTCAAAACAACACTTACATGTAACGACTAACGATGACTTAACGACTCAGTTAAAATGTATATACATGTAGTGTTTTAATATGTATTTATACACTTTTGAAAGACTTCAATACACTTATCAAAATACTTCTACTTAACAAAAATGCTTACAATTACATCCTCGTTCAGTTTCATCAACAATTCTACTCGTATGCACCCGTATTCGTACTCGTACAATACACAGCTTTTAGATGTATGTACTATTGGTATATACACTCCAATGATCAGCTCTTAGCAGCCCATGTGAGTCACCTAACACATGTGGGAACCATCATTTGGCAACTAGCATGAAATATCTCATAAAATTACAAAAATATGAGTAATCATTCATGACTTATTTACATGAAAACAAAATAACATATCCTTTATATCTAATCCATACACCAACGACCAAAAACACCTACAAACACTTTCATTCTTCAATTTTCTTCATCTAATTGATCTCTCTCAAGTTCTATCTTCAAGTTCTAAGTGTTCTTCATAAATTCCAAAAGTTCTAGTTTCATAAAATCAAGAATACTTTCAAGTTTGCTAGCTCACTTCCAATCTTGTAAGGTGATCATCCAACCTCAAGAAATCTTTGTTTCTTACAGTAGGTTATCATTCTAATACAAGGTAATAATCATATTCAAACTTTGGTTCAATTTCTATAACTATAACAATCTTATTTCAAGTGATGATCTTACTTGAACTTGTTTTCGTGTCATGATTCTGCTTCAAGAACTTCGAGCCATCCAAGGATCCGTTGAAGCTAGATCCATTTTTCTCTTTTCCAGTAGGTTTATCCAAGAAACTTAAGGTAGTAATGATGTTCATAACATCATTCGATTCATACATATAAAGCTATCTTATTCGAAGGTTTAAACTTGTAATCACTAGAACATAGTTTAGTTAATTCTAAACTTGTTCGCAAACAAAAGTTAATCCTTCTAACTTGACTTTTAAAATCAACTAAACACATGTTCTATATCTATATGATATGCTAACTTAATGATTTAAAATCTGGAAACACGAAAAACACCGTAAAACCGGATTTACGCCGTCGTAGTAACACCGCGGGCTGTTTTGGGTTAGTTAATTAAAAACTATGATAAACTTTGATTTAAAAGTTGTTATTCTGAGAAAATGATTTTTATTATGAACATGAAACTATATCCAAAAATTATGGTTAAACTCAAAGTGGAAGTATGTTTTCTAAAATGGTCATCTAGACGTCGTTCTTTCGACTGAAATGACTACCTTTACAAAAACGACTTGTAACTTATTTTTCTGACTATAAACCTATACTTTTTCTGTTTAGATTCATAAAATAGAGTTCAATATGAAACCGTAGCAATTTGATTCACTCAAAACGGATTTAAAATGAAGAAGTTATGGGTAAAACAAGATTGGATAATTTTTCTCATTTTAGCTACGTGAAAATTGGTAACAAATCTATTCCAACCATAACTTAATCAACTTGTATTATATATTATGTAATCTTGAGATACCATAGACACGTATACAATGTTTCGACCTATCATGTCGACACATCTATATATATTTCGGAACAACCATAGACACTCTATATGTGAATGTTGGAGTTAGCTATACAGGGTTGAGGTTGATTCCAAAATATATATAGTTTGAGTTGTGATCAATACTGAGATACGTATACACTGGGTCGTGGATTGATTCAAGATAATATTTATCGATTTATTTCTGTACATCTAATTGTGGACAACTAGTTGTAGGTTACTAACGAGGACAGCTGACTTAATAAACTTAAAACATCAAAATATATTAAAAGTGTTGTAAATATATTTTGAACATACTTTGATATATATGTATATATTGTTATAGGTTCGTGAATCAACCAGTGGCCAAGTCTTACTTCCCGACGAAGTAAAAATCTGTGAAAGTGAGTTATAGTCCCACTTTTAAAATCTAATATTTTTGGGATGAGAATACATGCAGGTTTTATAAATGATTTACAAAATAGACACAAGTACGTGAAACTACATTCTATGGTTGAATTATCAAAATCGAATATGCCCTTTTTTATTAAGTCTGGTAATCTAAGAATTAGGGAACAGACACCCTAATTGACGCGAATCCTAAAGATAGATCTATTGGGCCTAACAAACCCCATCCAAAGTACCGGATGCTTTAGTACTTCGAAATTTATATCATATCCGAAGGGTGTCCCGGAATGATGGGGATATTCTTATATATGCATCTTGTTAATGTCGGTTACCAGGTGTTCACCATATGAATGATTTTTATCTCTATGTATGGGATGTGTATTGAAATATGAAATCTTGTGGTCTATTGTTACGATTTGATATATATAGGTTAAACCTATAACTCACCAACATTTTTGTTGATGTTTAAAGCATGTTTATTCTCAGGTGAATATTAAGAGCTTCCGCTGTTGCATACTAAAATAAGGACAAGATTTGGAGTCCATGTTTGTATGATATTGTGTAAAAACTGCATTCAAGAAACTGATTTCGATGTAACATATTTGTATTGTAAACCATTATGTAATGGTCGTGTGTAAACAGGATATTTTAGATTATCATTATTTGATAATCTACGTAAAGCTTTTTAAACCTTTATTTATGAAATAAAGGTTATGGTTTGTTTTAAAAATGAATGCAGTCTTTGAAAAACGTCTCATATAGAGGTCAAAACCTCGCAACGAAATCAATTAATATGGAACGTTTTTAATCAATAAGAACGGGACATTTCACAATACCTTTTTTTTTTTTAAATGGAAAATATGATCAGACGATGAAGAATAGCAAAAGAAGAAGAAAAGGAAAATGAAAGAGAAAATCAAAAAGTTAACCCTTTATTACCATAGAGCAGGAACCGTCCCATCAATTACATAGTTACTTTGGTAACCGCACCTGCAAATTACCATTTTAACCAGCGGTCTTATTGAAACAAAAAGAATTAGCGATGGCAGAAAGGTAAAACAACACCCGGGTAATTAATTGCTTAGATCAGAAACGTCAAATCAAGTAGTCAAGTGGCAGATTAAGTTTAATTCAACATAGCTTGGTTAAGAAGCTTCGTAAAATTAAACTGGGGGGCTTGATAGTGTATCTCCCCGCCAAGATACACGAAGCTACGTTAACGAAGGTATCACGCCTAGCAATGATAGATGACGTAAGGATGGATCACAAGAATACATATGTCGAATACAAATCATAGGGCGGGATACCCTTGAAATCAAATAATGGCGCTCAAAGGACAGAAGAAGAGTGCCACCAAACAAGAATCCCAATATTCAGAGTTGGTGCAAATCCGCTTCAGTGATACGAAGAAATAATAACGAAGGAACGTATTGACGAAGGGATCACGGATACCAATGGACAAGGACCTCTCCTAAAGTCACGAGATCACCTAGACTGAAAGAGAGAAGTTAACGGGTTGACCAGGCTCGTTACCACTAACAGCCAAATGACAAAAGAGAAATGCTGCAGGTTAGCTTTCTTGGACCAGCAGGGATCACAGTCAGCCGAAGGGAAAGTCCCCTTTGTCTCATCAGAGATTGCCTCGAAGACTGAATCCGCCTAGAAAACTGATAACAAGGCTACCACCTAACTCTATATAAAGGGGACATGATCCCTGGATAAGGCATTCACACTCAAGTCATAATCACTCATACACAAACACTCTCAATGAGTTACCTTCGTATCTTGGTGGCGTAAAGTGCAATACCTTCGCACTACCTTCAGGGAATCGCCAACAAGCATACGTCCATCATCATATCATCCATTTAGTGATCAGGTCTCAATACCCTTGTTCCACTAACAAGGTTTGCCAAGAATTGTACAAACAATGACATACACACAAAGCCTCAGAACGAATTTTTTTTTTTTTTTTTTTTTTTTTTGGTAGTTGTGGCCTGGATGTACGATACGATATGTAGGGTTTAGAGGAGAAGAAAAAAAAAACACTAATTAAGAATTTTAACAAGATTCGCGTAGACAATTATTTATGTTCTATAAGGGGTGGACAGTGACACACTTGAGGAGAGATTCAAGTTCAAGAAAATAAAATAGACATAGTAGTAGTTGGAATGTTGTCAAAGGTGTTGATCGGCGAATTTTTTTTTTTTTTTCTCTTTTTTTTTTTTCATAACGGCACATCTAGGGCACGTTGTTTTTTAGATGGTTGATAAGGATATTTAACTAATTTTTAAGGAAGAATAGTGGAAACCTAGACTTCTGATACCATGTTACAGAATAAATACCCCCTTAGGTATTATGTTATTATCGATTATCGATTGACAATATATAGAGTGTACATGAAACATCCTAGAAGCCCTAAACCCACAAACGAACCGGACTATACTATACATACCTCACATAATCTATACTCTAACTAGGTTTTGAGCCCGTGCGTTGCACGCTTGTTAAGGAAAAAAAGGAAAAAGAAAGCTTCAATCATTCATAGATAAATGACAATGTTGTTAAATTTGAATTGTGCAACACAAATCAAATCGAGAATTGGTGGTGAAAATTAATCAAACAACTCGTATATTAGATGAGAATGAGAATTGTTAAATTAACAAAAGTCACATAGGATATGAATGTAACTACAAATGATACACATAAGAGACGGTTTGTTATTATTCAAGTTATTTGTCCATTGACATCACAACATGCAAGCGTTACCCATTTGAGTAGTGATTTTCAAGAATTATCTATTGCCTTGGTGATTAATATACGAATACGAAGTACATATTATATGCGACAATAAATTCAAAATCTATTTTGTTTTACGATTCGCCTAAATAATTTCAAATAGCCCAGAGAATGAGTGTAAACGTTTACGATTCGCGTAAATTATTTCGAATAGTTCAGAGAATGAGTGTAAGCGTTTACGATTCGCCTAAATTATTTCGAATAGCCTAGAGAATGAGTGTAAGCATGTACATGACCTGAAAATGTTAAAAAAATACATGTCAAGAAATACAACTCGTAGTAATAGTACTACATGTTCTTGCTTAAGAAAATCCACTATAATACTGAATTTTATTATACCATCTCTCTTCTCTTAAAAATGTGTAACAAGATTGAAGAAATCTTGGCACATTAATATCGATAACCATTGATTCCTATAACTAAGCAAATTGCTTAAATCAGTTGTTAACCAAATTCCATACAAAACAGCAAGTATATTATTTAAAAATTACTTCGTAATAAAATTGAGCTAAAATTATGGAGATATAATAGGGATTAAAACAGACTAAAATTATGGGAAGTTCGAATCAATCCAGATGTAATTTAGACTTCCAATTTAATTGGATATGAATATGTATATGAATTAGTGATAAAAACATACTCTGTCGATGTATAAAGTCAGATTTGCTGATTCGACAAACTGAGGAACCTGCTAGTCGACTTGATCCACTTGTTTTTTTCCATTGACAATCAAATGTAATCAAAGGAACCAACACCCCAATTTTTCCTATTTTTATTTTGGAAAAAATAATCTACAAATATTGCAATAAATATTGAAGATTAGAGATGCAATACTAATTAAAATATTTCCATCTTCAAAAGAAATGAATCTTTTGAACCATAAAAAAGGGAGGTGATATTTCCAAATTAAATTTTGATAGATCCACACATATTTTATGTTATCTTCTAAAAATACCCTTCACTGTATTCTATCAAAAAATTTGTATAATACATAATTTAAGGGTATTTTAGTATATTTATGTGGATTTATCAAAAAGTGATTTGGAAGCAATAAAGCTTATAATCAGTGACGAGTCTTGTTTTTAATTGATATCCAACGAAGATTACAATAAACACTTGCTTTAAAATTAATGAATTGAACAATAGTCGAAACAAACCTGGAAGTTTTGTAGGGCTCGAAGTTGTTGTACGTGCTTTCGTGTTTAATAATGAAGCAAAAATCATCGTTTCCCTGATAAATCGATGATCTTTTTGGCTTATTAGGGTTTGATTGGGGTTAGTTAAAAAAGAGAAGAGATATTATATTATACTACTAGATATATGAGCCCGTGCGTTGCACGGGTACTCATCCGAAAACATTATATAGTATTTTGCAAATGTAAATGAAATAAGTATATTATACGGTCATTTTCGTAAGTACTGTTGTGGGTTGAATTTATAAAGTATAAAAAATACACATCACCAAAATGTTGAAGATATTTGTTCTTACAGATATTCATAACACAAGTGTAAGTTATTGATTGTTGTAAACATGAAATAGATAAAAAGCACGCTCTTTATAGCAGGAATCGAATAAACATTTTGTGCTACGCTTTAGCTGATTTTCTTTTCGAAAACGGGTGAATCCATAAGATACACAGAGGTTTGCTTTTTTCTTCGGCTTCTCTTGTTTCAACCTCCATTTGTACTTTCGTTTATCCAAATTGAAGCACGACACTGTTTTACCACTACGTAGACCAGGAAGTAACATCAATTCGTTTAGAAGATGCTACAAAAAAAAAAAAAGTTATATAAATTTATAGTAACGCACAATATTGAACTGTATTTCAGTAATTTGCAACATTATTATATAGTAGTAGATGCGATAAATTCTTCAGTCATTAATAACCTGAGTTTATAAATTAAAAAAGATACTTCATTTCATACATATTATTAAAAATACTATTCGAAAACGTTAATATTGATACTGATTACTTGTATGATACATTATTGATAATATAAAATTGAATATAAAAATGAATACTGATTTCTTGTACTTGCTTCATGACACTGTAAAAATAAATATAGTTTAAATAAAACAACTACATGTCAACACGATAGAAGAAAGCAATTTTCTCATCTATATTCTGAAGCAATGTGTATGATAATTATCCGATTATGAATACATGTGTTGTTCCGGTAAAAAAAAATTTAAGCAAAGTTAGTATCAATTCATAGCTATCAACTATTCATATTCAGACATGTTTGAACTACTTTATTTGTTTACAGACTCAGATTCCAACTCTAACTCCAAAAGAAAAATAAAAGTGAACAATGGCTATGGTACATGAAGAGATAGTAACTGAGTTGCATGACTGAAAAAAAAAATAATCAGAAAGTGTAATATAACCATGTCATATCACAAAAGGAGCAAAACAATAAAAGCGTGAACGTAAACTGAATAAAGTTGGGATAAAGACCCTGAAAAATCGTGGCTCTGTTGTTCCAAAAGGTCGACGGTCTGCAATCAAGCACTGCATAGCATGTGATCATCAACACTAAATAGTAGCTTGAAACAAAATGCAACTTTGTAAAGGCTATCGATAGAATTTGAAAGTGACTATATACTTGAAATTTAAATTGCATTTCATGAACTTGTACTAACATACTTTCTTATATGATATTATAAAATACTTAACTTATATTTTCGACAACTATAAACCCGTTTCACCTATTCGATCCATTATTCAAGTTCACCTTTGACCAATAAAAGTTTATTTGACTATATTTGAGTTAAACTAAAAGCAAACATTTATTCATAAATAATATAAGCGCAATTACCACCTCTAAATGTGGACTTAAGAATGTAAAATCATATGCATTTGTATATACTTCCAGATAACTTTCACTCCATCTTTTCATATATACTATTATTTTGACTTAGTTTGTTTTTCGTGTAATCTACACCCAACAACTGAATTCCAATATTTTTAAATTAAGGAGTCAAATGGGCTTAAGATGCCAAACATGTTAAAAAGTTAGCCAAAAGTGCATTCAACTTGTGCAACCTTTTATACTATTCTAGTTAACCAACATGCTCAAACCACCCAGGTCACCACCCGTAAATAAAAAGATAGGCTGATATTTCTGGACCTGATCTTGAGTTGCTACAATGAGGAAATATGAGAAGAGTAACTTTACCTAATAGATATGGCTTGGTAATACCTCAGAATGAATATTTAAGAGGGGTGAAACTATCATGCTTGAGATCTGTCCGTATACACTTCGTCCATATAAGTTTACAACATTTTCCGCATCTTTAGAGACCTGTTTATTTATGTATGAGTATAGCACGAGTCATTATAAAGTATGAAAAACGATTGAATTTAGGAATACAAAAAATAGTGTAGAGGACTGAAACAAATAAGCTCATTGTATTACTCCGTAGTAAAATAGTCACACTAAGGAATTTGAAAAGTATAACCAAACTAAGTTGTTGACATGGGCAATTGCATATAAAATTTTCAGAAGAAGATTCATGTAACATATAAATAATCCAGTCAGCCAATATCTTAAGCAACACAGACATCTTGAAACAACGGCAAACTAACAGTCCCGAGAGTCGTTTCTGTCACTTTTACCAAGATGGCAAAACTTTTCAATTGACGACTCAAAATTTAAACTAACTAACTTGGGTTGACCCAATTGATACCATAAGTCTATGATGAAATTTTAGACGTGCTAGTGGCTTCCGTTTCTCAAAATTACGCATATGGGTCAATATAGGCGCATATGACCCAAATGGATTATTAACTCCCATATCAACCAAAATATGCCCAAAAATCATTTTCAAGACATCAAAAATTCCAAACTCACTTAACTTGACATATGGCCGTGTACACATTGACAGTTACCCTAATAGACCCCATTTGATCCAAACGGGTCAAGTGTCTAAATAGTCAAAACTATGACTCTTCATTAATAGAAGGTGTTGCACTCTATACTATCATCAGAGAACACATTAGGAGCAGTTTGCGAATCAGCAATATATAAATGATATATGATCAACTAAATTATTGAACACAAAACAGTTGAAAACAACACAAACACATAAAGCAGTTAACGGATGTTGTCTCTAAATCTATTGCAACTAAATTAACTTGTAATCTGTTGTGACTGATGTTGTCTCTAAATCAATTATCGGAACTAAATTAAGCAATGTGTTGTAATATAAGTGAGTCATGAAAAGGCAGGTAATTAGACAAATGTATACAACAATACCACGAAAGCAAATTAAAAAATTGTGACAACAAACTTAAAATCACCTTCGGAAGTTAACATGTCACTCCATTTAATAGATGCAGCCCGAGTAAATTGTGAACCCCCAACTGTTGTCGTAGCTTTAGTACTATACATTGAATTGCAGTTGGCTGCAAAGCACACACTGTGTTCGTTGCTACAGAATTAGCAGCGACAACTACACAATTCAATACATCATAGTACAAATGAGATATAAACAACTAAAACACGAAGAGGTTAAAGAACAACGAACAATAATAATAATGAAGAGGTTAAAGAACAAAAAATAATAATAATGAATTGCATTGTAGAGTACCTCATCCCATTTAGTTAGATGGGCATACTCTTAGCAATGAGCTGTGGTTCTTGGAGTGTATGCTAGTGTAGATAAAAGGAACTTTAAAGTTCATAGTCAAATGAAAATCTATAAAACCTAAAAGCATATTGATCTGGATTATGCTTTTGTTAAGGACAATTCAAATGATAACCTGTAGAACTGAAAATAAAGAAAAAAAAATCACCGGGAATCGTATGCGTTATTTCATCGAACACCTTTGGGGCACCTAAAAATCATTTCATAATTACTGTATAACTCAAGAAAACCCCATGGAAATTAGCACTTCGCACATGTTAATACAAAAAGTAAATAGAATACGATAAAATATCTTCCATTTGATTAAATGATCACCTCGAAGAACTCTGTTGAAGATGTTACATTCATCTTTTAAAGAGAACCTACCATGTGTAATGTAGTAAAGTTTGGTCTGAATATTATAACACACTGAATAGACGTCATAAAGCAATTGATAATGAATATAGTTATAATCGTAAACACATCATAATATAATTAGTCCATTAGATCAAGAACGTACCTGAAAAAAGTGAATCATAGTGATATCAAACCTGTACATTATGTATTTGAAGATAAATTAAAAAACCGTTCGATCTTCAGAATTGAAAAAAAGATGAGGAAACATACGTCTTGCTAAATCGAGAAATCGAATGAATCGCTTGAGAAATAATTGATTAAATCAACTGATTAAATTGATGTAATCGAATGTACCTGATTTGAGGGATTTTTGAAATCGCAGGAGATGAGGAGATGAGAGCGAAGGAGATCAGGGTTGTTGTGGATCTGCTTAAACAATTAGAGAGATAGGCCATAAATGGCTTGATACACTTGTTAATTAGGGACACGCGTCAGACTCACGTAATTAGTGATTTTTTTAATTCAAAATTAGGAGAAAATTAGGATTAGTGAGGGTGAATATGAGGCTTACACCTGTCTGATTTATGCCTGTGATTTATAAAGATAAAAGATACTATATACTAATTATGTACAACTGCCACCAATTATATACCGCCACATCATCAACACTGGTACAGTACTCGATTATTTTAGTCTTTCTACCCTTTGATATTTCACACACTTTCTGGTTCCAGACTCTTCCTTCACTCTTTCCTCTTATTTACCATCCAGACCTTTCTTCCTCCATCAATCGTCAACACCCTCCGTCATCATCATCGTCATCATCATCCGCGATCATCATCGGCTCAGTCATCATCATCATCATCACCACCAACCGGTTCCACGGCTCAGTAATCATTCCAGTACGTTCTACAGAGGATAAGAAATGGCGACATAGGGAGAGAAGGAAGGATTTCATCTTCAACTCATCACCTTCATACCAACTCCTTGAAATAATTCACCCTAAACTTAAGGTATTATCTCCTTCTGTCTTTAATTTGATGTTTAAGTTCACCCTAAACCTTAGGTATAATCTCCTTCTTTCTTTAATTTGATGTTTAGGCTTTATTGTTAACTTTATTATTATTCAAACCTGTGTTCAACCGAGTTCTAAACCCACAAATGGGTTACTGTACAATTTGGAAAAGATAGACATCAAACAAATAATATGAGAACCATCAAATACCCCAGCTTTTGAACCACTTTTAAAACTCTAAAATCTCTTATTTTACTGTGATTGATATGTATCGTTAATTGAGGTAGGTATATGCAATAAAAAGGAGGCATATGAGTTTAGTGTTAGGCATGAAGTGCTTTCAAAGTGTCCTAATTTTTATGGATTCAACTAGCTAACACCCTTTATTGCAATTTTTATGTGGCAAAATATTGCATTTACATTTTAAATTAGCAGCTTTTATCTTCAACCCATGTAGTTGATATTTGAGTATTTAATAGATGAAGTTTTTGTTACAAAGCATTTGTTAGGTGTTGATGACATAAATATATGGTTGAACATTCAACTCCTTTTTTGATGGTATGTCTACAGGTTGGGCATAAATTTGCAACTTTCTCATTCTGTCCTACTTTGATCTATGCTTGCTGTTTTTAGGTTCCTGTGCTTATTAGACCAAAATAGGTGTTTAGATATGTGTTTTGCAAGTTTATGTTTTTCTATCCTTTTATTACTTAAGTGATAACAGATTGACTACCATTATGCAAATTGATTGTTTGTGGTTCCATATATGTATATGCTTTTGTTTCTCACAGTTGCTTTATATGAATAAGAGAATGGTCTAAAGTGAATTGTTTTTTGTTTATTGTGCAGTTGATTAAATACATGAGTCATTATAGTCTTTGCTTCAGTTTAATATTATAAATATAAATATTATAAATGAATGTGCTTATGATTTTGTAGTTATATATTAATATAAACTAAAGAGTTTTTTTTTCCTTCAACTTTTGCTAAAGTTGTGGCTCATTCCTCAAGTATCATTCAAACTACGCTATTTTGATAGTTGGTTACTTCCTTTTGTTTTGTTAGTTTTTTTTTTACTTCGTTGTTCCAACTTCATCTATTGATAATGAAAGTATAACCATAGACTTGCTAAACGTGCCATGTTCGCCCAGCAAAATACATCTCTCATACAATGAATATGAAAACTATATCACCATTTATCTCACATTATCCATATTCTCCCACAGGCGACATAGCTCCAGAAGCATCCAAAAAGAGTAGCAACTGTTAGTGCCAAAACCAACAACAACCTTTTGTGTAACGAATAAAATGATAATCATTTGTAACTTCACAAAAATTATAAATTCCTTCGTAGTATGCATTTTAAATTCACTACGGACTGTTGCTTTATCTATGTAGTGTAATCCATTTTAAACTATGATTTATGCTTTGTATAGTTGACATAATCTGTTTGATATTTTTTAGATAGCTAACTATTTGTTTTCTCGGTTTTCTGTCTTTTCAGAATTCCAAAAGGAATTGACTCCGTACGTGATATAGTGATTGCTAAGAGTCTAGCAATGAGACTTTCTGAAAAGATATGGACTAATGGTAGGTGTTTATCTAGCGCTACAAATGGTACGTACGATCCTACACAACGTATTCATTCTCGAAGTTAGGACTTTTTGTCAATTCCAAATAGGAAAAAAAAACCGCAGCATCGCGCGGTTGGCCAATCACTTGTACTATATACTAAATATGGACAAAACCCACCAATCGTTGGTTGAGTAATTCAACAAATGATTTCTTTGATTTTTCTTTAAAATATAAAATATGGTGTACACAACAACACAACAACAAAACTCAATCTCACATGTATGGGTTATAGGAGAGGTGAGACGTTGATAATCCTTCATTTATCCTTCAATAAAGAAAAGTCGTTTTTCAACCCCAAGTGAAGACCACCGGCCAATATGAAACCGAACATATACAAATATTACATACAAAATAGAAAAATTGTTTACTTTTTTAAGTATTATAAAATATTGTTATATGTTACTCCTCGGTCCAATATTAATAGTCTTTAGGTAAAAATACACAGTTTAAAACATTACATTCATTATATTATGCTTTTTAATTACTTTATCATTTAACCACTTACTTTTTACCTATATTTTTATCTTATATACAAAAGGTAATGATTATTTTTATCTATTTTTGAAAGTCGACATAATTTACCTTATTTTATAACCCGTTTATTTATTATTGATTAAGAAAAGTATTGAAATTATATGTGTATGTGGATTTGGTCTCCGTAGCGAAGCACGGATCTCCAAACTAGTTGATTGTGAAAAAAGGACGGGAGAGTTAGTTTTAGGTTCTTGTTTTTTTTTTTTTTTTTTTAAATAAGTTTATTTATTTAGTTAATTTACTCCTGCTTAACGGTTTTTACAAGTCCAAAACGTCTAGATGGTTTTTAATCAATCAATTTATTCATTTTATTTTAATCATAATAATTAAAAATTTGACATGTGTAAATTCCACTTGTCCTCATTCCCTATTAATAATCTTCTAATAACAAATAGGCTAAGGGCCTGTTTACTAAAGCCTTAATGGGCTATGTGTTCTAGAACTGTTATTCGGTCAGCTACCCCCTTTGTTTCTTTAGGACTTTTTGGCTCACCAAGGTATGTATTGAAAGATTATTGGACAGTCAAAAAACTACTCTCCTCTGCATATAGATGTTCTTTTACACTAATTTTCCAAGACTACCCTTTAATGTCATGAATTAAGATTTCATCTTCTCCAATATACGTACTCATCTTCCTCTAAAATATCATCACAGCTGAAAATCGTTTTTTCTAAAACTATTCTTGAATTGTTAATTAACCAAATAACATATTCTTAAAAAGAAACAACAGATAATTATGAAAATCGTGAAAATTGAAGATCTCAAATTCAAAGATCTCAAAATCGAACTAGAAAGTGGAGATCTCGAATCAAACTTCTTGGATCTGCCCATTAGACAAAAAGGTTGAGTGGAATGAGAAAATCAGGTATACAAAATCGTAATCATAAATACGATTATTTGAAGCATGAAAATCGTAAGAACCAATCATCCGTAATCAGAAATTAGCTACACATGTTCGTAGCATATGCTTGAACAAGAAGTGCACTGTACTCACTATGGATTTTTGGTAAATAAAAGAAAGGGTATTTAAATGTTTCTGTAATTGTGTAATATGGAGTATAATAAATTGAATGTTTACACAAATACAGCACATCATTTTTTATACTACGTACTATACTATTAATTACAGTAAATATTAAATTACATTAGGACTTTTAATTCAATAAAAAGAAAATAATAGTATTATTTGGTGCAAGGGTAAAATAGTCAATTTTCTAATTCAGACGGTTTATTCAGTTCAAAAGGTAAACAATATCTTTCATATTGTCATTTATATCCATATAGCCTTCCTTATTCACACTGCCATCTATATCCATATAGAGCTTAATAATAAGTTTAGTAAACAGGCCCTAAGTTAACCTCTTTTTTATATAAGTAAGTATATATGGATAGATATAGATAGATAGTATATAACTTTTTGTATTTTATACATACGTTTATTATCACGGAAGATGATGCATAATGAATCATTCAATGAAACCCGATCATCGCTCAATTGACGCACCAATTATTCTTCACTTTTTTTCTTTCAAGAAAGTATCCATACACAACAACAGTCGGTGATACATAAGCTTTGTTTTACTTCTGAAATTTTAAAAACAAGTCTATGATGTATAAATGAAGAATTTTTGGATACTCACTTGATTGATACATCGTTACTATTGATTGACACAATTGCAACCGAATGATGTATCCAAAACCCTAAGGGATACACTATGAAGCATAGTTTTCATATCTTGAATGATGCATAAAACTTGAAAGATACACTATGAAACATCATTGATATAATTAAATGAAGTTTATTATTAATGGAAGTGGTGTGTTATGAATCGTTTTGATGATCCACAACCACATATCATTTGATGTACTTGAATTGTTTCATATGATACGTGAATTTGGCATGCATTTTTTGTGCGGCGGGTAAGAACAACGATGTTATTGTTTTAAATAAATCTCCGTTAACAAGAATAGAACTGCACCATTAGCACAACGATGTTAATGATTAAATTTTAGAACTTTTAAATCATTGTAATTTTCAATTTTTAGGACTTTAGATAATTAATTGTCTTTATTTTTATAAAAATATAAGTTATAAATATATAATTATATAAAACTAATAATAAAATTACTAAAAGGAAATAAAAAAGGTGAGACCTATTCTATATAACACTCCATGACCTCAATGTTACAAACTCTATCACGTCATCACACCTTAACAAAAATAACTATCACACTCTATTATGTGACATCATTATCTATGGTCTAAACAATTTTTATTTCAATGAACGGACAATCACCATATCGGACGGACAAAAAATTCGTACGTAACATTGTTTTTTTTTTTTTTAAAACTATTCTTGATTAAAGTGTAGATCAAAATAATTTTACCCGTGGACACAAAATAAACTGAGAATTGTTTAAAGAATCAAAGTAGGTTTATGCCTCAACATTTTGGGTGTATTTGGCTACGAGCTTATGGAAGTTTATGAGAGCTTATGAAAGCTTATAGGAGCTTGTGCTTATGATTTTAATAAGCTACAAGTCATAAGCTCTATTTGACATGCAACCAAAAGTAGAGATTATGTAAAAAAGAAGCTTTAGAAAAAGAAGCTTTAAGAAGTAGCTTCTTGAATAAAGTAGTGCTTATGATGAGCTTCAGCTCCAGTCACCAGCTCCCGCTCCAGCTCCAGCCATAATCCATAAACTCTAGCTCCAGCTAGTTTCGTCCAAACACACCCTTTGTTCTAGCTATAGCCCATTCAAAAGTCATCAACATATAAATAACCCACACCTTTTAACAGATTAAAGTAGTCAATTGACCGATTCTTAGTTTTAACTATCTAAACCAAAAAAAACTATTTGGAAAGCACTATTTGATCGAAGTTACAGTTATTGTCCCCATTATTTTGTGTTAAATTTATGTATGTTAGTTAAACATATACAAAATACGATTTTTCTATTTAGTTTATTCACAAAGGATAACTATTTTTACTCAAATGTACACGATCAATCTGGATTATTCCGTGATTGTTTCCGACTCTTGGCCACCTCAAAATATATTAATTAACTTTGAATGATACATAAAAAAATGTTAAGGTGCCACTAATTAAGTAATCGGTTATACACGCACTGCAGTACTGCACACGTGTTTATATTTGTTCGTGTGCCTGTTACTTCGATATAGACTTGTTTTGATGAGTTTATTTACGTAATTGTTACCTAATAAGCTATTTTTTTTTTGCATGTTTCGATTTTTACAATCTTATTAGCCATTTTTAGATCAGAGTGGAAATAAGCTTCAGTTTTCTACCATACGCCAAAAAGCAGTAAAGCTCGGAGTATAAGCCCACCCAAACATTAGTTCTACTCATTCTACTGATATTACGGAGTATAATGTAATTAAAACTTATGTGAATCCTGATATTTTGTTAGAGCAACACTGTCAGTTATCAACGTTTTGCGACTATGTACAGATTGATTGCTAGTATTAGTTTCTAATTCGCAGTTGATTAGATTTTGGTACGATCTATGGCTTGAAGGGATCCTTCTAGTGTCTAGATTCCCTCGTCTCTTTGCTCTTGATTGTAGAAAGTCGGATTTGGTAATGGATCGTCATCGTAATGGTTCTTGGTCCTGGTACTGGTGTCGTCCTCTAAGGGGAGCTGAGGCAAGGCGTCTTATTGATGGTCATTTTGTCTCTTCTTTCACGCAAAAAAGAAAAAAAAAAAGAAAGAAAGAATGGATTTCTTATTTCCCCCAAAAGTAAACCTGTTTATATGGCGCCTAAAGATGCATCGTTTAGCAACGAAAGAAAACCTGCAAAACAAAGCAAACAGATTTGGGATTACATCAGTACATAACTTACCCATCCCTAGATGGGATTCGATGGATGACTTTTGGTTTTGGTTCGACATCCTTCCGATTCTTGGAAAGAAAAAACTTGTCGTGAGAAGCATTTTATAATCGGCTCTTTGGAACATTTGGCGGCTTAGGAACAGCTACACTTTCAATGATACGTCTTTCAGAAAGTCTCACGTTTTGAACAATATCATTGTTACTTCCTTTTTTTTGGTTGTTCTCTAGATATAAAAGTTCTAGAGTTAATTGGTCTTTGTGGTTGCAAAACCCATTAGACTCTTTGTACAAAAAAAAAAAAAACAATTTTACAATTTTACTTGATCTGCGAGCCATGTCTGCAGAAATGATGTGGTCTAAAGGTCTGTAAACTGAACATTGAAGACTGTTTGTTTTTATGTCTGCTAAATACAATATGAAATTGTGAAATACGAGTATGTAATTTTCAGTTTTATCAAAAAAATATAAATATAATTTATTATATCAAAAAATAATAAGAAAAATTTCAATAAAAAATTACATTACATCTAACATTATTTACTCCGTATTATTTATATTTAAATTTTATATTTTATATTTATAAATTATAACTCAACATAAATATCAGCTCATCAAGATCTAATCTTTCACTCTATTTTTTTTTTCTTCTGAACGTTGTTCTTCTTCCAATAATGTTCTAGCCTTTTTAACTATCTTCATTTTGATACAGCCATCTATAGATGGGCAAAAAAACCGGATCCAGATCCGATCCGGTAACCCGATCCGGAACCGGACAGAAGCAGAACCGGACACAGCAAAAACCGGATCCGGATCCGAGATCCGATCCGGTTCCAACCGGATCCAGATTTTCAAGAAAACCGGATTTTTTCCGGATATAAATCGGATTTTATCCGATCCGGATCCAAACCGGTTTTTCAAAAAACTAGCCTTTTTTTTTTTTTTTTTTTTTTTTTTTTTTTTTTTTTTTTTTGCAGTTTCAGCCTTTTTTTGTGCAGTTTTTTGAGTTTTTTTTTTTTTTTACCATTTTAACCCCACAAAGTCCATTATAAATACATGGTAATGCTTTGGTTGAAAATGCACCAACAAACATTCTCATAATTCTTTCTAAATCACTAAATATTCTCTAGTCTACTTACTTATCCCATAATGGATAATTCACAAGCTTCCGTTTCCGGTTCCGCTTCCGTTGGAACATCTTCACAAGGCTACACTACGGCCGATATTGATTACAAAAAAGAAACAAAGCGAAAAGGGGACGTTTGGTCCAAATTCGAGTTGTGTGTAATGAAGGATGGTGCGGAAAAAGCTCGTTGTACACAATGTATGAAGTTCATGGGTGTTTCGGGTAATACAACGTTAAGAAAACATCTTGACAAAAGTTGTAGTGCAAGGCAAGACCCGAGACAACAAACAATGCGGGCCGATGGTTCGATTTTTGAATACGATGCCGAAGCTCTTCGACAAGATTTGTCAAGGTTTGTCATTCAACAAGCGCTTCCTTTCAACCACTTCGACAATCTAAGGCTTACGGAGCTAATTCGGAATCGACTACAACCGCGATATAGCAATGTAAGTCGTTCTACCTTAAGACGTGATGCCTTTAAATTATGAAAAAAAGCTAAAACTGAAATAATTGAAGGTTTTCGAACATATAAACATAGGGTTTCTATAACTTGTGATGTTTGGAGCGCACCACATGGAACGACAAATTCTTATTTAGCCGTTACCGCTCATTGGTTTAACCCCGATTCGTGGCTTTTAATGAAACGTGTTATCGATTTTAAAATATTTGGTTATCCATATAACGGTAATAATATAAAAAAAGCGTTACAAGACACTTTAGAAGAATATAATTTAATCGATAAAGTTTTTACAATTTCGCTAGATAATGCATCTAATAATGATGCGGCCATGAGTGAGTTAAAAATTGCACTTAGATCGATTTTAAATGGTGCATTTATTCATACACGTTGTGTTGCTCATATTATAAACTTGGGAGTTCAAGATTGTTTAACTTTTTGTTCTTCGTTAAAAGAAAAATTTAGAAGATTATTAGTAACGATTTACCGTACGAGCAACGCACGACATCATAACTATAAGACTTTTGTTAAAGATTGTCATGGCACTTGGTTAGGTCCTTATTTTGATAATAATACAAGATGGAATTCTACTTGTTTAATGTTCGAAAATATTTTACGTCAAAAAGAAACGTTAATCGCTTTTAATAGAAAACTACTTAGAAAGGGATTTTCCGAACCAATTAGTGACTACGAATGGGATGACTTGGAATCATTAACAAGTTTTTTACAAGTTTTTAAAGAGGCATCAACAATGTTATCGGGTGTTTATTACCCAACTAGCGTACTAGTTTTAGAACAATTTTATGTAATGACGGAAAAAATATGCGAATTTGCGAACTCAAATAATGTTATTTTTAGACAAGCGATTTTTCATATAAGAAAAAAACTAAAAAAATATTTTGGAGAGATACCGAAGGTATTTTTATGTGCGGCCGCATTTGACCCACGATTAAATTTTAATGGGGTTGAACGATTGATGACAACAATATATACCAACTTTGATTGTGTGCATGGTGTTTTCGATGACGAACCCAACTATCTTTTGAACCAAGTACACGCTTTTAATGATGTTTTTGAGAATATGTTTGGTATTTATGCAACAAAATATGGTCGACAATCAAACCCAATTGTTTACCAACCCGGATCATCTTCTCGAAGGAGCCGAGACCTCAAAATAAGTCTTTTTAACTTGGTACGTGAAGACGCTTCCAAACGCGCACGAACATCGGCACCCACAAGCGAGTTGGAAAATTATAAGATGGCAAACTTTGCACTAAACATGAGTGAAGAACAATTTAACAACCTTGACATTTTAAAATGGTAGGAAACAAAACAAGACACATATCCAATATTAAGCATTATGGTTCGTGACTTATTTACCGTTCAAGCTTCAACCGTAGCTTTCGAATCGGCCTTTTCTTTGAGTGGTCGAATTATATCGGAAAGAAGGTCAAGACTTACCCCCCAAGCTGTGAAAGTATGTGTATGTTTGAAAGATTATTTGGATGGGGTAGATTGGATACAAGATCAAACTTCATTAGAAGGTCCGTTATATAACGACATTGAAGAATGTATAGAGTATGAAGAAAATTTAGCGGGATTATCACCTACAACAACCGAAGAGAATTCCGACAATGAACTAAACGAAGTGGATGAAGGTGACTATGAACCGTTTGATATGGACCAAACCGAAATGAATGTATCGGGTTACCAACAAGCTTACCTTTCTCTAGTTGATGACCCCTCTTTTGAAGACTACGATCGAAGGCACCATCCTCAACGCGCTCAACAAGATAACACATTTGGGTCATTTGACGACTAAAGTATAACGGGTGATGGCCATGCCGAAGCTCGATATACTTTAGTCTTAATACATTATTGGGTGATGGCCATGCCGAAGCTCGAAATGTATTAATTATAATTGTATTGTTCGAATAAAAGTGTTTTTATTTTTATTATTGTATCGTTCGAATAAAAGTGTTATTTATATAATTGTATTGTTCGAATATTGTTATTTATATTATCTATTGTGTTGAGCACTTGAGTCTTGAGCATTATAACTTTTCTTTATACCGATTATATTATTGTTGTCAAACGTTAAAAAAAATAGAACCGGTAAAAATATAATTCGCAAAATCGAATCCTAGTCCAAGAAAAATCTGAAAAAATCCGATCGAGATCCGAAAAAGAACCGGTTCCGGAAAAAAATCCGAAAAAAATCCGACGCCGAGAACCGGAACCGGATCCGGAACCGGTTCCGAAAAATCCGGACAAAAAAATCCCGTTTTTTTTTGGTCCGAATCCGGTTTTTTATCCGGTTTGTGCATCTCTACAGCCATCCATCACAACAATAATAATTTATACATAGTTCCACCATTTTTTTTTTAAAGTGTACTAAGAGTTAGGTGGGTGTTGGCGGAGATGGTGTCGCCGGAGATGGTGTTGCCGGAGATTGTCGTCGGAGATGGTGGTTAGGTGGCGATGGAGGCTGCTATGTGGGTGGAGAAGGGTGACAAGAGAAAGGGATGCCAACAGAGAAATGTCTTCCAAACTCAGAAGCTATATATTGTTGCTTCAAATTTGAAGATGTTTGAAGCTCTTATTTTAACTTATGTCTTCCAAAAAAACAAACCGTCTTAACTGAGAATGTCTGCCCGCCCACAGACATAAGACCTAATAAGGTCTTCAACGTAAAAAAAAAACCACCACCTTAGTTTAGTTTTCATAACGACATCTCTTGATATAAATGGAAGAGATTTCCATACATATTATTAATGAAACGCCCGTTTTACAAAAATAGAAAGACGAAAACTTGATTAATTTATGTGCTTAAATGTTCACAAAACATTCAGGTTGATACATCCAACCCAAGGGGTTAGTATCTTAATATCTAGAATCTCTATATATAGAAAGATATTGCAATAGCTAAAGACTTTACCAGAGACTTTTTGACTATAAATCTATGTTCTTCCTAACACATAAAGGTATACCAGAATAATAATATCTTCAGAAAATATATATGCCAAACAAAACCGATAAACGAATTGATTAATCCCCTGAAATATATTTCCTCTCTTCATAAAACTTCTTCTCACTAGCCTCCTTCTTTGCATTTCGCTTCTGCAATGTGAAGGTAAAATTACTAAATTAGTCACTGTGATAGTGTTCATATGTGGTGGTGCACAGTCAAGAATAGTACTCTTATCTGAATATATAACAAACATACCTCATATATCTCATGATTGGCTTTTATTCTTTGAGCCACAGAAGTGGTGGTGATGTTTTTCGGGCTTTCTAGTGTCCTGAATATTCCCATGCTTTTCGGAACACCGTAAGGATCCACCATGGCCTACAGCAACGAATACGAGGTTAAATTGGAAATCAATTCAATAGTACTAGTGCTACGAAGACCATAAACATAGAAGGGTTTCATCTTACCTTGAGAGTAGAGTTGCTCTCTGAAACAGTTCCGTGCACAACTATGGAGATGTTGAAAGTTGTAATCTGGTCATGTTATCAGAAATATGCAACACTTAGATACACTTAAACTACGAGCCAATTATAAGAAAACTACAGAAAACACATAACAAAAGCGAAACACAATACCATGTCTTTTGAGATTTCCCAAGGAGCACCGATGATGACTTCATCTACATATCGACAAGCCAAAACGCTAAGACTGCGTTCGTGCAGATGCATTAGTGGGAAATGAGCCCCTCTTTGTTGGCTGCATCAGATGTAAAAAAAACACATATAATGTCGCAAACTGAGCAGAACATAACAGGTTCAGGACAAAATGGCTCTGTTTTCTTTACTGCACAAAGTGGGACTAACTTTCTCCACAAAGTCAAGCATTTACACTCTACAGTACTTCATACCAAATAGGTTTCAATAATTATATCATTTAATAATAATCAAAATTTTTTGAAGAGACTGACTTATAAGGTTTTATCATTTATGCATAAGAGATACAGTCTGAAGATCTTCCAAGTTGTTAAACACATTTCATATTTTCCCTTTTCAGTTATATGATCTGTTTGAGATGAACACAATCCAAACCAACCCATATATATGTAAATGGGTTGAAAAATGCAATCTCAAAAAGATGAGATATGCCATTAATATGCTAGAGAATATACCTAACAGTTTGATCAGTGTATATGCCCACTAGCAGAAAATCTCCAAGCTGTCGTGCACTCTTCAGAATCTACAATACAAAACCAATATCTCGTTATTAAAGTGAAACCGATCCATATTAAAACATAAGACCTAAAAGAGGCTACATACCTCAACATGTCCTGCGTGAAACAGATCAAACGCTCCATCAATGTACACAACACGAGCATTTGGTCCGGGGCCCTGAACCAGATACAACACACAACGTTTCTTTAGAAATAAATATATCAAACACATCGAATATAGATAAAAACCAAATCATGTCCACAATCTTCTCACAAATTCACCTAATATATACTAGAAAGGATGATTTCAACACACCTTGCCATTAGAAAATTGCACAATTCTTCTTGATGTAGGCAGGAAGTTAGAAGCATGTTTAGATGTTAAATGACTTTCCAAACTTCTTCTCATTCCATGACGGTCTCCATTGACTTCATTAACTTCTTTCTCATCCATAGACGCAAGTATTCTTCCTGCAGTGTATTTGAAAATAATTAAGAAGCATGACAATTTTGATCAGATATACTTCTTCTACATGTAAACTTTTCTGATTTCAGACACTCGTTGATATAAGTTAGTTGCAGTACCTACAATATCTGTACTTGAGACACCTTCTGTGCGCTTGATTTGCTTATAACGACCAACATTCTTAGCCAAAGCATATGCATCACTTCCATCAGGAAGCAAGCAAGGATCATCACCATGAATAATGTAATCAATCTTATGTTCATCAAAGAGAGTGTTCATGAAGTCTTCAGTTATGGCATAAGGTGCATCAGCAATCACTTCATCCACCCACTTCAATCCGCTTACGAGTGCTAGCCTTTAAAGGATTTAACACGAGATTAGTACATAAATTATCCCCAAAGACTTAAAAATTGTCCTTACTTATATGCTTATATGTAATTATAGGATAGCATACCTCTCATCCATAGATAAAACAGGAGGACCCTTGTTCTTTATGATTTCCTCATCGCTAACGATTCCAACAACCAATTCATCACCTAAAGCCTTAGCTTGTCTCAAAGCGTTTGCATGCCCATAATGCATAAGATCAAAACACCCATCCATGTATACACGAATACGTTTCTTGCTAACTTCTTTCTTCTGTAGATTTCCCAAGTAAGGTAACATGTATGGCAAAGTAGGAAAACCAGCAACACCACTAAAATAACTAGTTGAAAGACAAAGCAACGTAGCCGTTAGCATGATACCGCCAAATAGATGTGGGTGGTAGTACACACCTTCCCAGATCGAATACGTAGCGGGGTAATCCATTTTTCTCCAAAAACTTCACTTCTCAAGGGCCAGTAGAGCCCTGTTTATTGTTGTAAAAAGAGTTACAACCATGCAAAAACATATGATTAATCAAGTTTTTATAAAAATCCTAACATAAATTCGTAACTTTGCCAAATCCACAAAAGAAAATTCCTTTAGCATATATGTGTTCAGTGAAACTTGAAATAGCAAGTGTTTTAGCTTTGTACATAAAGTCATTATTATTATTTTTTTTCAACAACAATTCGGGATCACCCAGGGTAGTAAACTACCAACGCGTTCATCTCCCGCAGTTGCATAACCCGCCCCCAACTGCTGCCAAGGAGGAAACCCGGCCCAATCCGAGGGCATGGGCGGTAAAACCCACTCCCACTGCCCCGCAACGCGATGTGCGGACCCTTGGGTGAAATTCAAGGGTTAAGGGCAACCTTGTGTGCAATGGTGTACCGGGTACTCCTAACAGACCACTACCACATGAGCTACAACACAAGGTTATAAAGTCATTATTGTGACTTGAAGTAGTTAAAGTAATCAAAATCCAGCAAAAGGTGGTTATAATTATGATTAAATACTTGCATGTTTAAAAATTGGTATTTAATCATCAATCATTAAGTATTTAAACGTTATCAAAATCTTTGTAATAAAAGTAAAAATTACTAAAACTCTAATTAAACTCGATAATAGCAAAATTGAAGTGGAAACCCTTAACTCATAAAGGAACTCATGATAACAATTTAAAAGCATCGGAATCATAATTAACTAGATCAACATGCAAAACGCGAAGTGTATGTGTTGAAAATCTATACAATTGGATTTCAAAAAAAACCTAAATTGATGTGATCGCAAGCTAAATTCCCAAAAAATGGTACAGCACAATGATCGAAATTATGATGCAAAAAACATAAAATAGATCAGACATAGAATTATAAATACAAATATGATCTGGAAAATAGATTCAAACTATGTAATACGGTATATGTAATATGAAGAATAGAATTACCTTTCGTGCGTGAGTTGAAATTAGTAATTTTTGGTATCGTAAAGGGGGGAACTAGGACGTGTTCGTTTTAATTACAAAGTGAGAATAGAAATTTTTGGTTGAATGTGATTACTTCGTAATAATAAAGAATAAAAATAAAATGAAGAAGAAATATGACGAAAGGATGACGTAAGCGAAACTCACATGGGGCAGCGAGTTCAGACACGAGGTCGGTCTTGTGCTGGCCTCATATTCCAGGTTGCAGATATTTATATTTAGAAATTAAAATTAATTTGATTTTTATTTTATTACGGAGTAAGAAAGATTTTCATTTCACACTCCTTAAACCACTCTCAACTATACGTATTTTCTTTTGAGGACCGATTTCTATATCATCGTCACATCAACACTTTCTTTTTATTATTAACTAAAGACTAACTACTAACAACCATGACGTAACCATCACACATTTCCTCACGCCCACTAAATTAACAACCATGTCGGGTCCCCATTTAGTTACTAACTAGCGGGTAAAAGAGTTTTCCCATGGGTATCTACGTTTCCATTTACTGATGAGCTATTGGGTAAATGGTTATCTCATGGGTATTCGAGTCTTTTTCGGCCCGAGTTCCTTACTTGGTTTGATGATTAGCGCGAACGTGAAGAGACATAGAAGAAAGTTTATTCCATAGTTGAGGCGTTATTATGGTGTACTTGGCGGTTCCGGAATTCCGTTGTGTTCCCCGGTGAAGGCTTGAAGAAATCCACGATTTTTGATTCTATTCGTAATTTAGCTTTTATTTGGTGTAAAAGTAGAGGTAAATGTGATGTAATTTGGAACAATTGGCTTATTAAGCCCGTGTAACCCTTTTTTGAGGTCCCCTTAGTGACTCGCTAATGGGTGACTAAGTTTGGTTAATAAAATTTTGTTGTTAAAAAAAAAAGGTAATCGGGTATACGGGTCGAGTAATCTGGTGTACAGGTCCGGTATATGGACTCGTCATTTTTCGGGTATACGGGCCGGGTAATCGGGTTTGTGTCTAAAACCATCCCCGGACCCGAATCCGCGAAAAAATTAAAAACTATCCTCATACACGAACCAAGACCCATTTAACGTGCCCGAACTCGAGCCAAAAATATCGGATTTCGAATTTCCTCATCGGGTACGAGTTTTTTTTTTTTTTTTTTTGCTATCCCTAAACTGTAGTCTTTACTATAGTCTTCTTTTATTAAAAAAAATAATAATAAAAAAAATATATATAAAAGACAGTTTAATTTAATACAGGAATACCAAATTATTTGCCAACTTTCATTTTTCGTCTTGTTACAATAATCAAAATCTTGATCTTGATATTTACGCTTAACATGCAACTCTCATCTGGGCATTGAATTCATTTTTAAGGGTTATATTAAATAATTGTGCATTGATTATTGACCAAGAACATAAGTAATTTACACATGTAATTGCTTCTTGTCCAAATTTCCAACTTAAATATAAAAATATAAGATTGAATGAATGTCCCAGTCGCAATCGTAAATAATTTACACGTAAATTACTTAGATGCAAGTGTAACTCGACAAGTTAGGGGAGTACGTAAATACTAAGTTCATATTCATTTACATAGTGAGACACATGGAAACGGCAAGTCGGCAAGGTTTATCTATCTTAATTACGAAGTAATACAGAATAATAATACTATGATAATCATGATTTATTTTTCTTGATAAAAAAAAAAAACCCGTGATCAAGTCCGGAGTTGGTGCAAATTTTATTTAGTACAATAAAATAATTACTCCTTCCGTTTAATTTAATAGTCTACAGATAAAAATACGTAGTGTTAGAAAATTTCACTAACTTCATTTGCTACTAATAAAATATCTTCTCTCACCACCACAACCTCTTATGATTGATTAAAATACAAAAATGAACTATTAATTTGGATCATCCCAAAATAAATAAAAAAATGAGACCGATTAAATTAAGACGGAGAGAATACTACGAACTACGTAATTAGAATTTAGGATGAGTCAACTCCCAATATGGTTCAACCACTTTGTTTACCACACACCTATGTTTTATAATTTTAAACGTGTTTAATTATTTTTATTCAATGTAATGAACAATAAAAAATTTATATTAGGTCCCAAGATAACTATGTTAATTTTATATCAATGAAAACACGTTTAATACATCGTCAAATCATATAATTCAATTTCATCTAATATTTATATAAAACAAACAAAAATATTAAATTTTAAAGTTGTGAAACAAAGACTTTTAAAATTTAAATGACACAGTTGTTTCGGAATTGATGAAGTATAATAAAAATAGAGTATATGATGGCTATTTTAATTCTAAATAATAATTAAATTAGGTTTGTTAATTGACATGTTTTGGTTGTTTTAAATTTTAAGCTTTTTATTAATACATTGAAGCCTATTTCTGGAACAGATAACTTTAAATCTTTTTACATGTTTTTAATACAACTAGTAAAGTGGACCGCGCTTCGCCGCGATTTGCAAAAATGTTTGTTTACGATTTCATATAATTACAATGCAAATTCGAAAAATGACTATGAAATTTGTAGTGCATTCGAATTTTCATAACTTTTTTTACCATTATTTTAAATTGCAGTCATTTTTTCAAGATTTTATAAATTTTTAAAAATTGCGTAGTTATTATTAAAAAATTCATAACATTATTTGAATTTGTATATCTTATTTGCATAACTTTTTTATCATTATATTAAATTACAATCATTTTTTCAAAATTTTATAAATTTTCTAAAATTGTGTAGTTATTTAAAATTCATAACATAATTTACAAAGTAAGTGTTCAAAATTGCATAACCATTTATTTGAAATTGCATAATAATAATCATAATAATTCTAATAATTTTAATAATAATAATAATATTTTTATTAAATAGCTTTAAAAATGTAAACCACAAATCACTAAACACAAACACACATTAACTTCAAGAAAGTACCAGCAAATGATGTATAGTTCATTAACTATTTTAGTTTATACTCTAGTTGTTTAGTTATTATTTAATTTAATAATTTAATTCAATACAAAAAAATTTAATTTAAATGAAGTGTTTATAGATATAAAAGATTATACGTAGTAGTACGTAGTTTCCCGACAGTGTTAAAATTATGTTGAAGTGTAAACTTTCATATTTATTTACTTAAATCGAAACCTAAAGTATGACAACCCGAAAATTTTTGACTAAATTTAAACTTAATCCTTATGTGATTCTGACACGATAATCAAAGTCAGTTAAACTGAATCTCAAAATTTTTGGACTGTGTTCATAATTTCATTTAACCTCGACAAATTTCGACGATTCACGAACAATTATTTGTAAATAATAATACATTAGTATTAATTAATACTATTATTATTAATATAATATTTAACAATATTATCATTATCATTTACAATTATCATTATCAGTATTGTCAAACAATATTATTATTAATATTATTATTATTATTATCAAAATTATTATTATTTATCATTTATTATGATTAATATGATTAGTAATATCATTAACATAATATATATCATTAACATTATTATTAGTATTATCATTTAAGTATTATCATTACTATTATTATTATTATTATTATTAATATTATTATTGTTACTAATATTATTATTATTAATATTATTATTTTTATCATTTTTAATATTATTATTATTATTAATGATGTTAAAAGCATTATTATTACTCTTATTATTAAAATTATTATAATTGATATCATTTTATTTTGATTATTATTTTTATCAAATAATATTATCAATATTCTTATTATTAATATTATTATTAATTTTAGTATTATTTTGATATTATTATTATTATTATTAATATTATTATTATTATTAATTCTATTATTATTAAAAGTATTATTATTTTATTTTTAATATTAATTATTAAGTTAGGTATATCACGATTGAAATTTTTATTGCCTATCTGATCGAACTTTATATTTTTTTATTGAATTACACGTTGAATCCACAAAACAAATTAGGTATTAGGTAAATTGAATCTGCTTTTAAATATTTAATCTGATCATGATCGAGCTTTAAATCTGCTTTTAATTTATTAATCCATCGTGATATTTTTTTATTTATTTCCTGCCTGCCATCGATGACTTCAAAACAAATTTATGTTAGTTGATCAATCAATCACACATTATATACTGTGACGATCGCTCCAAATCCATATGGACGAACACGTCATTCATCGATTTCATTGCGAGGTATTTGACCTCTATATGATACGTTTTATAAACATTGCATTCTTTTAAAAAGGCAAACCATATATGAATATTTAAATCAAAGTTTTTCAACATCTGATGATTTCTACATATAGACAATTACCGTAAATAATAGTTTACAACAGTACTTCTGTTGACAATGCAGTCAAAATAAGATACATGGTGATGATTTGGTGAATGCAACGTTTTCTTGAAAAATATGCCATGTAAGACTCCATGCACATAGCTTGTCTATCATATAAGCAAACAGCGGAAGACTTCTAGGAAACCTGAGAATAAACATGCTAACAAGTGTCAACACAAAGGTTGGTGAGTTCATAGTTTTAGTGTTTCGTATAATCTGTATATAAAAGTGGATAACAAGATTTCAGTTGTTTCATCCAGAAACGTTTATCAATAGATTCTACATAACAGAGCACCCTGGTAACTAAACTTAACGTATATATAATTTGTACCCTTTGTATAATCATCTTAATAATACACGCAAACCAATGTGTACGCTTCTCAAATAGCATACGTCCGTTAGAAGGCTAGCGCTCTAGCTCGGACGGGGATATCAAGCCCTATGGATCCATATACTACTACTCGCGCCCACCAGTTCTTATAACCGGTAGTTACTAGTTACCAAAGCTAAGGGATTTTCGGTTCAAACTCAGTATAGAATTTAGTATGTACTTATGTCCATTGTTTTTAAAATAAAGTGCATGTATTCTCAGCCCAAAAATATATATTGCAAAAACATTTAAAAAGGGAGCAAATGAAACTCACCTTAGCAGCATATAAAGTCGTTCACCAAAATGTGACTGAAACTCGAATTACCAAATAACCGTAGATCTCAACCTAGAGAACATATGTTGGTCAATAAATGTCTATCAAGCTAGGTCAGGTCATAGTGTATCACAATCCTAATACTCGAGATCGACATACAAAAGTTATCAAAAGTCATTTCAAAAAGTCAATCTGATTCAATACAATAGTTGAATGATTATGGCAATCGAAACATTTTAGCATTCCACATAGTTTTCCAATTCTTGTAAAATTAAACTATAGTTTTTATAAGGCTTTAAAATATGATAAAACAATCAGTTTTGACAATTGTTCAACAAAGCAAGACGTGCCTTATATAAGAATTCATTTACTCGGCTGGTAATATTTAAAAATCCATTTTATCAATCTCGTAAACAAGTTGTTTAAATCTTAATTGCAGATTCAAAAGCAATTTCAGTTAACGTCAATCATATTTCAGTTGATCATATCCTTTAATCTGTTCATCGAAACTATTCGATATCTAAATGAAAAGTTATTGATTTTTCGCCAGCTTTCCAAAAACATGTATATCATATACCTTTTACCAGTAATATATGTATTTAATTCGTGATTCATTATAAACTGTTTAACGACGAAATTTAGCATACAAGCATGCATAAATATATATACTCGAGCACTAGACATGGATACACAATTAATATATAAAAGATAAGATATGAATGCTCACGTATCAATATTGTGATTCAATATTGCAGGAAAGTACGTAGACGCAACAGAGATGAAAAATACTAGGTTTGACCTTTGACTCATGGTCATAACCCCCAAGCAATACCCATAACCTTTATAGCTATAGCCCATAGTTTCCTTAGCTTTATCCAGCTCGAAACTCGTTTTGAAAATAACCCGCTCATAACCACGTCGTAGTATTTTATGTAATAATACTACTACTAATAATAATAAGATTAATTATAATATTAATCTTAATAATAATAATAACAACAACAATAATAATAATAATAATAATAATAATAATAATAATAATAATAATAATAATTTAAATGATACGGAGTAAAAAGGAATGAGGAAACAAACTGAACCAAATCGAGTTTTTATAGTATGTGGCCTGCTACAGTACCCCATGCGATCGCATGGGTTTTCAGTGCTTTTGCCATGCGATCGCATGGCCGCCTGATCCGCTTTTGTTTGCTAGTTCGTCGACATAAAAATGCTGTAGCAAAATAGTGTTTTACTGTAGCAATAGTGTTTACTGTAGCAAATAGTATTTAATGTAGCAAAGTCATTTTCACTGTAGCACCGTAGCAAATAGTGTTTACTGTAGCAAATAGTGTTTTAATGTAGCAAAGTCGTTTTCACTGTAGCACTGTAGCAAACTCGTTTTTACTGTAGCACTGTAGCAAAGTCGTTTTTACTGTAGCACTGTAGCAAATATTGTTTACTGTAGCAAATAGTGTTTTTCGAAAACACTGTAGCTTTTCGGGTACTGTAGCAATTCGAAAATACTGTAGTAAATTAGTATTTTACTTGTTCATCTTAAACGTTTTAGTTAACTTAACTAAATATCAATCGAATGTTACTATCGTTTACTAAATAACTTGAAATCAAATATATCTAATTCTAACAGTTAATATTCCTTATTATTGTATGTGTCCAAATTACGTTATTTAAACAAACACTTTACCATTTATTTCGAATACTATTAAAAATGAATGATTTCCCAAATCAACGTGGACCTCACAACAGAGACCCGTGATAATATCATAATCCTTAAGGGACTCAATAAATATCCTTTCATTCAATCGTTTGACATAATCTTTTAACTCCGTAGTTAAATATATAAATCAGATAATCAAACCAATAAGTTTAATGCACAGTATCATATACTCCACACTTTATTACGTTTTCAAATTATAGTATATGTATCTATTTACATATAATTGTTCGCGAATCATTGAGAACAATCGAAGGATAATTGAATAGTTCAAAATTTTGAGATTCAACTTCATAGACTTTGCTTATCGTGTCGAAAACGTTAAAGATTAAGTTTAAATTTGGTCAGAAATTTCCGGGTCATCACATATAAATTTATCTACTGTAATTGAGAAATTAAAAACAGAAAATAAAGAAGTCGATGTTCTGTTCTTGTTCCATTTTTCAAAAGCTTCAAAAACGAAATCCATTTCAAAATCCTTAAATGCAATCTTGTTAGTAATCTATTACTCAAACTCTCTGCAAATTTTCAAACCTCAATTCGCGATATCAAGTTCGAATTTTGGAGTCAAAGGTATATTTTAAAAAGTCAAAGCTTTTGTTCTTCGTGAAATTCATAATCGTTGTAATGTTCTGTTTCAATTGAGGATTTAGAAAGTTTCTAGGAGTGATTTACAAAACATTTCATGTTATAATCATGAGCTAAAACTGTCAAAAATTTAAAATTGATGATCGAGTGTTCATCGAGTTCTTCAAGCCTGCTGCTGCTTACTTTTTCCTTCTTTTCTTTTGCTGTTGATCAAGATATCACAGAATACCGTTTATGTTTCAGTTCCAAATCGTAAATCAAGCTAGTATTGCTGTTAGGATATTGATGATTTTTTAGTCGATTAATTTGATGAAGAAGATGATGGATAGAGAAAACGGGTTATATATATTTTATTTATAGATTAAATCAGAAAAATAGTCATAGCAGAATAGTTAAGGGATGGTTTGGGTGAGCGAGGGGTCACGAGTTCGAGTCCCGGCAGTGGCATTATTTTTTTTAAAAGCCCACCCTTTTAAAGGTAGCATTTTCTATTATTCATTATTATTAGTAATTATTGTTATTATGTTATTTTTATTAACAATATGATTATTATTATCATTAAAACAACTTATGATATTATCATTATTATTACTAGTATTATCATTTAAAGATTATTAGTATTATCATTGCTAAAATTATTATTACTAGTATTATTATTATGTTATTATTACTAGTTTTATGATTACTATTACTATTATTACTATTACTATTATTATTATTATTATTATTATTATTATTATTATTATTATTATTATTATTATTATTATTATTATTATTATTATTATTATTATTATTATAGTTATTATTATTATTATTATTATTATAGTTATAGTTATAGTTATTATTATTATTATTATTATTATTATTATTATTATAGTTATTATTATTATTATTACTAGTATTAAGTATTATTATCAAAATTATTATTTTCATAATCATTTTTATTAAAAAATACTGTTATTATAATAATTATTATTAACATAAGTGTTATCATTACCATTTTTATTATCATTATTACTAAAAGTATCATTATTAGTAAAGTTATTATTATTATTATTAAAAGAATTAGTATTATCAAAACTATGATTTTAACATTTTTATTGAAAACATCATTTTAGTAAAAATTATCATTTTTATTAAAGTTATCATTATTCTTAGTATCGTTATTATTATTTTTATGAATATTACCATTATCATTATGTATATTATTATTATTATTATTATTATTATTATTATTATTATTATTATTATTATTATTATTATTATTATAATTATTATAATAATACAACTCTATATTCATTATCATTATTAAAATTATCCTATCAAATAAATACTTATATATAATATATATTTATAAAAATATATATATAGAAATATATAACAATTGAAATAATATATAAACTTATTCGATTACGAGTATATGTGTTAATATATATAGTTGATATAGGTTCGTGAATCCGAGGTCAACTCTGCACTTGTTCAGTGCCGCTCATATGCATAATTACTACGAAATACGAAATACAGTATCGTGAGTTTTCATAGCTCCCTTTTTATATATTTTTGGGCTGAGAATACATGCGCAACTTTTATAACTGTTTTACACGTTAGACACAAGTACCAACTATTAAACTGTGCTATATCTGGCTATGTCTTGCAAGTCCCCACTATGATATTTTTAATTACTTTTACATAACGCATTCTTAATTATTGGGGGTAGGCCTATCGGGAGTAACGTCCCCGATACATTTGATCAAGTCATTGTATTACTTAATAATGATTCAAACCGACAAGGACAGTACAACTTGTCACGGGGCAAACTTTGAAACTATTTAGTCTAAATATCACAAACTTGGCACTACTTTTAGATCCATGCGAGATCTACTTTTATAAATAAAAATCTTGTGGTCTATATCTATTACTGAAATCATTATTTATGACAAACCTATGAACTCACTCAACCTCGTGTTGACCTTTTAAGCATGTTTATTCTCAGGTACTTAAATATTGATTCCGCTGTATATCTGCTGCTTTGATGTTGATTGCTTGCTATGCTTGGAGTCTTCATTACATATCATATCAATTAAAGACATTTAATGCTCTAAATACAATGTAATCTATTTATCTTCCGCTGCAAAACTCAATAAAACGTCTCATATAGAGTCGTTCTCGTTTATACAACTGTGATTTGATATAATTAGTCACAAATACCTCAGGCCCTATTTGGGGGTGTGACAGATTGGTATCAGAGCAGTTTGTTGTAGAGAACCAGAATTGCATTTTAAGTGTGCCTTATACAATTAGGAACCTTAACAATGTAGGACTACAACTTTTCTTGATTATAGTGCCTTTAATTGTTGCCTTTAAATGTTAAATGCTACACTATACCTTAGAAACTAGGCTTATTAAATTCTTTAATCTCCCTTAGAATGTCAAATCAATCTAAGATTTCTGCTCACTTTCCTAAGTACTATCCAATTCCGCCACCACATTTAAATGTGACACCGTTCTCGACATTCCTTTGTCATCTATCATGGTTTTGTGTATTACATATGTATTACATGAAATGGTATCCATGATTCTTGAAATCTCTACTATTCCTACTCATTACTTTCAAAATCTTTGCTTTCTCGTTATTTTTGATCATTGAATTTTCTTGACGGCTTGACGGATGGCATCTACGAAACTCTAGAATGGAAGGGTTTGGATTACCGATTTAAAGGATCTTATAGCTCAAGCCTCTAGACCTGAATAGGCCATTACGAATTGAAAGTCTTTAATCGAAAGATTATCTGATTACATACTTATCATTTTTAATCTATACACGTCATACTGCAATTATTGCATAAATGGAGTATAGACAAATCATATCTTATCATATCTATCCCAATAGACTTTGTCTAACATTTTTCCTAAATTTCCTCCGTAAATTACGAAAATCTTTTTGCTATATATACGTATTCAAGGAGACGAATATATCATTCAGTATCCAACCCTCATTTCATATCAAACCCTATTCCAAATATATAATATGGATTTCTCAATTGATTCCTCGAGCTCCACAGACAGCGTAACCGGAACGAACGAACCAATCAGTCATCATCTTTTCTGGATGAATTGGGGATGGGTTCGTAGTCGACTTAATCAATGGAGAAGTGAAGAAGGTGATCCTTTTCACCCACCACATTGCCCTATTGACGAAGAACCTGAAGCACTTACTGAAGAACCGTTCGGAACACCATTTTCACCCTCATTTCCAGAACAGCTCGCAACGATTATATATTATCTAGAATTCTAGATCTTATTCATTCACTTGTTCGAACCGCCAATCATCCCGGAATAATAGAAGAAGTCAACGAGCTTCGCGCTCGAATAGTGGCTCTGGAGAATATGGTGCGAAATCTAAGAGCATCAGCAGCATAACCAGCACCACCAGTACCATCAGTACCACCAACATCACCAACACCACAAGCACTGTAAGCACCATCAACATCACCACCAACAGCACCAGCACCACCAACAACAACATCCGCATCCCATGCCTCAACATCACACTCGGTACCTCAAACATCAACACCACAACCACCAAGGAATATTATTAATAATGAGTTAAGATGTATTGACTCGTTCTTCCTGAAGAATTATATATGTATACTTTATATATATATATATATATATATATATATATATATATATATATATATATATATATATATATATATATATATATATATATATATATATATATATATGTGTGTGTGTGTGTGTGTGTGTGTGTGTGTGTGTGTGTGTGTGTGTGTGTGTGCTTTGGAACAATAATAAATCTTTTCGTACAAAGCTATTTCGTGTAAATCCTAGTATGTACTACTTGGTTAATTCATATCACTAATATGCTATGATGTACATCCTTCGTTAATGACTTAGCAATCGTTAATCACTGCTTCAGCACAATAAACTCCATTTCATAATAAACTAAGTGTATTATTCAAATACATGTTTGATTTTACACTACCATTTTCGATGTACTCGAAACTTTCTACAAAACATCATTCGTGCCTAGCAAATTTCACAAGAATTCCACGAGCACCAACATCATATACCGAGGTATATCAATGACAATAAATGATGAAGTATTGATTCAAAACTTCATTAGCGAAATATTCCGCGACAATTATGAAATCTCTAAAGTTTTGGAGATTATTTATTCTCGTTTCAACCGTAAATCAAATGAGTTTAATATTATATTAACTCATTAAATCTATATCTGAAGAATACATATATGAACGTATATCTTCATAACGATTGTAATTAAAATTCTTTTGTACAAACTGTTAATTGTGAAAATATTTTAACGGGTAGGTAATACCCGAGAAATATTTATATCTCACATTAATATGTTACATTGTACATTCTTCAAATTTTGATTCAATAATCAGTAGCTATCCTACTTACATTCACAAGATATATGTATCCGTTCACTAAAGAATAACTACTACATATTCTGATTTTGACATATCAGAATCCAAGTAAACCTTTAGCAGGTGTTATTTTCCTAAAGATAACTACATTCATGAATTATATTCATTCGTATTCTGTGATGAATTATCACATCAAACCACCAAAATTACCATTCATTACTTTTGAAATTTACAACATTTCTTCGTCAACCGTTAGATCCGTTGACGCATACATCCTGCGTTCAACACTCAAATTCAAAATTCTTGAAAACATCCTTTGTATCTTGACGATTACAATCAGCGTTTAATCATCTAAAAATGAAATTTCTTGAAACCATCTCGGATTGATAACCGATGATTCAAATATGGCTGCATTAAATGCAGAGGAAACAGCAAAATTGTAGAAGGTCTTAAGGGCCAAAAGTTTGATAATAAAGAATGGTATAAGCTCATATTTGGAACTGAAAAACGGATTGAGCAAACTATGAAGGAGGCTGTGGACAAATCACAAGGACTAAACCTAAACTCAAGGAATCCAGATGATTCGATTTCTGATGGAAATTACAGAAGACATATAATCTCCTTACGCATTCTAAATCCATACAGAAGAATTTTTCTCATTATCATTCGATCTTAGAAATTCTACGATATCATCATATCTTTCGTTATAAATATCTTCGATATTTCTGAAGATATCTTCATAACGATTCTTGTCCGCAATTAATTATCTCTTTGCGTTATCTGTATTACATCATAAAGGAAACTGTTTAAGTTTCTATATTCTGTAAAAACTTGAGTTTAAATTATGAATGATTTTTGAAGTAGTGTTGGGAATTGAAGCATGAGTTATTATAATATAATGACGTCAGGCCAACGTGATTATATTACAGTAAGTCATGCTAAATTTTTAATGAAAGATGATGATTCATAAACAATACCGTCATCATTTGCCATGTTACACGACTCTTACATTCTACTTAAACTCTAAACATATCAAGAACATATTTTCTTGATAGATCTAACTTTCCCATGAATTCTGGTAATTTGACTAATCAAGATCGTGCTAATACAATTGCTTTCTTAGAACATTAGGTTCATTTGAAACTTCATACCTACGAATTCTGGACCATTACTCGCTTTACTTAAAGTCAAGAAGAGAAAACAAGAGCATAGAGCTCCGATATATAAGGGAAAATATAAAGCCCGATAATAACACGGAAATTACAAACCGTGTATATCAATACGTATTGCAACGTAAAGACACGGGGGAATCAAAAAACATTATAACCCCAAGGGAATAGTAGAAGAAAACAAATTCCTCTGGTGGTAAATGAAAAAGAAGAATGACTGTATATATGGTCAATATAATAACAAGGATCAATACGGGATTGAGCATGTTAACAAATCTTTTGGAAGTATGAATTGAGGAAGAATGTATAGAAGTGGTGAAGATAATGAAACGGAAGAAGCTAATTTATAGCGAAACTCCAGACCCAGCAATCGAGGCAATTCACCGCATTTAATCATAGAAAATCTCAAATTCCTAAATTACCGGAGAATCAAATCTTATAAAGATTTTCATTAAATTCCTTAAATTCCAGAAATCAATCGTGACTACGTCAAAAGTAAGACAAATCTTTATCCTCCACATTTCACTCTTTTGTGATAGATTCGTTTATACTCTTCCTATAAGCGAATCATTTTATCCATACTATTCAAAGGTGATAAAACTCTATTTTTCAACTCATATTCATCATTAAATATTCTTATTGTCAATGATGATGATCTCTATCAAATTTCATGATCGTGATTTTCACGAACTCCTCTCTGTTTTGTCTACCCTAATATTGTGACATAAACACTCAAGGTTTAAATAAGCTCAATATTATTCATAACACATTTCATGTATCCAATTTACTAAAATGCTCGTATAGCGTCATCATCTCTTCTGAGGAAACCTAATCAATGTTACTCTTGTTAATCCTTTAGATAACCTCCGCATTAATGATAAAATGCACTTGATAGAAGAACCTGTAGAAATTATGGTTCGTATGATTTAAACTCTTGAAACAAAACAATATTCTCTCCGTTGGAATTCACGCAAGGCCCCGAGTATACCTGGGAACGTGAAAACCAAATAAAACGAAAATATCCTCACCTGTTTACAAAAAACGCCGACTGATGACAATAACTATGTGACACCCCGTACAAAACCATCGTGTACGGTTCATCAACAACAGAATCATTACAAGGTCAAACACTATATGCTGTTTGAAAACCAGTTTTGCATTCATAAAAAGATAGCGTTTTACAAAAGATAACGTGCTTCCTATGAATAGAAGCATTAACATAAGTATGTGACACAAAGGTCGTTACAAAGCCATTGTTTGAAAATAACGTAAGTTGCGAATGCACAATAAAAGTTTCATGATTGAAACATCTCTAAGTAATGCAGCAGAAATCTAACACAGCAGGTCCATAACAGCAAGTCTATAACACCAAGACAGCAAGTCTAACAGCGGAAGCAACAACATCTAAGCACCTGAGAAATACACGCTTACAAAGTCAACACGAATGTTGGTGAGCTATAGTTTGTTTGTAATCAGTAACGTAATGTAGACCACGAGATTTCAGTGCTTCAAACAGCGTTTCAAAACAGTATGATAAAGTATATGCTTAACCGTGGGCACCCGGTAACTAACTTAACATAATAATAATACCCCCTAAAAGTACACTTAGCGAGTGCATATGTCCTCGAAGTATCAAACACCCGTTAAATGCTAGCGCGACTAGCCCGAGTGGGGATGTCAAACCCTATGGATCCATATCTAATATTCGCGTTCACCGGTTCAAAAACCAATGATTAAACGTTACCGTGCTAAGGGGAATCTTTATGCCGTTATATAACCCACACATATGTAAAGTTTAAGTACTCGTGTCAAGTAAGTAAAACATAAAAAGCGTATGTATTCTCAGTCCCAAAATAGTATAAGTAAAAAGGGAAGCTATAACTCACAGTGAATAAGCAGTAAAAGTCGATATGTGTAAAAGTGAATAAATTACGTTTAAGTGTCATCATCAACATCATCATTATCATCATCATTCATCAACACTAAGGTAAGTTTAACAAGAATAGAGATCGAAACAAAAGGCTGACTTCGGACAGCTGTTACGACCTCTATACAAATCAAAAAGATGCGTAGTCAGTGGCTATGGCTCCGTATGTGAGTCCTCTAACCGCTGACCAATTTTCAGAACCTAACTCGTCTTCGTTTGAATGCGGTGACGGTTTAAGTGCGAGTAGGTCAGAAATTTCAGCACAACGTTACAAAGACGTAGTGACTTTCGGAAGGCTATAAATCCTAAACCGTATATCGGATTAAGTCGAGGCCTAAAATAAAAGTCATCTACTCAAAACAAACTATCGGAAAATCAATTTTCCAGAAGCCCAGGAGTCTGATCAGACCCCAAAAAAGAGCAAACAACTGCTCCAGTGAGGTTCTTGGTGCTTGATGCTCATCACGGTTCTCATCCTTGATGCTTGTAAGCTTCAAGTGTACAACTCTTTGATGTTTTAGCATCACTTTGACCAAGGTTCAACCATCAACACACAATTAAGAGTAAAATCTATCATTTTACAAGTTTTGAACATCAAGATTGCTTCTTTATTGCATAGATCCAATAAAGCTTCAACCTTTGTCCATTTTACACAAGTTTATGCATCTCCATCATATGTGGTGATGAAGACTTGATCTTTATCATCACAACAAACACAAAAAGGTTCCAAGTAAGTGAGATCTACAATAATAACTTAGATCTCCAGTATTAAGAAAACCCTAAGCTAGAAAGCTTGGATCTTTACAAGATTAATGAGACCATAAGCTAGAAAGCTAAGATCTAATGAAAGTAATGAGACCATAAGCTAAAAAGCTAAGATCTTTAACAAAATAATGAAACCCTAAGCTAGAAAGCTTGGATCTTTAATGTTCTTGAAGATCCTTAAAGCAAAATATTAGATCTTCAAGTTACATGAAGATCATAAACACAAGTTTTGATCTTTATAACAAAATAAAGAAATTATAAGCTAGAAAACCTAGATCTAACAAGTAAATGAAGATACAAAGCTAGAAAGCTTGAATCTTTCATGTTCTTGAAGGATTCAAACCCAAGTTTGAATCTACAAGATATAACAAGATCAAAAGCTAAAAAGCTTGATCCTTTAAATGATGATGATGATGTCGTGAATATGAAGAAGGGAAGAAGAAGAAGAAAATTTAGTACTTACACTTTTTAGAGTGAGAAATACTAGAGAGAAAATAAGAGAGTAAGTGTGTGTAAATTGTGAGTGAGATCAAGTGTAAAATGGAATGAAATGGCTTGGTATTTATAGGGGTGGGGGAGGCCTCATGGCCGTAGCTTTTAGAGGATAAGGGAGGGGACAACTTTTGCTTTTTGGTTAATGGTTGTCTAAAGTTGGTGCTTATGTTGGGATCCCATGCAACAATTGTGATTATGGTTAACAAAAATGCTAGTATGTTCCCTCTAATTAATGGGCATTTGTCTTACATTTATACGGGTCATAAACTTATTAAAATTTGGCTAATTAAATAGTCCATTAGCTAGAGTAGGGTGGGCTTGAGTCCAACAAGGTAGAAAGTCCAACAAGACTAACAAGTAAGCACAAGTAAATTACTAAGCGTAATTAAGCATCCAAAAACCCAAGTAATTGTTATTAGAAAATAACAATTAGTATTACGTAGTCATAATATTCCATTTATGACTAAAGTTAAACGTGTACCAAGTACATAGCTCGTTTCAAACGTCAAGTGACACCAATGGTCGTAAAAGCATTCGGGGATCAAGTTAAGTGATTACACACTTAATAGCACGTTGTAAGATATTGATGAAAGTAATTAATCATTAAATAAGATCCCAGAGTATAAAATAGCTCAGTAAGTACATATACGCAGTTTCGTGAAAGCACAAAGCACAAAAAAAGTCAAAAAAGCCGGGTCGTTACATTACCCACCTGTTAAAGAAAATATCGTCCCGAAATTTTGAGGAGTGACCAACAATGGTACCGTATTTGAATAAGAAGGAGCGTATTAAAGTTCCGTGAGACACGTGGGCTCAGAAGTGAGTTATTTACCTTGAAAGGTACTTGGGCGTATAAAAGTAAGAATAGGTATGCGCCACTAATTAAGCCTCTTGTCCTAAGAGATCAAAAAATATCAACATATTGATTTCGTTTCTTGTTAACATGAACATGCCCTCTGAATATATCTAGAGAAGGAAAAATGATGTTTTTAGCCTTACAGGCATCTTCAGTAGGCTGGATGCACGAAATGCATCATGAATGTTACCAAACTCATCTAAAACATTGAGCGCTTATGACGCAATACAAAGCTGACAGGTAGAATGGAAAACATGGTGATCATAACCATGCGATTTGATGTCTGGATAGTATTAGCCACGGATTTTACTAATCCCTTAATTTCGGAAGGAGACCATAGGCGTAAAGAACCCGATATTTAAGAAACGTTTCATTTGAATAAATGAATTGAAATTTTTTAGTTGAAAGTGACAAATCAGACTTACATGCAATGCCAGCCATAATTATTTATAGCGTCTTCAGGATGGTCTGAACGAACAATGAAGGATATCACCCAGTTTAACATACTGTATGTGAACTTATCCTTGGATGAAATGAAAGCACAGTTCCATAATAAGCTTTCAGTTACATGTTGAAGTTAGGGTTAACATTGACTAGAACAACATATAGTTGCAACCAACGAAGGAAGAAATATGTAGAGTATCCACATCAGTGTCGTAGATGTTTTAAGCAGTCCCCTTCCAAGAGGATAACAAGATTCATAGACTCTTAAGGTATCTTATATTACATTTCCGAAAGAAAATTGCACGAAAGGTGTGATCTTCGAACGAGAGTGAACTCTTCAAGTGGTTCGTTCTGAATTTATCCTTATACTTAAGGGGATGCGCGAATGAGAAGATACGTGAACTCTTGGTCCTACAGAATGGTTTACTCCAAGTGAAAAGAATCTCCAAAAATGATTTCTTGTACCTTAATATACCGATTCATAGAGATGATGTTTACGAGGGTGTTGCGATTAGCCGTGAAATATTGAGAGTTGAAACCCGCCTAGTGCCTTTCCTACAATGGGGTGACCACTGAGTGTACCCCGGAAAACTGATTTATCGGCCCGCGCTTTTGCCATGTCTAACCAAAAAAGGAACATTTTATGAGCGCAAAGACTTCTAACAAATTTTGTAAAATTGTCATCTAAAGTGGCTCAAGAGTTTTTAATAAATATTTTAATAGTAAACTTTGTCCCTAATGGAGGGCGAGAAAAAATGTGATCCATACATGGTGTAGTATAATACGAAAACCTTTAATAAAATCAACCAAGGGAGTTTTGAAACAAAACCTGTAAACGTTTGATGTGACAACATAAATGAAATGAAGTTCTTGGTAATTTAGAAGTATGTACAACGTGTATCATTTTGCACAAAACTATTTGACTTAAGTTAAACAGCTCAATAAAGGAGCAATCTTTAAATAATTTGAAGGTATAACTTAGTATGTACCGACCAAAATAAATAAAGGTAAATATATTAACTTAAATATATACATACATATATGATTTTATAAATCGCATAAGTGACAGAAAAATTTTATTATTTTCATTTGCCCATAAATCTCGTGAGGACCCCACAAATAAACAACGTGCAGAAATTTTGATGAACATAGTTTTTCGTATTTCAGAGGTTACGAGTTGAAAAAGATTGAGTGGAAAATCTTTGAATCATCGGGTGACATGTCACTAGGTAATGAAAACAAATGAATTAAATGTAGTTTCGATAATTATCAGGACACAAGTCTTTGGGCCAAAAATGTTCACGTGTGAAGCCGTTGCTGAAAAGTGAGGTATGAAGGATAGATCATGAGGATGAGAGGTTAATCACTTCTTGACTTTGCAAAATGCCAAACAGGTTATGACTAATACTAAAGTCGGAATACTGATGGTGTTAATATCGCTAGATGAAAATCTCTTGGAATAAGTCAGGACCTCGAGTTATGTAAGAAAGAGCATCGTTCCAACAGGCGTGGCAACTAAGATCCTTGGGGTAACGCAATAGCTTTGAATGGTTTAAGTGTTAGTGGATGCCCGAAGGCTCTGCATGACGTGGTAGTAAGTGCCTTCATAACACACACACACACACACATGAATCTCTCAATTTCGACGGTTGTCATTCTTCATGATGACTTAGATACGAATAAGCAACGAAAAATTTTATATAATAAGCAACGAAAATTTTATAGAAATCGTTTAAGGTGACAACGTAAAAAAAGAAACGAAGTTCTTAGTAAACTGGGGTTATGTACAACACGTTCCATTCAAAGTAAGATATCTTTTAAATAAAAGATTTGATTTGTAAAAGTGAAAGTAAAATTTCATATGTATTTGTCAAAGATAAGTAATCATTTACTTTATTTTATATAACATATACGATTTCAAAAATTTTCACGAATGGCAAATGAAGTAAATTTACTTTTATAAAACTTTGAGGGGATCGTACCGTAAAATAGTGTGTGAAAATTTTGGCAAACAAAATTTTCATATTTCGGAGGTTACAAGTTGGAAAAAGATTGATGAGGATTGAGTAAAAGATTTTGAAAATTTTGGGTGATCTTTGAGGTAATAAAAACCATTGAGTTTAAATGTGGTTGATGACTATTGGTAGGGTATAAGTCTTTCGACCAAAAATGCTTAAGTGTAAAGTTGTTGCTTATAAGTGAGATACGAAAGGGAGAGTATGAGGATGAGAATTAACCTCCCATTGATTCGGAAAATTTTGAACTGGTATGACTAATATCAAAGTAAGAATGATGATGGTGTGATTGTCATCGAATAAGGAATCTCTCGGAATAAGTTAGGATTTAGAGTTGTGTAAGAATGAGTATCAAATAAGATTCCTGGCTAGTCCTTAAGACAGAATCTGAATTGCTGAAGTGACGGGATACCATTTCCTTTATGTATCGTTATGCAGGTTTGTCCATTGTATCAGTTTCTTTCATGGCTAGAAGGTGAGCAGATTTGGTGAGGCGGTCAACAATAATCCAGGTAGTGTCATAACCGCTACCGTTTTCGGTAGCTTCATGATGAAATCCATTGTTATTCCTTCTCATTTCCATTGTGGGATTTCGGGTTGTTGTCATGCAACTAATAAGGTACAGATTCGGGCTACTTCTCTCCCCGTAAACTATTAATGACTCACCATTCTCGTGGGGTATACGAAAAATCTTCTCACTATAAATAACTTTCGCTTTCATCCTTGAAAGCCAGTCCATTCACACTATTTCATCAAAGTTTCCTAACTTGATGAGTATTAGGTTAATCCTAAAGTCCATTCCAACTTTTATATCAAGCTTTCTGACTTGATGAGTATTAGGTTAATCTTAAGGTTCATTCCAACCAAATCTTATTATACTATCGCGAAAAAAAATTCTATCAACCTTCTCAAATAACATTTGTTTATGCATAGGTAACTAATCCTTTCCACTACTTCATTAAAATTTCTAAGTTTTGTTGACATGAGGTCATCTCCAAATGACCCACCTGTTAATTTTAAGGTACTACCTTAAATTATTCCCCTATCTCTGCCAGCTTACTATTAGTTTGTCCTACAGAATACTTAACTCTCATGGTTGTTAATGGCTTATTAGTCATAACACTAAGGTTCTTAGATATAAGGTTTCTATCACTCTAGTATTAAACAACTTCAAGACAATAAAACGTTGTGACGAAACGTACCCAAACTAAAATCAGGATCCACGTGAGTCTCCATAGCTGAGATAACGATTGCTCTATTGCAAGTAAGTCCAAAGTTTTTCCTATTTGAGAACTTTTTCCTTAAGTGTACCGGGTGTCTATATCGATAACAAATTTTCGGGTTATCAATTCTGCAATCAAGGCCCTCCTTGTACAGTGTCTGGGCTACATGGTTATTCTTTCCCTACCTCGAACAGACCAAATTGCATATACTCAAGTGGTTCCTACCAAAATTTTCTTTGAATCACTTCATATTCCTTATATAGTAACATTGGGACTTCTACATTATTCACTTCAATATAACCACGCTGGCCTGACATCATTATATTGTACTAAATCGTACGTCCATTCCAATATCCCTCCATATGGTCAATGTAACTTGATCACTTCCAGTTCTACTCAATTTCATCTAACGGTGCTTTATGTAACGACCCTGGTTTTTCCATCTTTAATTAATAATGTTTATTATTAATGCGTGTGATTTAATGAATGTATGTTATTACATTTACTTGTTACCATGATTGATCATACTTGACTTTAAATGCCCGAAACGTCTTTGTGACACACGTACATTATACGAATAATATTTTCAGATATTATTTACATTCATGATTAAGTTTTATTAATCATTTTAATTAACTAAGGTTTTTAGTTAATTACTTGGGCTTTGTTGGATTTAATTGTTAATTAATGGAACTTGGGCTTTAATTAATGGTAGTGGACTTAAAGAGCCCACCCTACTTCCTTAATGGACTTATTAGCCCATTACTTTCATGTAAGTATCATCATTAAGGTTTAACTAGATGGATTAGTTCATGGAATCTAGTTACTAGTTTGGTTACACACCTTTCCCATAACAACACCAATTATAACCACCTTTTTATGACATAAACATGCAAGTGACTAGTGTGCATTTCCTTTCCCCATTTCCTTGCCAAAACCGTGGGTTCCTATGCACATGGGGAGAGTTTTGCTTTTCAATTTTTGATACATAATCTCTTGTATTTCATTTCCATTTCACACACTTACAAACTACACTTCCATTTTCTCTCTTATTCTATCTAAAACTTGGTAAGTAACAACAAAATTCCTCTTCCTCTTCTCCTCCAAAAACCGTGACTTTCACACTCATCATCATCATTCTTAGTTGTTGTTTAACTACTAGTCTTTGTTGTTTGTTTGTAGTTGTTGTTTACTTACTAATTAACAAGAATCAAACTTTCTAGTTTAAATTCTTCATTTTATCTTGTATTAACAAGAACACACAAGAACTAACTTACTAGTTTATGTTCTACCTTTAAAGTTTTAAAGATTGTAAGTTCATGGTTGTAAAAATCATTACTTGTAAGCCATGTTTGTAAACTTAAAGTTTACATTCTTAAAGATCAAACTTTGGTTTGAATCTTTAAAGTATGAACAACCCATGAACTAGCTACTTGTTTACTTAGTTTTTTCTTTATATTATGCACTTTTACATTTCATGTTTGTTGATTGTTATTGGTCAAATGTTACTAGTTAACTTTGATCTCATTAATCTTGAACTAAAATTAACTTTGAAAGTTCAAGAACATGTAAGTAAGCTTTCTATAATTATAACTTGTTACACTTATGTTAGATCTAGACTTTTGAGTCTTGGATCTTCAAGATCAAACTAAGAACTATGTTCTACAACTCAAGATCTTGATTTCATAAGTTCCCTTTCAAGTTTGTAACTTATTATTAGTTTTAAAGTTCATGTATGTGTTAGATCTAAGACTTTGATGTAACCTTGGTTCATCAAACACTTGCAACACTTAAGTGAGTTGTGCTTCATGTCTTAGACTTACACTTGAGTTATGATGGTCAAACCTTGGTGAAAACTATGCAAACACATCAACGAGTTGTACACTTGAAGCTATATGCATCAAGGATGAGAACCATGATAAGCATCAAGCACCAAGAACTACCGGAACCTACTGACCCTACTGTTCTACTGTTTCTGTGACTGACCCGTACGACCTGGGCTACTATGACTATGATTTTCAGATAGCTCTGTTCGATTAGATAACTTTTCATATAGGACTCATCTTAATCCGAGTTACGGTTTAGGATTTATGGCCCTCCGATCGTCACTATGTCCATTTAACGTTGTGCTGAAAATTCTGACCTACTCGCACTTAGACCGTCACCACGGTCAAACGAAGATGAGTTTGCTTCTGTAATTTGTACCACAACTAAAGGACTCATATACGGAGCCATAGCCACTGGTCTCACCTTATTTAAGTAGGTGTAGAGGCCGTGGTGACTGACCGAACTCATCCTTGTTTTAAACTACTTTCTTAAACGAAACCTACTTTACACCTTTTGTTTGATGATGAATGATGATGACCCTTAAGACCTTATTTACATACTTTTAAACCTATTCGGACGATTTACTGACTTAGTACTATTTGACTTAGGTTGAGGACCCGTTTGGACAACCTTTATTACTTGCTTACTTTCCGAGTCATACTTTACCGCTACTTATTCATTGTGAGTTATAGCATTCTCTTTTTACTTTAACTATTTTGGGAACTGAGAATACATGCGCATTTTATGTTTTACATACTAGGTACGAGTACTTAAACTTTATATATGTGTGGGTTATACAATGGCATAAACATCCCCTTTATCTCGGTAACGTTTAATCATTGGTTTTTGAACCGTGAACGCGAATCTTAGATATGGATCCATAGGGTTTGACATCCCCACTCGGGCTAGTCGCGCTAGCATTTAATGAGTGTTTAATACTTCGTAAACATACGCACTTGCCAAGTGTACTTTCAGGGGGTGATATATTATTAAACGTTAAGTTAGTTACCGAGTGCCCACGGTTGAGCATATACTTAAACATACTGATTTGGGTTACTGTTTTGAAACGCTCTTTGTAGCACTGAAATCTCGTGGCCTACCTTACATACTATTATACTTAAACTATAGCTCACCAACATTCGTGTTGACGTTTTTAAGCATGTTTTTCTCAGGTGCTTAAGGTTTGCTTGCTTCCGCTGTGTACTAGTCTTGCTGTAGACACCCGCTGCTCTAGAGTTATCTCCGCATGAATTACTTTATCTTGCATTCAAACTTAATTACTTTTGAACTATGAATTGTAACGACCTAAGGGTCACGTACTATTACCTTTGCTTCTGTTCATTGAAGCATACTTTTTATGTTAAATAATTGACGTTAGTTATGACGTCACCTTTTGATATGAATGCAAACTTGTTTTGAAAACGCATATAGTGTTTGACCTTGTAATGATCCTGTTGTTGATGGTCCGTACATGATGATTTAGTACGGGGTGTCACATTTGGTATCAGAGCATTGGTTGTAGGGAATTAGGTTGCATTAGTGAGTCTAAGACCGACCCGAGTAGGATTCACTAATAGGACTGATCTACAACTTGCTAGTTTACTTGTTTCTGCAGAACCTGCTACATGCTACTGTGTTGTATTACTGCATGATACTGCTTACTACTACTACATGCCACTGCTCACTTCTACTGCTGTATGAACTTACTACATGCTACCGTTTCCTTTTACTGCTATGTAAACTCGCTGTATGCATTTGCTTATTCTCGCAACTGCGTGCTACTATCTGCTTCTAGTATGTTACGTTGGTATGATACTATTACTATTGCCCTGCTACGTGCTGTGGTAAATGATCTAGGCTGCTGTAGTTGATATGCCTAATTACGCCCTTGCTACATGCCTACTATTCGCTATACCGACTTGGAGAACTTATCCTTCCCAGTTCAGATGTTTTCCTGAACTACCTTCCCGCTCGTTTAATCCTAAGAACTAGTAGTGTAATCCACCTGTTACTACTGTTCCACCGTTCCAGAGATCGAAACATCTCTTCACGTAATATAGAAGATTGTTCAGTTGATACATACCCTGTACGCTTTCATGACCGTCACTTAACTCTTTCCTTCTTTACCACTGCTCGATGATCTAACAACACTTCTGGACTTAGGTCCCTAACACTCCTAGACATTGGATAAGTAGGGAGGACATATCCTTTCACAAGGTCATAGTACCTTCTACTGATGCTCATACACATCGTATTACTACTTGCTACACGTACAACCCGACGCGAGACCCGAATTGAATATTTAGAAGGAACCTAACAACGTTACCTGAATCTGAACCTTTAAAGAAACTTCGGGACACTTAAGCATTAATACATGGTCTACAGAACCTACGCACCCACATCGAGAAACTGCGAGATTAGTTATGTCGATTCTATTTTGAGATGGCATAGATAAAGCACCGTTAGATGAAATTGTGTATAATTGGAAGTGATCACGTTACATTGACCATATGGATTGATATTGGAATGAACGTACGATTTAGTACAATATAATGACGCCAGGCCAGCGTGATTATATTGAAGTAAATCATGCAGAAGTTTCAATGTTACTACATGAGGAATATGGGGTGATCCAGGGAAAATTTTGTTAGGAATCACTTGAGCATACACATTGTAGCCTGTTAAAGGTAGGGAAAGAATAACCACGTAGCCCAGATACTGTACAAGAAGGGCCTTGATTGCAAAATTGATAACCCGAAAATTTGTTATAGATGTCGACACCCTGGACATTTAAGGAAAAAGTTCTTATATAGGAAAAACCTTAAAAATTACCTGCGGTAAAGCAATCGTTATGGAGACTTGCATGGATCCTGGTTTAGGTTAGGGTACGTTTCATCACAATGTTTTATTGTTTCGGAGTTGTTTAATACTAGAACGATATAAACCTTATATCTAAGAACCTTAGCGTTATGAATAATAAGCCATTAACAACCATGAGAGTTAAGTATTCTATAGGACCAGCAAATGGTAAGCTGGCAGAGATAGAGGAATAATTTAGGGTAGTACTTTAAGATTAACAGGTGGGTCATTTGGAGATGACCTCATATTAACTAAACTTGGGAGTTTTGGTGTAGTAATTGAAAAGGATTAGTTACCTACACACAGGCATATGTTATTTGAGAAGATTGATAAAATTTTCACGGCAGTATAATAAGATTGGTTGGAATGAACTTTAAGATTTACCTAAAACTCATCGAGCTAGGAAGCTTTGATGAAATAGTTGGGACAAACTAACTTTCAAGGATGAAAGCGGAATTTAGTTTTAATGAGGAAAATTTAGTCGTATACCTCGCAAGAATGGTGAAACTATTATGGGAAGAGATGTAACCCGAAAACTGAACCTTATTAGTTACATGTCAACAACCCGAAATCCCACAATGGAAATGGGAAGAAACTCATCACTAAACTACCAGAGATGGTAAGGCGGTTAGGACATCATCTGGGTTATTATTAACCATCTCGCCAAAACTGCTCACCTCCTAGCCATAAAAGAAACCGATACAATGGACAAACTTGCACAACGATACTTAAAGAAAATTGTATCCCGTCACTTCAGCAATTCAAATTCTATATTGAGGACTACCCAAGAATCACATTTGATACTCATTCTTACGCAACTCTAAATCCTAACTTATTACGAGGAAATTCTTATTCGATGATAACCACAACATCATCCTTCTTACCTCGATATTAGTCATACCAGTTCGAAATTTTCCTAAAATCAATGAGTGGTTAACCCTCATCCTCATACCCTCTCATTCGTAATTCACTTATAAGCAACAACTTCACACTTAAACATTTTTTTTGGTCAAAAGACTTATGCCCTACAAATAGTCGTCAATCACATATAAATTCAATGGTTTTTATTACCTCAAATATCACTCGAAATTTTCAAAAGTCTTTTACTTGATTCTCATCAACCTTTTCCAACTTGTAGCCTCCGAGATATGTAGATTTTGTTTGCCAAAATTTTACACACCTTATTTTACTGTGCTATCCTCTCAAGGCTTTATAAAAATAAATTTATTCTGTTTGCCATTCATACAAATTTTTGAAATCGTACCCGTTATATAAAAAAAAGGTAAATGATTACTTTTGACAAATACATATGAAACTTTACTTTCACTTTTACAAATCAAATCTTTCATTTAAAAGATATTATACTTTGAACGGTACGTGTTGTACATAACCCTAATTTACTAAGAACTTCGTTTCTTCTCTTACATTGTCACCATAAACAATTTCTATAAAACTTTCGTTGCTTATTATATAAAACTTTTCGTGTTATTCGTATCCAAGTCATCATAAAGGCTTTATAACCGTCGAAATCGAGAGGTTCGTGTATATGTGATAAAGGCACTGACCACCACGTCATGCAAGGCCTTCGGGCATCCGCTAACACTCAAACCATTCAAAACTATTGCGTTACCCCATGGATTTATTTCACCACACCTGTTGGAACAATGCTCTTTCTTACATGGCTCTAAGTCCTGACTCATTCCAAGGGATCCTCATTTAGTGGTATTAATACCATCATTATTCCGGCTTTAATACTAGTCATAACCTGTTTGGCATTTTGCAAATTCAAGAAGCCATTAACTTCTCATCCTCGTGCTTTATCCTTCGTACCCCACTTTTAGCAACGGCTTCGCACGTAAATATTTTTGGCCCAAAGACTTGTGTCCTGATAATTACCAAAACTGCATTTATGTCATTAGTTTTCACTACCTAGTAACTGGTCACCCAAGGATTCCAAGATTTTTCACCCAATCGTTTTCAACTCGTAACCTTTGAAACACGAAAAAAAAAACTATATTTATCAAAAAAAAAAAAAATTTTACACGTTGTTTATTGCGCAGTCCTCACAAGATTTACAGACAATGAAAGTACTAAAAACTTTTCTGTCACTTATACGATTATAACATCATGTATGTATAAATTTATACTTACTTATTTTGATACTAAGTTATATCTTCAATTTACTTAAAGACCGCTCCTTTACCGAATTATTCAACTTAAGTCAAATAGTTTTGTGCAAAAATGGTACACGTTGTACCTACTCCTAAATTACTAGGAACTTCGTTCCGTTTACATAGTCACAACAAATGATTAAAGGTTTTGTTTTTCAAAACTTTCTTAGTTAATTTTATTAAAGGTTTTCATATTAGACTACACCATGTATGGATCACACTTTTTCTCGCCCTCCGTTAGAGATGAAACTTACTGTTAAGATCTTCGTTAAAAAAAAAAACACTCTTGAGCCACTTTGGTTGGCAGTTTTATAAAATTTGTTAGAAAATCTTTGCACCCATAAAAGGTTCTTTTAAAGTTAGACATGATAAAAACGCGAGCCAATAAATCAGTTTTCTGAGGTACACTCAGTGGTCACCCTATTGTAGGAAAGGCACTAAGTGAGTTCTACTCTCAAAATTTCACGGCTAAACGCAACACCCTCGTAAACATCATCTCTATGAATCAGTATGTTGAGATACAAGAGTTATTTTGGAGATTCTTTTCACTCGGAGTAAACCATTCTCTAGGACCAAGAGTTCACTCTCGTTCAAAGACCACACTTTTCGTGCGACTTTCTTTCGAAAATGTAATATAAGATACTCTGAGAACCTATGAATCTTGTTATCCCTTGGGAAGGGACAGCTTAAAACATCTACAACACTCAGGTGGATACTCTATATATTTCTTCCTTCAGTGGTTGCAACTGTATGTTGCTCTAGTTAATGATAACCCTAACTTCAACATGTAACTGAAAGGATGAAGTTACATTACAGAACTGTGCTTTCATTTCATCTAAGGGTAAGTTCACCTGCAGTATGGTAAACTAGGTGATATCCCTCATTGTTCGTTCAGACCGTTCTGAAGACACTATGAATAATTATGGCTTGCAAGTTCGGTTGGTCACTTTCAGCTAAAATTTCGATTCACTTACTCAAATGAAACGTTCTTAAATATTGAATTCCTATGCCTATGGCCTCCTTTCGAAACCAAGGGGTTGGTAAAATCCGTAGCTAACGCTATCCAGACATCAAATCGCATGGTTGTAATCACTATGTTTCCCATTCTACCCGTCAGCTTATATTACGACATACACGCTCAATGTTTTAGATGAGCTTAGAAACATTCATGATGCATTTCACGCATCCAGCTTACTGAAGGTGCCTTTAAGGCTAAACACACCATCTTTCCTTTTGTGGATATACATTCAGATGGCATACTCCTGTTAATCAGAAATGAAATCAATTTGTTGACCTCTTAGGACAAGAGGCTTAATTAACGGCATATACCTATTCTCACTTTCATACGCCGAAGTACCTTTCAAGGTAGATAACTTACTTCTGAGCCCACGGGTCTCACAGAACTATGATACGCTCCTTCTTATTCGAATACGGTACCATTTTTGGTCACTCCTTAAAATTTCGGGACGAAATTTTCTTTAACAGGTGGGGTAATGTAACGACCCTGGTTTTTCCATCTTTAATTAATAATGTTTATTATTAATGCGTGTGATTTAATGAATGTATGTTATTACATTTATTTGTTACCATGATTGATCATACTTGACTTTAAATGCCCGAAACGTCTTTGTGACACACGTACATTATACGAATAATATTTTCAGATATTATTTACATTCATGATTAAGTTTAATTAATCATTTTAATTAACTAAGGTTATTAGTTAATTACTTGGGCTTTGTTGGATTTAATTGTTAATTAATGGAACTTGGGCTTTAATTAATGGTAGTGGACTTAAAGAGCCCACCCTACTTCCTTAATGGACTTATTAGCCCATTACTTTCATGTAAGTATCATCATTAAGGTTTAACTAGATGGATTAGTTCATGAAATCTAGTTACTAGTTTGGTTACACACCTTTCCCATAACAACACCCCTTATAACCACCTTTTTATGACATAAACATGCAAGTGACTAGTGTGCATTTCCTTTCCCCATTTCCTTGCCAAAACCGTGGGTTCCTATGCACATGGGGAGAGTTTTGCTTTTCAATTTTTGATACATAATGTCTTGTATTTCATTTCCATTTCACACACTTACAAACTACACTTCCATTTTCTCTCTTATTCTATCTAAAACTTGGTAAGTAACAACAAAATTCCTCTTCCTCTTCTCCTCCAAAAACCGTGACTTTCACACTCATCATCATCATTCTTGGTTGTTGTTTAACTACTAGTCTTTGTTGTTTGTTTGTAGTTGTTGTTTACTTACTAATTAACAAGAATCAAACTTTCTAGTTTAAATTCTTCATTTTATCTTGTATTAACAAGAACACACAAGAACTAACTTACTAGTTTATGTTCTACCTTTAAAGTTTTAAAGATTGTAAGTTCATGGTTGTAAAAATCATTACTTGTAAGTCATGTTTGTAAACTTAAAGTTTACATTCTTAAAGATCAAACTTTGGTTTGAATCTTTAAAGTATGAACAACCCATGAACTAGCTACTTGTTTACTTAGTTATTTCTTTATATTATGCACTTTTAAATTTCATGTTTGTTGGTTGTTATTGGTCAAATGTTACTAGTTAACTTTGATCTCATTAATCTTGAACTAAAATTAACTTTGAAAGTTCAAGAACATGTAAGTAAGCTTTCTATAATTATAACTTGTTACACTTATGTTAGATCTAGACTTTTGAGTCTTGGATCTTCAAGATCAAACTAAGAACTATGTTCTACAACTCAAGATCTTGATTTCATAAGTTCCCTTTCAAGTTTGTAACTTATTATTAGTTTTAAAGTTCATGTATGTGTTAGATCTAAGACTTTGATGTAACCTTGGTTCATCAAACACTTGCAACACTTATGTGAGTTGTGCTTCATGTCTTAGACTTACACTTGGGTTATGATGGTCAAACCTTGGTGAAAACGATGCAAACACATCAACGAGTTGTACACTTGAAGCTATATGCATCAAGGATGAGAACCATGATAAGCATCAAGCACCAAGAACTACCGGAACCTACTGACCCTACTGTTCTACTGTTTCTGTGACTGACCTGTACGACCTGGGCTACTATGACTATGATTTTCAGATATCTCTGTTCGATTAGATAACTTTTCATATAGGACTCATCTTAATCCGAGTTACGGTTTAGGATTTATGGCCCTCCGATCGTCACTATGTCCATTTAACGTTGTGCTGAAAATTCTGACCTACTCGCACTTAGACCGTCACCACGGTCAAAGGAAGACGAGTTTGCTTCTGTAATTTTTACCACAACTAAAGGACTCATATACGGAGCCATAGCCACTGGTCTCACCTTATTTAAGTAGGTGTAGAGGCCGTGGTGACTGACCGAACTCATCCTTGTTTTAAACTACTTTCTTAAACGAAACCTACTTTACACCTTTTGTTTGATGATGAATGATGATGACCCTTAAGACCTTATTTACATACTTCTAAACCTATTCGGATGATTTACTGACTTAGTACTATTTGACTTAGGTTGAGGACCCGTTTGGACAACCTTCATTACTTGCTTACTTTCCGAGTCATACTTTACCGCTACTTATTCATTGTGAGTTATAGCATTCCCTTTTTACTTTAACTATTTTGGGAACTGAGAATACATGCGCATTTTATATTTTACATACTAGGCACGAGTACTTAAACTTTATATATGTGTGGGTTATACAATGGCATAAACATTCCCTTTAGCTCGGTAACGTTTAATCATTGGTTTTTGAACCGTGAACGCGAATCTTAGATATGGATCCATAGGGTTTGACATCCCCACTCGGGCTAGTCGCGCTAGCATTTAACGAATGTTTAATACTTCGTAAACATACGCACTTGCCAAGTGTACTTTCAGGGGGTGATATATTATTAAACGTTAAGTTAGTTACCGAGTGCCCACGGTTGAGCATATACTTAAACATACTGATTTGGGTTACTGTTTTGAAACGCTCTTTGTAGCACTGAACTTTCGTGGCCTACCTTACATACTGTTATACTTAAACTATAGCTCACCAACATTCGTGTTGACGTTTTTAAGCATGTTTTTCTCAGGTGCTTAAGGTTTGCTTCCGCTGTGTACTAGTCTTGCTGTAGACACCCGCTGCTCTAGAGTTATCTCCACATGAATTACTTTATCTTGCATTCAAACTTAATTACTTTTGAACTATGAATTGTAACGACCTAAGGGTCACGTACTATTACCTTTGCTTCTATTCATTGAAGCATACTTTTTATGTAAAACAATTGACGTTAGTTATGACGTCACCTTTTGATATGAATTCAAACTTGTTTTGAAAACGCATATAGTGTTTGACCTTGTAATGATCCTGTTGTTGATGGTCCATACATGATGATTTAGTACGGGGCGTCACACTTTATCTATGCTATCTTAAAACAAATTCTACATAATTAATTTCATGGTTTCTCGGTGTGGGTGCGTAGGTTCTGTAGGTCATGCATTAATGCCTAAAGGTCCCGGAATTTCTTCAAAATGTTCGGGTTCAGGTATCGTCTTTAGGTTCCTTTCTAGAAATTCTATTTGGGTCTCGTGTCGAACTTTACGTGTAGCAAGTAGTAATACGATATGTCTTGAGGCGACTCCCAAGTCTTCGGGTATGGCTAGGAATCAGTAGATGACACTCTGACCTTGTGAAAGGAGATGCCTTCCTGAATTCTCCAATGCCTTATGAGTGTTAGGGACCTAAGTCCAGAAGTGTCGTTAGATCGTCGAGTAGTGGTGGAGAATGGAAGAGATAAGTGACGGTCATGAAAGCGTACGGGATACGGGTCACCTTGCGGGAAGTGAACAACCTTCTAATGTTCATACGTTGTACGTGGCTGATTAGAGTTAGCTCGGGGTGCGGTTACTCCGACAAGTTCTCACATATCTCCTCCTTCGAGGATCAACTTTAGTGGGCGCGTAATCCAAGGGGTACTCCTCCTAGATTGGGTGAAGTAATGTTTCGATCTCTGGAACGGTGGAACGGTAGTAACAGGTGGATTACAATACTAGTCCTCAGGGTTAGACGAGTGGGAAAAGGGTTCAGAAAAACATCTGAACTAAGAAAGATAAATTCTCCAAGTCGGTACAGCGTAAAGCAGACGGGTAGCAAGCACGTAATCAGGCATAGTAACTACAGTGTCCTAGATCATCTACAGTAGTGCATAGCATGGCTGTAATAGCAGTATCAACAGAAGTATCATGCAAAAAGTAGATAGTAGCATGCAGTAGCGAGAATAAGCAGCAGCATACAGTAAGTTCACATATCAGTGAAAGTAGGCAGTAGCATGCAACAAGTTCATATAGCAGTAAAAGTAAGCAGTAGCATACAGTAGTAGTAAACAGTAACATGCAGTAATATAATACAGTAGCATGCAGCAGTTTTGTAGAAACAGGTAAACAAGCAAGTTGTAGATTAGTCCTATTAGTGAATCCTACTCAGCCTGGTCTAGACTCACTAATGCAACCTAATTCCCTAAAAACAATGCTCTGATACCAAATGTGAGACCCCGTACAAAACCATCGTGTACGGTTCATCAACAACAGGATCATTACAAGGTCAAACACTATATGATGTTTGAAAACCAGTTTTGCATTCATAAAAAGATGGCGTTTTACAAAAGATAACGTGCTTCCTATGAATAGAAGCATTAACATAAGTATGTGACACAAAGGTCGTTACAAAGCCATTGTTTGAAAATAACGTAAGTTGCGAATGCACAATAAAAGTTTCATGATTGAGACATCTCTAAGTAATGCAGCGAAAATCTAACACAGCAGGTCCATAACAGCAAGTCTATAACACCAAGACACCATGTCTAACAGCGGAAGCAACAACGTCTAAGCACCTGAGAAATACACGCTTAAAAAGTCAACACGAATGTTGGTGAGCTATAGTTTGTTTGTAATCAGTAACGTAATCTAGACCATGAGATTTCAGTGCTTCAAACAGCGTTTCAAAACAGTATGATAAAGTATATGCTTAACCGTGGGCACCCGGTAACTAACTTAACGTAATAATAATACCCCCTAAAGTACACATGGAGAGTGCGTATGTCCTCGAAGTATCAAACACCCGTTAAATGCTAGCGCGACTAGCTCGAGTGGGGATGTCAAACCCTATGGATCCATATCTAATATTCGCGTTCACCGGTTCAGAAACCAATGATTAAACGTTACCGTGCTAAGGGAAATCTTTATGCCGTTATATAACCCACACACATGTAAAGTTTAAGTACTCGTGTCACGTAAGTAAAAAATTAAAAGCGCATGTATTCTCAGTCCCAAAATAGTATAAGTAAAAAGGGAAGTTACAACTCACAGTGAATAAGCAGTAAAAGTCGATATGAAACGTATGCAGGTAGTAAGTCGGTCCTAAAGGTCGTCAACCTAAGTCAAAGGTCACTAGGTCAGTATGTTGTCCCAATAAGTGTAAAAGTGAATAAATTACGTTTAAGTATCATCATCAACATCATCATAATCATCATCATTCATCAACACTAAGGTAAGTTTAACAAGAATAGAGATCGAAATAAAAGGATGACTTCGGATAGCTGTTACGACCACTATACAAATAAAAAAGAAGCGTAGTCAGTGGCTATGGCTCCGTATGTGAGTCCTCTAACCGTTGACAAATTTTCAGAACCTAACTCGTCTCGTTTGACCTTGGTGATGGATTAAGTGCGAGTAGGTCAGAAATTTCAGCACAACGTTACAAAGGCGTAGTGACTTTCGGAAGGCTATAAATCCTAAACCGTATATCGAATTAAGTCGAGGCCTAAACAAAAAGTCATCTAATCGAATCGAACTATCTGAAAATAAATTTTCCAGAAGCCCAGGAGTCTGATCAGACCCCGAAAACAGCAAACAAGTGCTCCGGTGAGGTTCTTGGTGCTTGATGCTCATCACGGTTCTCATTCTTGGTGCTTGTAAGCTTCAAGTGTACAACTCTTTGATGTTATAGCATCACTTTGAACAAGGTTCAACTATCAACACACAACTTAGTAAAATCTATCATTCTACAAGTTTTGAACATCAAGATTGCCTCTTTATTGCATATATCCAATAAAGCTTCAACCTTTGTCCATTTTACACAAGTTTATGCATCTCCATCATATGTGATGATGAAGACTTGATATTTATCATCACAACAAATACAAAAAGGTTCCAAGTAAGTGAGATCTACAATAATAACTTAGATCTCCAGTATTAAGAAAACCCTAAGCTAGAAAGCTTGGATCTTTACAAGATTAATGAGACCATAAGCTAGAAAGCTAAGATCTAATGAAAGTAATAAGACCATAAGCTAAAAAGCTAAGATCTTTAACAAAATAATGAAACCCTAAGCTAGAAAGCTTAGATCTTTAATGTTCTTGAAGATCCTTAAAGCAAAAGATTAGATCTTCAAGTTACATGAAGATCATAAACACAAGTTTTGATCTTTATAACGAAATAAAGAAATTATAAGCTCGAAAACCTAGATCTAACAAGTAAATGAAGATTCAAAGCTAGAAAGCTTGAAGCTTTCATGCTCTTGAAGGATTAAAACCCAAGTTTGAATCTACAAGAGATAACAAGATCAAAAGCTAAAAAGCTTGATCCTTTAAATGATGATGATGATGTCGTGAATATGAAGAAGAAGAAGAAAATTTAATACTTACACTTTTTAGAGTGAGAAAGACTAGAGAGAAAATAAGAGAGTAAGTGTGTGTAAATTATTAGTGAGATCAAGTGTAAAATGGAATGAAATGGCTTGGTATTTATAGGGGTGGGGGAGGCCTCATGGCCGTAGCTTTGGGGGGACATGGGAGGGGACAACTTTTGCTTTTTGGTTAATGGTTGTCTAAAGTTGGTGCTTATGTTGGGATCCCATGCAACAATTGTGATTATGGTTAACAAAAATGTTAGTATGTTCCCTCTAATTAATGGGCATTTGTCTTACATTTATATAGGTCATAAACTTATTAAAATTGGGCTAATTAAATAGTCCATTAGCTAGAGTAGGGTGGGCTTGAGTCCAACAAGGTAGAAAGTCCAACAAGACTAACTAGTAAGCACAAGTAAATTATTAAGCGTAATTAAGCATCCAAAACCTAAGTAATTGTTATTAGGAAATAAAAATTAGTATTACGTAGTCATAATATTCCTTTTGTGACCAAAGTTAAACGTGTACCAAGTACATAGCTCGTTTCAAACGTCAAGTGACACCAATGGTCGTAAAAGCATTCGGGGATCAAGTTAAGTGATTACACACTTAATAGCACGTTGTAAGATATTAATGAAAGTAATTAATCGTTAAATAAGATCCAAGAGCATAAACTAGCTCAGTACACACATATACGCAGTTTCGTGAAAGCACAAAGCATAAAAACAAGTCGAAAAAGCCGGGTCATTACAAACTAAATTTCGGGACGAAATTTCTTTTAACGGGTAGGTACTATGACAACTCGAAAATTTTCGACTAAATTTAAACTTAATCCTTATGTGATTCTGAGACGATAATCAAAGTCAGTTATACTGAATCTCAAAAATTTTGGACTGTGTTCATAATTTCATTTAACCTCGACAAATTCCGACGATTCACGAACAATTATTTGTAAATAATAATACATTAGTATTAATTAATACTATTATTATTAATAATATAATATTTAACAATATTGTCATTATCATTTACAGTTATCATTATCAGTATTGTCAAACAATATTATTATTATTAATATTATTATTATTATTATTATCAAAATTATTATTATTTATCATTTATTATGATTAATATGATTAGTAACATCATTAACATAATATATATCATTAACATTATTATTAGTATTATCATTTAAGTATTATCATTACTAATATTATTATTATTAGTATTATTATTGTTACTAATATTATTATTATTAATATTATTATTTTTATCATTTTTAATATTATTATTATTATTATTAATGATATTAAAAGCATTATTATTACTCTTATTATTAAAATTATTATTATTGATATCATTTTATTTTGATTATTATTTTTATCAAATAATATTATCAATATTATTATTATTATTAATATTATTATTAATTTTAGTATTACTTTGATATTATTATTATTATTATTATTATTATTATTATTAATTCTATTATTATTAAAAGTATTATTATTTTATTTTTAATATTAATTATTAAGTTAGGTATATCACGATTGAAATTTTTATTACCTATCTGATCGAACTTTATATTTTTTTTTATTGAATTACACGTTGAATCCACAAAAAAAATTAGGTATTAGGTAAATTGAATCTGCTTTTAAATATTTAATCTGATCATGATCGAGCTTTAAATCTGCTTTTAATTTATTAATCCATCGTGATATTTTTTTTTATTTATTTCCTGCCTGCCATCGACGACTTCAAAACAAATTTATGTTAGTTGATCAATCACTCACACATTTTATAAATTTATCTACTGTAATTGAGAAATTAAAAACAAAAAATAAAGAAGTCGATGTTCTGTTCTTGTTCCATTTTTCAAAAGCTTCAAAATCGAAATCCATTTCAAAATCCTTAAATGCAATCTTGTTAGTAATCTATTACTCAAACTCTCTGCAAATTTTCAAACCTCAATTCGCGATATCAAGTTCGAATTTTGGAGTCAAAGGTATATTTTAAAAAGTCAAAGCTTTTGTTCTTCATGAAATTCATAATCGTTGTAATGTTTCTGTTTCAATTGAGGATTTAGAAAGTCTCTAGGAGTGATTTACAAATCATTTCATGTTATAATCATGAGCAAAAACTGTCAAAAATTTAAAATTGATGATCGAGTGTTCATCGAGTTCTTCAAGCCTGCTGCTGCTTACTTTTTCCTTCTTTTCTTTTGGTATTGTAACGACCCAAACCAACCCGCGAACAAACCACGTGAAAATACAAAATAAAAAAAAATTTGCTGCACAGTGAACTCGCGCGGCGCGCCATTCGGGTCTGTCCGGAAAGTCTCAAAATGCGAAAAAGATTGACTAGTTCCCGACACTTTTAGACGAAACGCTTTTTACCATACATCCAAATATGTAAAACTAACCTGTTTCAAATATAAAATCAAGTTTTACATAATGGGGCCCACATTGGCCGTTTTACGACTTTCGTACAAAATACAAGTTTCAATCACAATTTACATTTAGACGAGTTAGGACTCTATAACCCAACCCGATACCAAGAGCATAATCCCGGGGACTATCAAATCCCCAATCCGCGTCCGCATATCCAAAAGCTACCCCATCGAGCCCAAGCGCTCCTACGCAACTAGTCTAACAACTAGCTAGTTTCATAACGCAATATCTGTAAAAAGGTAAACAACGAGAGGGGTAAGCTAAAAGCTTAGTGAATGCAATAATTATACGAATACATATATAATTATACCTACTTGCAAACACTTACACAAACCGCAAACACGCTAGCGAACATAATTAGCTTATCGTCACAATAACAAGCTATAAATCTCCAATACCACAAGCTAGCATAACAACCGCATATAAATATAACTAGAATAATATAATATGCTTACAACACAAATAACCATGGTCGACCAATAGTACAAGGGAACGGCGCTCGCGAAAACGCCATCGGTGTTCATAACATCCGTTAGGGCACTTAACACCTCGCACCACTAACCCCTAGGGTGGCACCTTAACACCTCGGCACTTCACCCCGAGTGGCATCTTAACACCTCGATGCTTCACTCATTATTTTACGGAGTGGTGTCTTAACACCTCGACACTACACTCCTAGGTGGCATCTTAACACCTCGATGCTACACCCGAGTGGCATCTTAACACCTCGATGCTACACTCTTCACGTGAAACGTGGTGTCTTAACACCTCGACACTACACCTTTCACGCTACAACAAATAGATACATTATATACATACGCATATAATTATTCCACTCACCTTGGAATGCCCGCATAAGTCATGTACAACATGATCTTCGTCCTCAAATCCGAGCAAGTAATCACCTATAATACACATAGGCACAATATACACATAAATTACACATTCTCTAAAAGAGAACCCGACACAAACATCCCTTAACCGAGGGATTACACCTTGCTCGCCAAAACCCGCCCATTTAAAACCTAATGGACACTAACACATCACCACTTCGGGTGGTAATTCAAACCAACACAACAAAGTACGATTTAACCCTAAATCATACTTTACACCCATTAGAACAAACCTTGGTCTTAAAACTAAATTACTACTTAGGTAGTAGTCATTTCAAACGCCAATTATACAAAAAACCCCAACACGTGCAATATTGACCCATAACAAGGTTGACCACGTTTGACTAAATCTTAAAATATCATTTTAACTCAAAATTACTTCTTGCGAGTAATTCATTCCAAAAACATCATTTAACACTTAACAAAATCGTTTAACATCCATTTAATCCAAATTAGTGTCATCCTTAATTTTGACCCAATTCAAATTACCCATTTTGACCAAAGTCATAAAACGCCCCAAAATCACTAACGACTAGTGATTATATTTCTAAGACAACCACTAACACTTAAATCAAGTATTTACCTACTTGACTTACCAAAACTTGACTTGAAACTTAATTTAACACCGAATCAAGCTTACTTGTCCCAAAATACCCATTCGACCCGTTTTGACCTAAATTAAGGTTTACACCCAAAAACCAAGTCAACACAAGTGTTCTAAGGTTTAACCAACACACGCAAGATCCAAACTTACAATTTAATCAATCGAAACCCTAAGTCACCCATTTAGGCTTACTTACATGAATTTTACCCAAAACCCCCAAATTTCACAATAAAATGGGTTTATAACTCTAACTAACACAAACCCTAACTCAAACAAGAAATCAAACACTACAATTCGGATTAGGGTTTACCTCAAGCACCAAAACGAGCTCTAGTAGCTAGAAACACCAAGGAGAACCAAAACCCGCTTCCAATTTGGGCAAAAATCACCATCTTCATCATTAACTCAAGCTTCCTCTCTCTAGAAACTCATCTCTCTCTCTCTAAGATTGGGAGTGTTTGAATGGATGTCAAAATGATCCAAAAGTGGATCTAAAACTGATATTAAAGCCACAAATCCGTCCATAAGTGAAAGGACCAAAGTACCCCTCATTTGACCCTTTAAAATGCTGAAAAAAACGCATCAGGCACTTTCGGCGCGCCGCGCCATATGGTGGGGCGCCGCTCCACCCTACAGGTCAAATTTCTGAAACTTGTTTTGGCCATAACTTTTTGACCGTAGCTCCGTTTTCGATGAATCAAATATCGTTGGAAACGTGATAAGATTTCCTTTCTAATGGTGAGGTTTTGAAACATCAACTCAAACTTTATTTGGGGTCGAAAAGGTACGTACACACCTTGTAACTCCAAACAACGTCCAGTTTTCTTTGACGTTCGAGCAAGCAACACGTACATGCTTCGTACACTTCATACACACATCATACACCATAAATACATTATGTGCAATAAATATTTGGGTCTTACAACTCTCCCCCACTTAAACTCGATCACGTCCTCGTGATCTTCGTCACTTAACCATTCCGGACCTACACTCTACGGTCCTTTGACAAGTATCCAACTCGATATCCGCAATAATTCCAATAACAATTTCCATTAATCCGAAGTTTTCACCACACGCTAATAATCACTAGCGTGCATTACCGCAACAAGCGATATCCCACGCGCCCAACGTTCAAACTACCCACTTAGGAAATATAGAAAACACCATACATTCCTTCAAGTCCTCTCGGCTACAACTCGCAACAAGCTACATTCCTTCAACGAAGAAATCTCGGTATCGCCAACTAATCACACTAGGGGTACAAACTTTCCCATAAATTAATCCGCACACGACCATCCGCCACTGGATTAATCCAGGACGACGATAATACACCATGAGCTAGACGAAACACAAACACATCGTCATAGGGTTTCTTCTCTGAACCATACATTACGACTTCCTAGTACAAACACAGAAGCTATTCGTATACAAAAATCCCGTCAACGGCGAATCATCATCACACTAAATTCGCAATTCACCACACGACCCACAAAATAGTCACCAACGCCGGGTGAATCCTCCTACCTAGACCGCCCATTTAGGATGGTCTTGACATTTCGACGCAACCTACGGGTCACATTACTACGGTACACCCTCTCGCAAACCAACAACAACCGCATGTCTCTACGCGAGACAATCAGAACCGACACTCTCCGCCTCACAATCGTCCATAAAGTGGAATAATCCACTGACAATTTCCACGTCCACGTTTCCCAAGAAAGAAAAATACAGTATTCACCACGATATCAACTCATACTCCCTTAAAAGTACTATCCGAGCTTCACACCAACCCAAATTTGCATCACGAAAGCACTCGCAATGACAACTTCATTTTCCTCACTCCGAGATCTCAAACTTCACATTTGGTCTCACACCGCACAATGGTACTACACGACCACCTTTCCTAAGAAGTCTTACACTTCACTTGATCTAACACCACCGAAGCTTCCCCATACTTCAGTAAAAACTCCCCCACTTAGGATTTAGCTCCATTTCTCACCGCTAAGATGATAACATCCTGCGGAGTTACCATTTCACAAAACACACGACCACCCTCATCGTTGGTCATCCGCGCCGAACCACCATAAATTCACCTTAGGCTCTCAGAGCCGTCATGCACAATCACAAGAGATGTCGTACAGGCGACGACATCGCACCTTTGTACCACGAATAACAACTAACAACCCTTCGTCGTTCGCAGAGCGAACTCCATCAAAATCCTATGTACGCCTCTAAGTCTAGGCATATACCGCTACGCTTAATCAGTCGTGCATCTCCGTCGAGATCACCCGACCTTCCACTTAACGAACCTTTATCAATAATTGCCCACTCTCATGGAGAAGAGGGACCAATCCGACACAATAATCGCATCGATCGCAGTATCGACCCTTCGTCATAACATTTGGCCTATCCGACCATTAAGTCCATCACTGGTCCACCGGTAATCTTCACCCGTCTATCACTTAAGAGTAATAAGATGCGCTCATCCGTCACTTCGCAAGAAGTATTCACCACAATGTTCTTAAACTTCAACTTTCACCACCGTCGAATTACCATCACCCGTCGATCACTATTACAATCTCCGCTCCTTCCAAGGGTATCTCACCGGCACTCCAAGCACTAACGATCAAACCATCACCGGAGTTGAACATCACACTAGCAGGTATAAGAAGGCACCTGACGCAGTGTCATGCAGACTCCCGCCACAACCTACTGAATTTTAGAACTCGATCTCTAGGTTCCATACACCCGATATCACCCACCTCTCCACAATAATGACCCGAGGTCATACCTACCAGACAAACCCTACGGCCTATTGTCTTATCAAAAGTCCCAAGCGATCACATGCTACCCTAAATTTCCACAAGGCCAAAACGATATAGCCTAACGAAACCCTTTATCTAACACTAAGAAGATGCTTGAGAACACCAAGTCTTACACCCTACCTCACATCGGCGCAAACACCACAACAGGGGTATTCCGTTAGGAATGTTACCCTATAATTCCCGTCACACTAACACACTATCGTAAGCATCGTCATATGGTCCCACTCTCATGAGTTTATTGACCCGAAGACTCCTCGATTCGCCAATTTCCAAGGCGACTTACAATTTGAATCCTAACACTATTCTCTAACCACACACACACTCTCCCGAGTGTAACCCAATCTACAATCATTAGACTCGTCGCATTCCTTTATGGAATTCAAGCCCTCGACACACACACGCACACACATAACTCGGTCATCCAAGTTACGATGAGTAACTACAACAAATAACAGATCTCAAATAATGCACCCACTACTTAGGGTGACTACGTGCGCGCCAAACTCGTGAGTTGGCTCACTCACTTAACTAACCGAATCCACCGTAACACTTCTCGACTCGCAACGAACCCGATGTGACTACAAGCACATCACCCGAGACACTATCAACTAGGAACCAATAAAGATTCCTCATTTATCCCGAATCTACCCCAACCATGCCACGTTTCCTCCGTTCGGTACTCGTCATGTCATGCTTGACGTCAAGATACACTTTCGTAATAATGGTGAACGGTCATTATTAGAAATGCGTACCTTACCATTTTCACATGTCCACGCAAAGTACTTTACCCGGACTGACGCAACATTCACACAAAAACAACACGCGATAACTCCTAGTACCCGAATGATCAAAGTCCTTACCGTGAACTCGATCATTCAAAAACCGCCAAACCTTTGAATCTCTCCAATAGATTCATCCCTAGGACACCACACCAAATAGGTACCTGTATATATATATACCTATATACAATATAATAATAAATGTACACAAGTATATCGCAACATTAAGTCAACCTACAACCTAGGTGACTATCACTAAACAACGTTCAAGTCCGCCTACTTACATTAGGCACTAGCTATCTAAGGCACTAATTTACACACGCAATAAGGCCCCACATAATCACACTTTGGACCAACACAAGTCCTAGTTAGTCACCTACTCTAAGGCACTAACAAACCTTAATCCGACAAGTATCCTTACAAGTCCCGCAAATAACGCACAACGGACAATAAGTCTAAGACTAGGCACCTACTCGAAGGTCACCTAATTCCCTTAGACTATGCTCTGATACCACTTGTAACGACCCAAACCAACCCGCGAACAAACCACGTGAAAATACAAAATAAAAAAAATTTTGCTGCACAGTGAACTCGCGCGGCGCGCCATTCGGGTCTGTCCGGAAAGTCTCAAAATGCGAAAAAGATTGACTAGTTCCCGACACTTTTAGACGAAACGCTTTTTACCATACATCCAAATATGTAAAACTAACCTGTTTCAAATATAAAATCAAGTCTTACATAATGGGGCCCACATTGGCCGTTTTACGACTTTCGTACAAAATACAAGTTTCAATCACAATTTACATTTAGACGAGTTAGGACTCTATAACCCAACCCGATACCAAGAGCATAATCCCGGGGACTACCAAATCCCCAATCCGCGTCCGCATATCCAAAAGCTACCCCATCGACCCCAAGCGCTCCTACGCAACTAGTCTAACAACTAGCTAGTTTCATAACGCAATACCTGTAAAAAGGTAAACAACGAGAGGGGTAAGCTAAAAGCTTAGTGAATGCAATAATTATACGAATACATATATAATTATACCTACTTGCAAACACTTACACAAACCGCAAACACGCTAGCGAACATAATTAGCTTATCGTCACAATAACAAGCTATAAATCTCCAATACCACAAGCTAGCATAACAACCGCATATAAATATAACTCGAATAATATAATATGCTTACAACACAAATAACCATGGTCGACCAATAGTACAAGGGAACGGCGCTCGCGAAAACGCCATCGGTGTTCATAACATCCGTTAGGGCACTTAACACCTCGCACCACTAACCCCTAGGGTGGCACCTTAACACCTCGGCACTTCACCCCGAGTGGCATCTTAACACCTCGATGCTTCACTCATTATTTTACGGAGTGGTGTCTTAACACCTCGACACTACACTCCTAGGTGGCATCTTAACACCTCGATGCTACACCCGAGTGGCATCTTAACACCTCGATGCTACACTCTTCACGTGAAACGTGGTGTCTTAACACCTCGACACTACACCTTTCACGCTACAACAAATAGATACATTATATACATACGCATATAATTATTCCACTCACCTTGGAATGCCCGCATAAGTCATGTACAACATGATCTTCGTCCTCAAATCCGAGCAAGTAATCACCTATAATACACATAGGCACAATATACACATAAATTACACATTCTCTAAAAGAGAACCCGACACAAACATCCCTTAACCGAGGGATTACACCTTGCTCGCCAAAACCCGCCCATTTAAAACCTAATGGACACTAACACATCACCACTTCGGGTGGTAATTCAAACCAACACAACAAAGTACGATTTAACCCTAAATCATACTTTACACCCATTAGAACAAACCTTGGTCTTAAAACTAAATTACTACTTAGGTAGTAGTCATTTCAAACGCCAATTACACAAAAAACCCCAGCACGTGCAATATTGACCCATAACAAGGTTGACCACGTTTGACTAAATCTTAAAATATCATTTTAACTCAAAATTACTTCTTGCGAGTAATTCATTCCAAAAACATCATTTAACACTTAACAAAATCGTTTAACATCCATTTAATCCAAATTAGTGTCATCCTTAATTTTGACCCAATTCAAATTACCCATTTTGACCAAAGTCATAAAACGCCCCAAAATCACTAACGACTAGTGATTATATTTCCAAGACAACCACTAACACTTAAATCAAGTATTTACCTACTTGACTTACCAAAACTTGACTTGAAACTTAATTTAACACCGAATCAAGCTTACTTGTCCCAAAATACCCACTCGACCCGTTTTGACCTAAATTAGGGTTTACACCCTAAAACCAAGTCAACACAAGTGTTCTAAGGTTTAACCAACACACGCAAGATCCAAACTTACAATTTAATCAATCGAAACCCTAAGTCACCCATTTAGGCTTACTTACATGAATTTTACCCAAAACCCCCAAATTTCACAATAAAATGGGTTTATAACTCTAACTAACACAAACCCTAACTCAAACAAGAAATCAAACACTACAATTCGGATTAGGGTTTACCTCAAGCACCAAAACGAGCTCTAGTAGCTAGAAACACCAAGGAGAACCAAAACCCGCTTCCAATTTGGGCAAAAATCACCATCTTCATCATTAACTCAAGCTTCCTCTCTCTAGAAACTCATCTCTCTCTCTCTAAGATTGGGAGTGTTTGAATGGATGTCAAAATGATCCAAAAGTGGATCTAAAACTGATATTAAAGCCACAAATCCGTCCATAAGTGAAAGGACCAAAGTACCCCTCATTTGACCCTTTAAAATGCTGAAAAAAACGCATCAGGCACTTTCGGCGCACCGCGCCATATGGTGGGGCGCCGCTCCACCCTACAGGTCAAATTTCTGAAACTTGTTTTGGCCATAACTTTTTGACCGTAGCTCCGTTTTCGATGAATCAAATATCGTTGGAAACGTGATAAGATTTCCTTTCTAATGGTGAGGTTTTGAAACATCAACTCAAACTTTATTTGGGGTCGAAAAGGTACGTACACACCTTGTAACTCCAAACAACGTCCAGTTTTCTTTGACGTTCGAGCAAGCAACACGTACATGCTTCGTACACTTCATACACACATCATACACCATAAATACATTATGTGCAATAAATATTTGGGTCTTACAGGTATTGATCAAGATATCACAAAAGACCGTTTATGTTTCAGTTCTAAATCATAAATCAAGCTAGTATTGCTTTTGGGATATTGATGATTTTTTTTAGTCGATTAATTTGATGAAGAAGATGATGGATATAGAAAATGGGTTATATATATATATATATATATATATATATTTTATTTATAGATTAAATCAAAAAAATAGTCACAATAGAATGGTTAAGGGATGGTTCGGGTGAGCGAAGGGTCACGGGTTCGAGTCCCGGCAGTGGCATTATTTTTTTTAAAAGCCCACCCTTTTAAAGGTAGCATTTTCTATTATTCATTATTATTATTAATTATTGTTATTATGTTATTATTATTAACAATATGATTATTATTATCATTAAAACAACTTATGATATTATCATTATTATTACTAGTATTATCATTTAAAGATTATTATTATTATCTTTGCTAAAATTATTATTACTAGTATTATTATTATTATATTATTATTACTAGTTTTATGATTATTATTATTATTATTATTATTATTATTATTATTATTATTATTATTATTATTATTATTATTATTATAGTTATTATTATTATTATTATTATTATTATTATTATTATTATTATTATTATTATAGTTATTATTATTATTATTACTAGTATTTAGTACTATTATCAAAATTATTATTTTCATAATCATTTTTATTAAAAACTACTGTTATTATAATAATTATTATTATTAACATAAGTATTATCATTACCATTTTTATTATCATTATTACTAAAAGTATCATTATTAGTAAAGTTATTATTATTATTATTAAAAGAATTAGTATTATCAAAACTATGATTTTAACATTTTTATTGAAAACATCATTTTAGTAAAAATTATCATTTTTATTAAAGTTATCATTATTCTTAGTATCGTTATTATTACTTTTATGAATATTACCATTATCATTATGAATATTATTATTATTATTATTATTATTATTATTATTATTATTATTATTATTATTATTATTATTATTATTATTATTATTATTATTATTATTATTATTATTATTATTATTATTATTATTATACAACTCTTTATTCACTATCATTATTAATATTATCCTATCAAATAAATACTTACATATAATATATATATTTATAAAAATATATATATATATAGAAATATATAACAATTGAAATAATATATAAACTTATTCGATTACGAGTATATGTGTTAATATATATACTTGATATAGGTTCGTGAATCCGAGGTCAACTCTGCACTTGTTCAGTGCCGCTCATATGCATAATTACTACGAAATACGAAATACAGTATCGTGAGTTTTCATAGCTCCCTTTTTATATATTTTTGGGCTGAGAATACATGCGCAACTTTTATAACTGTTTTACAAGTTAGACACAAGTACCAACTATTAAACTGTGCTATATCTGGCTATGTCTTGCAAGTCCCCACTTTGATATTTTTAATTGCTTTTACATAACGCATTCTTAATTATTAGGGATAGGCCTATCGGGAGTAACATCCCCGATACATTTGATCAAGTCATTGTATTACTTAATAATGATTCAAACAGATAAGGACAGTACAACTTGTCACGGGGCAAACTTTGAAACTGTTTAGTCTAAATATCACAAACTTGGCACTACTTTTAGATCCCTACGAGATCTAATTTTATAAATAAAAATCTTGTGGTCTATATCTATTACCGAAATTATTATTTATGACAAACCTATGAACTCACTCAACCTCGTGTTGACCTTTTAAGCATGTTTATTCTCAAGTACTTAAATATTGCTTCCGCTGTATATCTGCTGCTTTGATGTTGATTGCTTGCTATGCTTGGAGTCTTCATTACATATCATATCAATTAAAGACATTTAATGCTCTAAATACAATGTAATCTATTTATCTTCCGCTGCAAAACTCAATAAAACGTCTCATATAGAGTCGTTCTCGTTTATACAACTGTGATTTGATATAATTAGTCACAAATACCCCATGCCCTATTTGTGGGTGTGACATAAAGACTATCTATTTATTTAAGTAATTATAAACCGCAGTCATGCGAGAAATTGATTTGTTCCATACATTTATAATTATAATTTGGTGATTTACAATTGCAATCAATCATTTATTCATCAGAAGTTAGGAAAAATATATTAATTTGATATTTAGTGTAATGTATCTCTGTTTATTTATTTATTGACTAAATAAATTATTACTCAATATTACTTAAGTTTAATATTAATATTATTTAATTTTAATATTGATATTTGTTGACCTGGGCTTTTTTTTTTTCTTTTAAAAAAGAAAAAAAGAAACCTTCAATGAATACGGTCCATAGGGAGTACTGTAAGTAGTGTTAGATCCAGCAAAAAAAATATTTTCCTAAGTTTCTTTCATTTTCACCCACAACTCATCTCTTTCATGTTCACCCAAAAGTCACCTTCATGGTGTAAACGTCCTCTCTTTAAACAATTTTTTTTTTCTAATGCTAGATCCAACCAAATAATTATATTTTGTTTCTTTCTTCTTCTTTTTTATTAACTTAGCTAAGTATTAGATCTAGCAAGTGGAACATTTGTAAATGGTGAATCTTGACCGAAAAGAGATTCTTGAAAGTAATCTCCTGTAAAAAAAATACAAACTTAAAAGAAACCTCTTTTACCATTTCATTTCACCCACTCAAACCCTAGATCCAAAACACTCCGAAACACCAACCCCCTTTCAAAGTGGCCGCTTCGGATAAACAGTAAGCGGGTCGCTTAGTCTGGCCGGAAAAGCTTTTTTATGATTGAAAAAACAGTATTCCGGTACTAAATCTTTCCGTCGCCTGAAAGTTCCATTTTCAATGCAGTTTGTTGGGTTTTGTTAGTAAAAGTATTTCGTGTTTAAAGGTGATGGCGGTGGCACTCGACTTGCAACAACCATACGCCGCGGTTTCAGCTCTATAGCCACAAAAATGGCTCTTTTAAGGTATGTGTTTATGTTTGGTCAACCACGAAACCAGCATTTTTTCAGATCTGAGTTTTTTTTCTTTTGTTTGAATCCGATTGGTTTTTTTTAAGATTTGTGTTTTTATTTTATTTCTGCGTTTTAATCACAATTTATTTTTTGTTTTACATGCTTTTTCAGATATGGTTGGCGGCGATGGTGATGACCGCTGGTGGTTGCCGAAAATTATGGTGGTGGATGGCGTTTGTTTATAAGAGTTCAATGGTTATGTTTATTTTATTTTTTTTTTAAAAGAAAGGGAAAACCCAGCTACAGTATAACAGTAAATGGGATGAGTTTGACCAATGGGGTTGCAGGGTTTTTTACGCAAATTAGTATGTATATATATATATATATATATATATATATATATATATATATATATATATATATATATATAAATGATTTCGTTTTATATGGCTAAAAAGTGGTGATTTTTAAAAAAAAATTGGTTTACAAAGCACAACAACATTTTAAACGCAGTTAAAGGTTTAGAGATCATGTTATACGACTTCTTTTTAATTTACCACAAATGACCAAAAATAAGAGAAGGTATTAATGATTTCTATAATAATATCATATAAATTTATAAAATGATGATGTCATAAATAATGATTATCCAAGCTTAAAAAAATTCAAAAATAATGAAAAAATTTCTAAGCTCCTCATGTTGATGTCATTAAAATAATTAATAATTTTTAATAAAAATACTAACATGTTAATTGTATAATATATGAAGCATTATGTACAACCTTATGATAAAATACCTCCATGACCATATGTATAATATTTGAAGCATTATGTACAACCTTATGGTAAAACACCCTCATGACCATATGTACAATATTTGAAACATTATGTATAACTAATGATACCGCGACCCGCAGGCGCATACATACGCAGGCAAAGCTCTAGTAGGCGCATGCGCATGGAATCTTTGCGGTATGCGGTAACACGTTGAATACTCTGTTCTCGGTATGGCGGTTACTTGTTGACCAAGTCCGATAATCTTTTCCATAATTATATCTGAGATACGGGGGAGTTAGTTATGGAAAGGATTATCACAATCATGGATGATTCTAGAATTAGGGTTTACCTATATATACCAACCCTAATCGTCATTCTCAAGGATCATCTCACGTAACACACTTTACGTAATAACTATTATCTCTCTCATCTTCTAAGGTTAACAGGTTAGTTCTTTCACGACTGTTGCCTACAACCTTATTTAGGGTCTTCCGATTGACGGCCGTCATCGAAGGTGGACTTAATCACTTAGCCACCCCGCCGATATCATCATGTCGGCCAGGGTTATTCACGATAGCCAGACCAGAGAGCTAAGTTCTAAGATCCTTAAACGTCCTTAAATGTATTGAGCATGCATATTTGCCCTTTGGAAAATATACGCATGATCAATAACCTTATGATAAAATATCCCCATGACCATATGTACAAACTTTAAAACAAATTGTATAATCTTTTACAAAACACTCCATGAACACATGTACAAACTTTAAAACATCTTGTATAACCTTCATATAATAATTGTATTCTAGTTTTTTTAAAAGAAAATTAAAGAGGCATTTGTTATTACTAATAATTATTATTAAAAATATAAATCCTCAATTTCAAAGTAAACTTTATTATCATTATATTAGTATTATTCAAATCTGAGTTCTATTTACGAGATTAATTACGTTACATATGTATGTGAAATACATGTCTCAATAAAATGTTGTAATGTAGCTTTTTTGACAAGAAAAATAATAATTGTGATGAAAATTGGAAGAAACTGGTGGGAGAATAAATGTAGTTCATTTATTCTAACCAAGTTAAGTATATCAATATGTTTGTAAAAATAACGACAAGTTTCTTAGTCGGAATCTGTGGTCCACGGGTCATTAAACTAAATGGCTTTAGCATTTACGTTTACTTAATACCAAAAATGTAACATCCCAACCCATATGCATTGAAATATGCAAAATAAAAAATAAAAATTTGTACAGCATAGTGGCGCGACGCGCCAAAATGGCCTGTCCAACTTTTCCTTTTTTGTAAAAAAGATCGCCCACTTCCCGACATATTTAGACGAAACGCTTTTAACAACATATTCCAATATGTAAAACTAACACGATTTAAACATAAAATAAGTTTTACAAAGCGGGGCCCACATCGGCCCGAATTACGAGTTTAATACATAACGTGAGTTTCGACCGCAAAAAGTTTAAATACCAAACGACACTACGAGCATGGTGTTTGGGGTTAAACTACTCAAGTCTCGGTCAAACTTCAAAAGCTAATATCTACAAAAGCGTCCCCTAACACAACGGGATCTCTACTCCAAACAAACGCCCTTACTTTTGTCCATACCTGAGCCTATAAAAAGGTAAACAACGAGAGGGTAAGCAAAGCTTAGTGAATGCAATAATTACACATACATATATATAACCCATCTATTTGCAATCACATTCAATAAATACCTCTTACGAACTCATAACTCAATTAGCATGTCATCGTACCCAAAACACTTAACAAGTCGTACGTTATCACAAAACCGCATTAGCATATACTCAACACAATGTATATATATATAAACAATATGCTAAATAATCGACAATCTCACTATGGTTAACCATAAATGCCATGGTGCTACTGGCTCGTGGTTCACACCATACGCAATTGAGTCATACTCTTTTATAGTGCTACCGGCTCGTGGTTCACACTCGATGCTACCAGCTCGTGGTTCACATCTTATTTTATAGTGCTACCGGCTCGTGGTTCACACTCGATGCTACCGGCTCGTGGTTCACATCTTATCGGACACATGTTATGGCACTACCGGCTCGATGGTTCATACCATAACACCCACAAATAAACACGTCATATACACATACGTATAATTAATCCACTCACCTCAAAATCTCTTGTGAAATATAATCAAGCTCGGAAATATTCAATGTAACGTACCTATTACATTATACATAATATCAATCACAAGCTCAAGTTGGTCAACCAACTAAAACTCCATTCTAGTGTTATCTTGACCCATGGTGCAATTTTGACCCATTTGCACCCTTAACCCTAATATTTGGGTTAACATCCCCGAAACCCTAATCATTAGCCAAGTTAGGTTTAAAACACATTTCAACACAAGGTTTATGCATTAAATCACAAACATTAACTAACTTAGGTCCATTTTGACCCATTTGACTAAATTAAGGTCGACACACCCATTTCGGGTCATCCACTAACCCACACAACGCCCATTTACTTATCCCTAGGTGTGCTAGTAATTGACTAACTAATTTAAGCTCATAAGCATCAATTAATACCTTGAAAAACCCTAGTTAGTCATCTTTGAGTCTTCATGACCCAAATTCACCCAAAACACCCAATTCACTAACAAATGGGTTTTAAGTTCAACACTTACCCCAAACCCTAACCCTTAATCAAATTAAACAAGGAAAACAAAGTTAGAACATACCACCACACTTAAAACGTAGCTAGGAAGTAGAGGAACAACTTTAAAACTCGAGCTTAAGCAAGATTCCTTCTTCTTCTTCCCCAAAATGAGTTTTCCCTCACTAGAATGTCACACTCTCTCTAGAAATTAAATGGAGGTGATAAGGGTTGTTGAAGATGGAGTAAATGAAGCTCCAAGACTGAATCTAGGCCTTAAATTCGGGCCTCCATGTGTAATTACCAAAAAGCCCCCAAAATATCTAATTTAAAAGAAAGGAATCTGTCACAGACTAATGGCGCGGCGTGCCAGAAGCCTGCGCGGCGCGCAGATTGCCCAGGTCAGATTCTTTTTCATTTTAAAATGTACAACGAAACCCTCACTTCACGCATCTTATTTACGCTTATGTACATAACAAATATTTGGGTCTTACAAAAAATATATCATTAAACTATTTCATTCTATAACTAATGGTGTCACGGGACAACACGGGTATATATGTAGGTTCACCATGGTTTTTGACCCACGTGTGAACATAGCCCTAAATCCTTAAGTGTTTCTTCACGGTATCCTACGTTCAGATAATCTTCTAGATTGCATATTTGTTGCAGGTATGTTTGACACGTGTGGGCACAACCTTAAACCTTTAAGCTTTTCTTCACGGTATCCTATGTTAGGATAATTTTCTACTCGACATATTTGTGATAGGCTGTGTTTTATTCGATTAACTTCGGCTCGTGCCTTCTAGATGATTTTATTACCGATGTTTTATCTTGTGCTCTTCTTTTCGTCTCTAATCTTGCTTCTATCCGGTGACGGCTCTTTATTTATAAGTCAAAAAGGATTGTGTGTGTCTAAATGTACATAATTTTTATACAAGTAAGACTTGTTTGATACATATCGAATATGTGTATCATCAAGTCCCCCCAGTTTGGTAATGCCAGCCGACACAGATACTTTACCAAACTTCGAGATTTACACCATGCTTCTGATTGTTTTGTCACGTTGTTGATTTGAGAGTCATTAAATGCTGCTTTCGCTCTGTCAAATTAAAGTTTCCCTCTTTTTGGTGAACAGACATTCGGCAACGCGTCATTTTCGATGCCCGTCATATCATTTTTTTGAAATTTAAATTATTACCTAAAAGGTATCTTTGTAACTTCCTTCCTTCATGATCTTCTGACACTTGCAACACATCCCGATCGTTAATTTTCTCGTTAACTTCTTGTATAAGTACCCCCTTATATTTACTCTAAGTTTTGTACGCTTTAAATTTCTCACATCAGCAGCTTTGCAAGATTTTGCATTTTCTTCTTTTTCTTTTTTAACGTTAGATCTTCCTCCTTTTCTTTATTACTTATCGTTTTTAGTTTCCTCCTTTTATCTTGAAAAATGATGGCTAGCGAATTTGTTCCTACCACCAGTAGTCATGCTAGTAAGATTAAAGTGAACATGAAAAACATTCGTAGTTTTATAGACATAAAATATATGGCAATGATGTTAAACAATGTTCCTTTTATTAAAATTTATGAACCTATGATTCCGGAATCAAACCAGAGGGCTCATAGACCTCCTCCCAACATGGTAAGAAATTTTTGTCCATCGATTGCCATTGATAATCTTCGTTTTCCTTTGACTTAATTTTTATACGAGTTTTCTGAACATTATGACTTTTTCTCTTGCCCAATTGCACCCTCATGCTTATCTGGAAGATGTTCTTTCGCTCTCAACATATACGCCCTTCTCTTCGCCTTTTTTTCGATATGCCTTAACTGTTTCTACATCCAAAATTGGTTGGTTCTCCATAAGCTGGAAAACTGGTTACACCTTTCTTGCAACATAGCCTTCTTTGAAAGGCTGGAGAGAATCTTTTTTCTTTATTAGCACAAAAAAATTGATCAAACCTATGTTTATGTAAGAAAGTAATTAATAAAAAAAAAGAGGCGTCAGTTCTCCAAGGTGTTTTAGCATCAAGGTACACATCAGTTCTCCAAGTTGTTTTAATTTTATTATTTGAAGTTCTTAGAGGTTTGTGTTGGACCGATTAAACAGTATTAATCGACCTAATTAATAACATCGAGTGCGGAAATCTCGATATTGAGTTTTATATCAAAAATACCTTAAAAAACTTTGATTTATTGATTACAAACGACTTGTAAACATTATAGATCGACTTAGATGAGTGTTAGACTTGCAGAGGATGTTCTAAATGGCTAGGCTTGTGGAAAGGTTCATAACTCCAAAAATGAACACGAAATCCTCAATATATAGTATCTGCACATGTAACCGTGCGGTTTCACATGTATCCGTACTGATGCATTCTGCATCTGTGCGTTCACACAGACATAATGTAAGTTAATAGTAAATGCATATAATTGATTGTAATCCAAATAGTAAATGTAATAAACCAACAATCAATCATCCAAAGTACTTACAATGTCCATAACACTCACGAATACATCAAAATGAACTATGGACCTACATTATGCACTAACAAACTCCCCCTAGGACCTAGTTCATTACAAAAAACCTACTAAAATCGGAAAAGATAAACTTTAAGTACATAACTCATAAGTATAACAAGTACGGACTACAAAGTTGAATTGAATGGCTTGCTCCATGTTGTAATGCTCATGAAATATCTGTTGTCTTCTCAACACTTTGATATCCTATTTGTACATATTCCTAATGCGCCTTAGATCGAATATCCTTATCTGATTTAGCTCTTTATCAGACTCCGGGATTATCACTGCTTCTTCTATTCGATAGTCACAGTACCACGATTTAAAATTTTCACCAAAATTTTGTGGCATTTTGAACAGGCGCATACATCATAGTCCTTGCAGGCTTATATCGTACGATCTTTATCTTTTTCCAAGTTTCGTCATCAGTTCTATACATGATTCTTGGAAACTTCGGAGTCAACACTAACCAACCATATTTAAATTCCTTCTTTATCTTATATTTCATCCACTGGCCCTAACTGTCAGTCTCACTATAAAGTAGTTTCAATCAGGCCAGTTCCATCATTTCAAAATACGTCAATGTCTTGAAATCAACGGCGTGCTTGAAGTAATCAACGCCGTTTTCCTATCTAACTCCAAAACAGTCCAAGTCCCTGAAAAACGCCCAACTCAAAATTTTACCCGCAATCACTATACCCGTTCAATCGTAATACATTTTATACTTGGGTTCAAGCGGCGGTTTACTAAACCAGGACTTCTTCATATTCTTTTGGCATTCTCTCCATTCTTGATTACTTTGTCTACTCAATTCATCAACCTCTTCATTATCTTTGTTTTACCCTGGTGATTCACCAACATCTTCAGTAGCCTTCTTTTAGTTCACCTTACGATTCAATACTTCATCACTTTATTGCCTGCAAAGATCAGCTAACTCTGGAAACTCTTCACCAACATTCTCATTCGTTGAATTCTCGTCATCAGACACATCCTCTATATATTGTGAGGTTTTTTCGATTTGCGAGTTTACATAATCGTGATGTTATTTTGTAACTGGGAATCAAAATACATATGTGAAATACAGATCTTCATTTCGATCTAAAATACAGATCTTCATTTTGATTTGTAGGAGGGAATCATCATCGTGATGTTATTTTGCAGGTGGGAATCGACTTGTTATTTGCAGGTGGGAATAGATCTGAAAACATAGATCTAAAAGGGTTTTTAAATGTTAATATTTGTTTGTTTGTGCATTCGACACCATATTCAAGTTCTGAATAAATAAGGAAGAAGATTAAAAAGTGGGTAAAATGAAAATGGAGATGAAGAAGTTAACGGGCAAAATAATGCATGGATAATTCAAATATGGGTAAAATGACAAAATTACCCTCACATGCTTAGCACATGTCATGAGTTAATGGATAAAATTAACGGCTAACGAAAAATTGGACTACCCGTGGAATAAGTCCATACTGCTGGACTATTTAGTTGAAAATTTATGTTTGGACTATCTGTGTGTTTTTGAGCAAATCAAAAGAAATATCCGTGTAATTAAGTCTTAAATTTATATTATTACTAGTTTTATGATCCCGTGCGTTGCACGCCACTTGTATAAATTAGTATACGATTATGTTAGTATTGATATTCACCAAATGTATAATACAATTATAATATAAAAACCATTTATCACCGATAACATTTGTATCAAAAGTATTACTATCAAAAGCATTGTATACGATAACGTTAGTATTGCACACATGCACTTTATATAATGCATGATAACATGAGTATGAGGTATTGAAAACATTAGTATCGTAAACATTAGTATTGAATACAATTAAAATACAACAATCAGTTGCTCTCATTCAATGTCGCAAAGTTTCTTGAACATAGAGTGATACGTTTATTGTAACATCCTCAGATCGGGCATAGATGTAAGATGACCTTTTTGCCCTTAGGCATAATTGTGTGGTTAATTATGCTTTTATTTTAGTTGAATAGTTTATATTATTTTATTATTTGGGTAAGAATAGTTAGTGACAAGGGTCACAGAACATGTTCATTTATTTAATTTGGACTCCGTTAGGGCAGTCAAATTAATTACGAAAGTTATCTGATAACTGGTAAATACCCGTGTGTGATGGGGTATGGCATTTTAACCCCAAATAATGTGTATTGTGTAGCTCCTTCTCTCATTTATCCACCTCTCTCTAGAATCTTCACCAAACACCTCGTACTCTCTTCTTCCTCACCATCTAAAACCCTAAATCATTTGATCTCAAATTGAAGCTTGATTTTAGTGTCAAATTATTCCTTGTGTTTTTGTGATTCTAACAAGGTAAAGCTTGTTCGATTTCATGATCAAATATGTGTCAAAATGGGTTTTAAATTAGGTTTTGTCAAAGTTGGTTTTTGATGCCAAATTGGTTGATTTTGATGTTGTTTGAGTTTAAGATTTGTGGGTTTAAGTCCCAAAAGGTTTCTGTGCAAAAGATGTAACCATTTTTAGGGGCAAAAATGAGTCCAAAATCGAGATTTGGTGAATTGGGGGTGAAACCCGTGGGTTTTGCAGCATCAGCTGCTGAAGAACACACTCGGTCGACTATCTTTGACAATCGACCGAGTGACCTAGACGATCGACCGGTTGAGTGACACACTCGATCGAGTGTGTCTAAGTTCTGGCTAGATGATTTAATTTAGTCAGTCGATCGTGTGAGATGACACTCGACCGAGTGTGTGGACACAGTCGACAGACTGTGTGACTCAGTCAACCGTGTGTCTTTATGGGCAGAATGTTTTACCAAGTGTTGATGTCTAGCCGTTATCCTGCCCGCGTGACTTATGATAATCAGGATGTAAATTCTAAAAATGCATAAGTATTAGGTGTACTTTTAGTGACACTTTTTGTTACTGATTTCTGTACAATGCTGTTTTGTGTTAACAGACAGAAACTAACTTGAATTGTCTGATGTTCAGGTGATAAGGATAAGGAAGTCGCTCAGTGATAAATTAGTTGAGCTAGTTGCTGGTATTCGGTGAGTGAGTCTATCTTCGGATTGAGTATTAAGTAGCTGACACGCTACTTGTTCAGACTCTTTACTTTTATGTTTATGCCCTGTATGAATACCATGTGTAGTTAGATATTGACATGCTAGTTAGAACGATTGCATGACTGATTATATGTGATCTTATGTGCGCATTGTTAGTTGGACACCAATCGAGGCGGCAAGGTTGGGAACCCACCGAGGCGGCAAGGTAGGGTTGGTGTGAGGTCGACCGTGGTAGCCTGGTCGGGTCTTGATGTTACTGATTGTTTAGTATAGCATAGAAGGACGCATGTGTTGCGTCTAGACGGTTATGCAGTGGATTCAGTAAAGCGGACTATCGGTAGACTGTAGCCTGATCAGCTAAGTCGTATGCTCGTACAAGCCGCCGGTCCTCATATTTTCAGTTGTTGTATGCTAGTTCAGGACGTTAGCATATCTGTGACCTTTGCATGTTCAGTTGCTTATGCTTGGTCTGTTAGATAGTATCCATTCACTTAGCAGTTGTGCTAATTCCCCCACATTTCTACCCATTGCAGGTTTAGGTACTGCTGTTTAGGACGGGTGTTGCGGACGGGTTAGAAGACATGTTTGACTATACGTGGGACTCTGATGTTTGCCCTTTTGTATTATTATTATGTAACACCATCGTTATGGAATACTGTAATAACGTTAACTAAGTTGATTTGATAACTTTGGTTTGTAAACGTTAAACAGGGTATTTTGTTAATTATCTGTACTTCGACTGTGTTTAAAAAAAATCAAAAAATCAGGGTGTTACAACTTGGTATCAGAGCGTGGTTTAGCAGCAAGTACGTGCGCGTATTTGTTCCTAAACCCTGAGTTAAGTCAAACATGTCAGTGGGATGGGGGCTAAGTGAATGTAGGATGTTGTGCATGTTAGTGTTTAGTAAACTAACAGTTATCCACTAAGCTTTTATGCGAGTGTTTTGTAGCACAGATGGCAGATAATAGAGATGCGAACGCTACAAACCCGATTCACCCCGGAACGTTCAATGCTCTAGATGTGGAGGATGAGGTAGAGGTTTACAATGTTGATTATGTGCATGAGCTTGAAAGTAAGTTTAAGGAAGCTCAGGAAAAGATTGCTGAGCTTGAGTTAGCTAGACAGTCGGGTAATGAGGATACACCACCGGGTTTTGCCACTGCACAATCGCATACTGTACCATAGATAAACCAGAACCAGTACCAATATCCATTACAGTTGCAATTCCCTCAGCATGTCATGCCACCACAGAACTATTACCAATATCAAAACCCAATGATGATGAACCAAGTTCAGCCACCCATATATAAACAGCCATTTCCACAATAGCAATTCCAACAATAATACCAGTCACCAAAAAGATGCACCTTTAAACAATTCAGAGACTGTGGACCGTCTCCGTTCTCGGGAAGTTTAGACCCAGTCGTGACTCTTAATTGGTTACAGGAGGTTGAGAAGGCATTTGAGGCCTGTCAGTGTGAACCAGAACTGAAGGTGACTTATGCCAGTAGGTTATTGAAAGACAGGGCTATGGTGTGGTGGGATTCGGTTATAGCAAGTGTTCATCCAGAACAAGTTCGAATGATCACTTGGGAACAGTTTTATGAGGGTATGTGAGCAGTACTGTAATGTGTTCGATATGAACAGAATCAAGATAGAGTTCCTAGAAATGCGGATGACGCTGCAGATGTCAATTGACGAGGTGGTTGATAAATACATGGACAAGTTAAGGTTTGTGCAACAATGGGTGCCTGATGAACAATCAAGAATCCAGCATTTTATGAACATGATCTTGCCGGAATACAAGACCTTTGTGAGGTCAGCGCCGATGTTATCTCAGGCTTTTGTGATGGCAAAGATGGTAGAAAGTGATGTAAGAGCAGCTAGGGGTATGAACTTTGGAAGTGTTGCACCACAGGGTAGTCAGGCTACCAGCCAGTCGGGTTCAAAGTCTAAGAAATCGTTTAGGTTTAGAAAAAGGGTAAAAGTAATCAAGGTAGTTCATGTTCAGGTTCTGGTAAGAGAGAATGGTGTAAAGGTTGTAAGTCTTCTCACAGTGGGCAGTGTTCTGAGGCAACGAGAAGATGTTTGAGATGTGGTATGGTAGGTCATGAATCTCAGGGGTGTTCCTTCAGGGAAAATGTCTGTTGGAGTTATCATCAGTCGGGTCACCGTTCAGCTAGTTGTCATGTGTTAAAGGGCGTAAGTTCCGGGGCAGGGACAGGTGCACGTTTAGAATCTGTCGGGGGTTACACAGCCTCAAGTGGATAGAAGAGAAAGAACCCGCCGAGTGCAGAAGCCAGGGCTTTTCAGTTGATAATTGAGGTCGCAACTAATAATGATGACGTCATAACCGGTATGTTCTTGATCAACTCAATACCTGCTAGAGTATTGTTTGATTCGGGTGCAAATAGGACGTTTATGTCTATAGATTTCTGTACTAAATTAGGATTACCTGCTACTATGTTGCCTGAGCCTGTTAGAGTAGAGGTAGCTGATGGTAAGACGGTTTCAGTTACAACGTATGTGTCTAGGGCTAGTATAGAAATTGATGGAAGACCGCTTGCTATGTCGTGTTTAGTATTGCCTATCCCTAGTTTCGATGTAGTGTTAGGAATGAACTGGATGAGCCTAAATAAGGCCCACATTAAGTGTGATAAGAAGATTGTAACCTTTCTTTTGAATGATAGAACCCATATTGTGGCCCGAGGGGAACAAAGTGGGTTCAATTTTCCATTGATCTCTATGATGAAGGCGAAGAAGTCACTTTCTAAGGGGTGTGAGTCTTTTATGGCTTATGTTATTGACGCTAAGATAGAGAAGAGATCTATTACTGATATTCCAGTGGTTACGGAATTTCCTGAGGTATTTCCTAAAGAATTACCGGGGTTGCCTCCGGTAAGAGAAGTAGAGTATAAGATTGAGTTGGTTTCGGGAACAACTCCAGTAGCTAAGGCACCTTATAGGTTAGCACATTCTGAAATCAGAGAGATGATGTCTCAGATACAAGAATTGTTAGACAGAGGGTTTATAAGACCGAGTTCTTCACCGTGGGGTGCGCCGGTATTGTTTGTAAAGATGAAATACGGTACTCTGAGAATGTGTATAGATTATCGAGAATTGAATAGGAGAACGGTTAAGAATAAGTATCCGTTGCCTAGAATCGATGATCTGTTCGATCAGCTTCAGGGTGCGTCGTACTTTTCAAAGATAGATCTTAGATCTGGGTATCATCAGGTTCGGGTTGCAGAATCAGATATACCGAAGACCGCGTTCAGAACGAGATATGGGCATTACGAGTTCTTGGTTATGCCATTTGGGTTAACGAATGCTCCAGAAGTTTTCATGGATCTGATGAACTGAGTTTGTAAGCTGTATTTAGATCAGTTTATTATTGTGTTTATCGATGATATATTGGTGTATTCAAAGACAGAGGCTGATCATGCGACACATCTTCGATTGGTGTTAGAGTTATTAAAGAAAGAGCAGTTATACACAAAGTTCTCAAAGTGTGAGTTTTGACTTCGAGAGGTGCAGTTTCTGGGTCATGTTATCTGTGAGGCAGGTATTAAAGTGGATCCGTCAAAAATAGAAGCGGTAATGGGTTGGAATTCGCCGAAGACGCCGATAGAAGTTAAGAGTTTCTTGGGTCTTACGGGTTATTATCGCCGATTTATAAAAGATTTTTCTAAAATAGCGGGTCCGTTGACTAAATTGACCAGAAAAGATGTAAGTTTCCGATGGAGTGATCAACAGGAACAGGCTTTTTAGATGCTCAAACAGTTGTTGTGTCAAGCTCTAGTGTTAGCATTACCAGAGGGTTCAGATGACTTCGTGGTTTATTGTGATGCATCAATTGCCGGATTAGGGTGTGTACTGATGCAGAGAGATAAAGTTATCACGTACGCTTCTCGTTAGTTAAAGACACACGAACGTAACTAGCCGGTTCATGATTTAGAAATGGCAGCAGTGGTATTTGCGTTAAAGCTATGGAGACATTATTTATATGGTACAAAGTGTGTAATATGTACAGATCATAAGAGTCTTCAGTATATTTACATGCAGAAAGAACTAAATATGTGACGGAGACGGTAGATAGAGCTTATAAAAGACTACAATTGTGAAATATAAGTATCATCCAGGCAAAGCAAATGTTGTTGCTGATGCTTTAAGTCGTGAAAAGACTGTGGAGACCAGAAAGTTTATGAGAACCGAAATAGTTTCAGACCTTATTGAACAGATAAGATAAGTTCAAGCCCGAGCTTTAATGGAGGAAAACTTGAAGACTGAACTGATGACCAAAATCAAGGACCAATTGACTGACGTTTCTCGTGGACTTAAGACATTTAAGAACCGAATTTGGGTGCCTATGCTTGGAGATTTAAGAAAATTGATCTTAAATGAAGCGTAAAAATCGAGGTTGACTGTCCATCCGGGTAGTATCAATATGTATAATGATTTAAAGCTGATGTATTGGTGTCCAACGATGAAGAAATATGTTGCGCAATTAGCAGAAAGATGTAATATTTGTTCTCAAGTTAAAGCTGAACACCAGATTCCTTAAGGTTCGTTACAATAATTGAAAATTCCAGAGTGGAAATGGGATCATATTACGATGGTTTTGTAACCAAGTTACCTAGATCTCAGAGAGGTAATGATATGATATGGGTAATTGTTGATCGACTGACGAAAAGTGCACATTTCTTAGCTACAAAAGAGACAGCTTCGTTGAGTACTTTGGCAGAATTGTACTTGAAAGAAATAGTTAGTCGACATGGAGTTTCGTTGTCTATCGTATCTGACAGGGATTCTAGATTTGTGTCTAAATTCTGGAACATCTTACAGAAAAGTTTGGGAACGAGGGTAAACCTGAGTACAGCATATCATCCATAGACCGACGATCAGAGCGAGCGTACAATACAGACACTAGAGGATATGCTTAGGTCCTGTGTGTTAGAGTACGGTGGTCCATGGGATATACATATACCTTTGATCGAGTTCTCCTACAACATTACTTACCATTCGAGTATTGGTATGCCACCTTATGAGATGTTGTACGGTCGCAAATGTAGAACGTCGACTTGTTGGTTAGAAGCCGGAGAGAAACAGTTTGCAGGTCCAGAATTTGTTCAGATAATAGCATACAAGGTAGCAATAGCACGTGAAAAGTTGAAAGTGGCACGTGACAGACAGAGAATGTATGCCAATCCACGTAGACGTCCAGTTAATTTTGAGGTGGGTGATCGTGTTTACTTGAAAGTTTCACCATGGAAGGGTGTTATTAGGTTTGGTAAGCGAGGTAAGTTAGCTCTGAGGTACATTGAGCCGTTCAAGATTATCCATAGGGTTAATGATCAGACGGTTGTGCTAGAACTTCCAGGAGAGTTAGCAGGGATACACAACACTTTCAATGTGTGTTACCTTAGGAAGTGTAAGGTCGATGATGAAACGCAACTGGTTCCGTTGAGTGATTTGAGGGTGGACTTGAATCAAAAGTTAGTTGAAGAACCGGTTAGGATTGTTGATAGAAAGGTGACAAAGCTGAGAAAGAAAGAGATCCATATGGTGCTTGTTGAGTGGAAGCATAGTTTAGGATCGAACCTTACGCGGGAGACTGAAGAGCTAATGAAAGCTCGTTATCCACGTCTGTTTGATCAAGATCAGATTTCGAGGACGGAATCTTCTTAAAGGGGGTGTATTTGTAACATCCTCAGATCGGGCATAGATGTAAGATGACCTTTTTGCCCTTAGGCATAATTGTGTGGTTAATTATGCTTTTATTTTAGTTGAATAATTTATATTATTTTATTATTTGGTTAAGACCAGTTAGTGACAAGGGTCACAGAACAGGTTCGTTTATTTAATTTGGACTCCGTTAGGGCAGTCAAATTAAGTACGAAAGTTATCTGATAACTGGTAAATACCCGTGTGTGATGGGGTATGGCATTTTAACCCCAAATAATGTGTATTGTGTAGCTCCTTCTCTCATTTATCCACCTCTCTCTAGAATCTTCACCAAACACCCCGTACTCTCTTCTTCCTCACCATCTCAATCCCTAAATCATTTGATCTCAAATTGAAGCTTGATTTTAGTGTCAAATCGTTCTTTGTGTTGTTGTGATTCTAACAAGGTAAAGCTTGTTCGATTTCATGATCAAATATGTGTCAAAATGGGTTTTAAAGTTAGATTTTGTCAAAGTTAGTTTTTGGTGCCAAATTGGTAGATTTTGATGTTGTTTGAGTGTAATATTTGTGGGTTTAAGTCCCAAAAGGTTTTTTTGCAAAAGATGTAACCATTTTCAGGGGCAAAAATGAGTCCAAAATTGAGATTTGGTGAATTGGGGGTGAAACCCGTGGGTTTTGCAGCATCAGCTGCGGAAGAACACACTCGGCCGACTGTCTTTGACAATCGACAGAGTGACTCTGACGATCGACCGGTTGAGTGACACACTCGACCGAGTGTGTATGAGTTCTGGCCAGATGATTTAATTTAGTCAGTCGACCGTGTGAGATGACACTCGACCGAGTGTGTGGACACAGTCGACCCACTGTGTGACTCAGTCAACCGTGTGTCTTTATGGGCAGAATGTTTTACCAAGTGTTGATGTCTAGCCGTTATGCTGCCTGAGTGACTTATGATAATCAGGATGTAAATTCTAAAAATGCATAAGTATTAGGTGGACTTTTAGTGACACTTTTTGTTACTGATTTCTCTACTATGCTGTTTTGTGTTAACAGACAGAAACTAACTTGAATTGTCTTATGTTCAGGTGATAAGGATAAGGAAGCCGCTCAGTGATAAATTAGTTGAGCTAGTTGCTGGTATTCGGTGAGTGAGTCTATCTTCGGATAGAGTATTAAGTAGCTGACACGCTACTTGTTCAGACTCTTTACTTTTATGTTTATGCCCTGTATGAATACCATGTGTAGTTAGATATTGACATGCTAGTTAGAACGATTGCATGACTGATTATATGTGATCTTATGTGCGCATTGTTAGTTGGACACCAACCGAGGCGGCAAGGTTGGGAACCCACCGAGGCGGCAAGGTAGGGTTGGTGTGAGGTCGACCGTGGTAGCCTGGTCGGGTCTTGATGTTACTGATTGTTCAGTATATCATAGAAGGACGCATGTGTTGCGTCTGGATGGTTATGCAGTGGATTCAGTAAAGCGGACTATTGGTAGACTGTAGCCTGATCAGCTAAGTCGTGTGCTCGTACAAGCCGCCGGTCCTCATATTGTCAGTTGTTGTATGCTAGTTCAGGATGTTAGCATATCTGTGACCTTTGCATGTTCAGTTGCTTATGCTTGGTCTGTTAGATAGTATCCATTCACTTAGCAGTTGTGCTAATTCCCCCACATTTCCACCCATTACAGGTTTAGGTACTGCTGTTTAGGACGGGTGTTGCGGACGGGTTAGAAGACATGTTTGACTATACGTGGGACTCTGATGTTTGCCCTTTTGTATTATTATTATGTAACATCGTCGTTTTGGAATACTGTAATAACGTTAACTAAGTTGATTTGATAACTTTGGTTTGTAAAGGTTAAACAGGGTATTTTGTTAATTATCTGTACTTTCGCTGTGTTTAAAAAAAAATTAAAAAATCAGGGTGTTACATTTATGAACCCGTCCGTTAAAATACGTATCTCAAATGTCAAAAAGTTGATATACTTTAAATTTATTTAAATATCGTATTTTTTATTTAGTATAGATATTTGATAGTTTATTTAAATTAAGTTATATAACTAATTTCATTTAAAGTTTATTCATTTATTTTTATACATTTCACACACACATTTGTGTTATGGAGTAAAATTTATGCTCAAATATAATCTTATGTATTAGGGTGCATATCATGTTTACTACTTTTTATGTGTATACATACTAATAGCTGATAATAATATTGTCAGATTTAATATTTAAGTAATTGTATTGTACTTATAATATGATTAAACAATTTTAACTTTTATATTTATATTATTTTATTTATTTATTTATTTTAAGTTATCATTTTATTTTATATTTGTTAACGTCACATGTGAAGTTCTATTGCTCATGTAATTTTATTTTTGTTTATAATTATATAATTTTACTTATTTAATTTATATTTAAAGTAACTGTATTTTATTTAGAATATGAATAGTTTCTTTATTTGGGAAAATCAATTAAATAGATGGGAAAAAGAATAAAATGACACGTGGCAAGAATAAAGTAGGTTTTGACACGTTAGCATAATGACACGTAGTTTATATAATGTATAGATAGATAGATAGATAGATAGATAGATAGATAGATAGATAGATAGATAGATAGATAGATAGATAGATAGATAGATAGATAGATAGATAGATAGATAATGACTAAAGTCTGAAAACCTAGTGACTTAATAAATTGGGATAAATCAAAAATATTCCGTTTTAATTAAAAAACAATAAAAATTTGATATTTTTATCTTTTTAAAGAATACATATAATGCTATCTTTGTGTTATAAGACTCCTCTAGCCTCAACAATTAATGGGCTACAGAGGAAGTGTTTATACTTCATACATAACTGCAGGTGGCAATCTTGACCATTTACGATTATGAATGAGTTGATTTGGGTTGTATTTGGTCTCAAACATGTCGAATCAAATTATCAACTATAATGGTTTGGGCTGTCTCCAGTCTTAAACGGGTCAAATCAAAATACTGTATCAACTAGAATGAGAATGGGTCAAACAGCTGAAAGTCAACTCAAACCTCATTTTTTAGCATACAGCTAACAGCTTCATGGATTGTTTTATTAATAAGATTCAGATCATTATCGCCATAAAAATCATTATCATTATAGTTTTAATAAAAAAATGGGCAGAAAGATGTATGTGGGGTTAACCCAACCTAAACAGACGTTTCAACCCATTATACCAATGGCACATTGGCGTTTCGACACAATGTGTAGCCTAATTATTAGTTGTTTTAAGACACATAAGATTTTTCCTAAAATAATAGTAATAAAAGCTGATCAACTATTTATATCATTAATGAGACCTGCTGACCGCTTACAAAAAAGGGAAACTAAATTTGTCCACCATTTCTGCAAGTTGTAAACAAGGAGACTTTGATTGAATAGGCATGAGGAGCAAATCATCTTCAAAGCAAAACAAAATTAGCCTAGTAAGTTTATCAACGGATAAACACAAAGTTGATAAGGTTAAAGAAGAACCGCATCTATCCAGTGCATACCTACGTAGCCTAGTCAAATACTTAACCACTACAAAAACAACCAAAGATTCATTCAAAGGCAACATGAAGTCATCTGAAACTTTAAACGCGATTGAGAAACATAGTACTAACGATCGTAGCAGTATGCATCCACAATCACCACCATTACTAGAACCACCCAAGAAACAAGTTAGAAGAAGATAACACATGCATAAACCTTATCAAGAAAGGCTTTTAAATATGGTTGAGGCTCGAAAAGAAATTGTCACTACGCTTAAGTTCCATTGAGCTTCCATGAAACAACAAGAATCGGCGATTAAACACGAACCACAATTAGAGCAACCATCTTTAGTAATAAAAGAAAAGCTAAAAATTGAATCTAGAATAAATCCTAGAGCTTATCCTTCTTCCACCACCACCACTGCCGCCACGGCCGCCAGAACAACGAGTTTATCCAACAATTCTCTAGATCATTATCCAACTTTATCTTGGCATATGTCTACAATAAGTCCTCCCCCTCTACCATGACTATATCATGCAAATCTTGATCCTACACTTCCTAATCAAACTTTAGGTTTGAATCTCAATTTTCAAAATTTTAATAACTTGGATGTTAGTCTTTATCACAATTGTGACGACCCAGAAAATTTCGACTAATTTTAAATCAAACTTTCGATACGATTTAATATTTTTGACACGATAACCAAAGTTTGTTAGTTGAGTCTCAAAAATTTTGAACTGTTATCATATATGCAATTACCCTTCGACTATTTTCGACGATTCACGAATAACTATTTGTAAATAGATGCATATATATTTAAAAATAAATATAAATATATATATATAATTTGAAACATTTAATTTGTTATATTATTATTATTATTAATATTACTAATATTATTGTTATCATTATTAATATCATTATTATTATAATTAGTAGTAAAATTATAATTTTAGTTATTATTATGATTACTAAAAATTATCACTTTTTAAAAAAATTATTATTATCTTTATTTAATTTACTTTTATCATTATTCTTATTATTATTAGTATTATTTTGATATTATTAATATTATTATTTCTATAATGATTATTATTAGTATTTTTATTATTATTAATATATTTATATTTAGTTTTATTAAATATAATAGGTAAAAACAAATTAGATCGTACAAGTTGTTACATATCACAATCAAATATATATATTTACTTCTCTCTTTTCTGTATTTCTGTTTTACCCGTGATTATATGTCGAACCTTTCCATCACTATATGACAGTTGAGCAATTCACCTGTTAAGGAAATAATTCAACTTTACACTATCAATATTATAGTATATCATATCTAGATATTTGAGATTCTGTTTTTCATTTAATTGTCCACTAACTAAGTACTTATATATTTAATATATATGTATACATATAGAGATATGATAGAATGGAAAAATCACACAAACATCTTATCTCCTTCACCATCCTCAAACCCACACTTTAAGCTTATCGATCATCATAGCCAACCGACACTAGAACCATTTGATACTACTCTTCAAACATCCCATGTTGATATCCTTCTAACACGATAACCATCACTTCTCATAATCATCAAACCACCCTTTAAACCTATTGATTTCTCTTGTTCTTGAACGAGTACAAACCAACCCGATCACCACCTTATGCTTGTTTATGCTATTCTTTGTTTCTGTTTTTCCGATCGAAGGTCACCCGAGACCAAAGCATAACCATAACTATAATTATAATCATCACCTTAAGTTCACCATCTTCGTTACTATGGTGGAAGAATAAAACAAAACCGCTATTGTTGCTCATGTTCAACCTACAACAAAAACGAAACACCCTTGTTTGTCGAAGATCTGTGGTTAACGAAAACCCACTCAAGAACCTAAACCCAATCGGGTTTCTCTCCTATTTCTCCTGTTTTGAATACAATAACAACCACCACCACTGTTTTCACCGTCCTCCATCCACCACCACCGGTTACCATCAACCACCGTAAGCTTCCACTACTCTATCTCTCTCTCTCTCTATATATATATATCACTCTCTCTCTCTCCTATTTTGCTCGATAACCATCATCTAGCACCATTAAAGAGAGATTTCTCCTACTGCTATAATCGACCTGAACAGCTGCAACCATTAAAACACCATCGATTACATCACCACCATTTCATCAAACCACCATCGTGAGCCTGTTTTTCTGTTTTCTTGTTCGAATATAAAACCCATCATGATCATCTTCATTAAAACCCTCACTAGACCACCTGCAAATAACTGCTGTTACCATCGAAATAACCAAGGAGAAAACAAAACCCATTTGTGTACTATTGCGGTTTCTTGATGTGGATGCACTAAACTAAAAGCCATCGTTTCTGTTTTTCCAATCGATAGTAATAGAAACCGAAGTCTTCCAGTCTGTTGCCACTACTGCTAATCAGGTTCTTGCTTGATACCCTATTGCTGCGTACTTATTATTTTCAAACAGACCCAAACCGAAGGGTTGCTACTGCTATTTCTCTTCTGCATTTTTATCAAAACTAAACCGAAGTATTTCATCAACTGCTATTGCGTGTTTCTCCTTTTCCCTTTGTGGCCGACAGGAAAAGCCCTCTTGTGATTAAATAATACGACGGCTAAGTTGGGCCGAGAGTCTTTCTCTGTTTGGGCTGAGATCTTATTTTTGGGCCATTGTATGCATTCGGGCTGTTGATTACAGCATGGACTGAAGCCTTTTATTTTCTGATTGGGCTATGGGCTTTTATTTAATAGTTGGGTCGAGGGGTTGATAACAAGGATGGTGGTGTGAAGAAACGTAAATGACGATGATCAAAATTATAAAACCAAAACTTAATTGGTTGTGATGGTTGTTAAATTCACTGGTAGATTGATTTGTTGAAGAAGAAGGAAATGGAATTTTGGGTTAAATAAAATTGAATTGAATTACGAATTAAAACAGAAAAGTATTAGCAGAGTAGTTGGTTTGGTGTTGTTTCGTGTTATCAAGAGGTCACGGATTCGAGCCTAGGCTGAGGCATTTATTTTTTTGAAACTTGTTTAAAGGTAGCCCTCTTTTCTTATTACTATTATTATTATTCTTATCATTATTATTTTTATTATTACTATCATAAGTATTAGTATTATTATTAGTAGTATTATTATCATTATAGTTATTAATATAAATATTAGTATAATTATTATTAGTAAAATCATTATTTTTAGAGTTATTATTATTATTGTTCATTATTATTAAAAGTATCATTTTTATGAAAATTATCATTTTTATAACTATTATTATTATTATAGGATGAAATAACTTTTTATTTATTATTATCAATATTATTTTATCAAATAACTATTAGTTATATAAAACCATATTTACTACATATAACATAACTATATTAATATTTTTATAATAAATATTAATAAATGTAATTAATTAGGTTATTAATGAAACACATAATTAAGATAACAATTAATTCACTAATAATACATAATTTTGTTCGATTATCATTATATGTGTTAATATATATATAAATGATATAGGTTCGTGAATTCGAGACCAACCCTGCATTGTTCAGTTCCATCGTATGCTATTTTTACTACAAAATATCGTATCGTGAGTTTGTTTGCTCCCTTTTTACTAAATGCTATTGCAATATATATTTTGGGACTGAGAATACATGCGCTTTTATAAATGTTTTACAAAATAGACACAAGTACTTAAAACTCTATTCTATGTTGGATTATTATACCGGGTATCACCCCTTTTAGCTTGGTAGCCTAAGAATTGGTGTTTATTATAATTGTCACTGATAATGCTAAAAACGAACATATATTTCATAGCATTATTCCTCAAGAAAGACAAGCTTTTAGTTGCAATTGTTCTATTTACAAGTGATATTCGTTTAAATAATAAAAGGTGAAGACAAAAGACAGATTCGACGAATTGAAGACGCAAACGACCAAAAAGCTCAAAAGTACAAAAGACAATCAAAAAGGTTCCAATTATTGATAAGAAACGTCTCGAAATTACAAGAGTACAAGATTCAAAACGCAAAGTACAAAATATAAAATTGTACGCAAGGACGTTCGAAAATCCGGAACCGGGACCAGAGTCAACTCTTAACGCTCGACGCAACGGACTAAAAATTACAAGTTAACTATGTATATAAATATAATATAATATATAACTAATTATATTAATTATATATATATTATATATATATTATAAACCGTCGGTAAACAAAGAGCCAAACTCCTCTGAGCTGTAAAAGTAACCTCCGCGACTCGCGGAGTTTGAAGGCAAAATTCACCGCGAGTCGCGGAGCCCCAAAAAATGAAAATCCCTATAAAGCCAACCGAATTCTGATCGCAAATATCAAAAAAATCTATTTCTCTCTTCTCTCATATATACGTAAAATATATATATATAATTTATATTTTAATTTTAATTATAATTCTAATAATAAGGGTATGTTAGCGAATATTGTAAGGGTGTAAGTCGAAATTCTGTCCGTGTAACGCTACGCTATTTTTAATCATTGTAAGTTATGTTCAACCTTTTTACATTAATGTCTCGTAGCTAAGTTATTATTATGCTTATTTAAAACGAAGTAATCATGATGTTGGGCTAATTACTAAAATTGGGTAATTGGGCTTTGTACCATAATTGGGGTTTGGACAAAAGAACGACACTTGTGGAAATTAGACTATGGGCTATTAATGGGCTTTATATTTGTTTAACTAAATGATAGTTTGTTAATGTTAATATAAAGATTTACAATTGGGCGTCCCTATAAATTACCATATACACTCGATCGGACACGATGGGCGGGGTATTTATATGTACGAATAATCGTTCATTTAACCGGACACGGGAATGGATTAATAGCCACTAGAATAATTAAAACAGGGGTGAAATTACATTCAAGGGTAATTGGTGTAATTGTTAACAAAGTAGTAAAACCTTGGTTTACACGCAGTCGATAACCTGGTGTATTCATTAAACAAAGTATTAAAACCTTGTTACAATTCGAATCCCCAATTAGTTGGAATATTCAACTTCGGGTATAATAATAATTTGACAAGGACACTCGCACTTTATATTTATGACTGATGGACTGTTATGGACAAAAACCAGACGGACATATTAAATAATCCAGGACAAAGGACAATTAACCCATGGGGCATAAAACTAAAATCAACACGTCGAACATCATGATTACGGAAGTTTAAATAAGCATAATTCTTTTATTTCATATTTAATTTCCTTTATTTTATATTTAATTGCACTTCTAATTATCGCACTTTTATTTATTGTTATTTAATCGCACTTTTAATTATCGTACTTTTTAATTATCGCAAGTTTATTTTATCGCACTTTTATTATTCGCAATTTCATTATCGTTATTTACTTTACGCTTTAATTTAAGTCTTGTATTTATTTTATATTTTACATTAGGTTTTAACTGCGACTAAAGTCTTAAAATCGACAAACCGGTCATTAAACGGTAAAAACCCCCTTTATAATAATAATATTACTTATATATATGTTTGTATTTTTATAAAAGTAAACTAATATAGCGTTGAGCTTTGTTTAAAGATTTCCCTGTGGAACGAACCGGACTTACTAAAAACTACACTACTTTACGATTAGGTACACTGCCTATAAGTGTTGTAGCAAGGTTTAAGTATATCCATTCTATAAATAAATAAATATCTTGTGTAAAATTGTATCGTATTTAATAGTTTTTCCTAGTAAAATATAAACTATTTCGTATACACCTCGCATAACATCAAGTATTTTTGGCGCCGCTGCCAGGGACATTTCTAAACGCCGGAAGCGCAACGCTAATAATAAAAAAAAAGATTTTTAGCTTACTTCTATTAAAAATTCGTTTTTGTAAAAATACGTGTTAATTATTCAAAAATATAAAAAGAAAAACAAAAATATAAGTATTTTTTTTAAATATTTAAGTTTTATAAGTTTCTTTATTCTTATTTTAATTTATAAAAATATAAGTTTTATTAAATATCTTTTATATATAGAAAAAACAGAAAACAGAAAATAAAAAAAAAATAAATAAAGAAAAAACGCGTCGATTCAAACTGTGCCAGAATTGAATTTCTGAACCCCGCGACTCGCGGGGTTTTCTTCATTAATTACCGCGACTCGCGGAGACTTTCTGACACGCCGACAGAAGCCCTAATTCAGCATTTATTACGGATTATTATTAATTATTATTAATATAAACCCTAATTATGTATTATTATTATAATTAAGTTTTATTTTAAAATTTCTTTTTATTTAATTTGTTTTATTTTGTTTAAATTAGTTTTATTAAATTGTAAAATTAGTAGTTTTATTAAAAAAAAAATAATATAAAAATAATATTTTTATAAAAATTGTACTTTTTACAACTTTTTATATATTTTTATATTTTGTCCCTTTTTAATCATTGTAGCGTAATATTTGTATTTTTAGCTCATAATTAATTTTAAACTTAGTTTTTGCTATAGTTATTTTTACTCCTAGATTTTTAGGCTTTGCCGTAGAATTCCTTAAGTGCTTTTTCTTTAGACTAAGATTTAGGTGCTTTAGAATTTTGAGACGCCTTTTTAAGTTTTAGTTTCTTTTTAAGTTATTTCCATTTGGTATTTAGTTTTTCCTGTAAGCTTTAATATTTTTTTAGACACCTTTTACTATGTATCAATTATCATTCCAATTAGTAATTTCAATTTGCGATTATAATTTTAAGTTAGTTGTAGTAATAAGGTTAGGTTAGTCAAGTATTTTTAAGTTTTTATAAGTTTCTTTTATTTTTCCGTCACCTTTTATTTTTCAACCATTTTTTCTTTTTCGACCTTTTGTGACGAACTCTTTTTCTCTCTCATTTCTCGCTATTCTAGTTTTAGGACTTAGAATTTTTTCTACTTCTTATCTAAATTTTCTTAAAATTACGAAAATTTATTTTAAGTGGTTAAATTAATAGACATCAAAATTTTCTGGTTCGTAGTAATAGTTGGATTTGTACGTGGACCGGGTTATTGGAGCCAAACAGTCCTCAATTATATTGAGACCAAACGAATCCTGCCCCTCTGCTGCATCTTTTGGCTATTCGAAACGTGGGCAAAATCAGAAAAGTCTATTAATTGGATAACTTATTATAATTTTTCTTTCTTTTTAAAAACTAATAGGATATTCAGTGAATGCACCGAGCAAGACGTTCACCACCTTTTGTACGTTCACCACCTGTAACTAGATCAAGACATTTAGCAAATATAACCGCCGTTGATTTTTCTTTAGAATCGTCATCCAGTCGACCAAGTACTTCAGTTCAAATTTCCGATAATCCATTTTTTGAACCCAACATCACAATTGAGAATCCGGAGAATATTCAGGAACGGTTCGTAGATCCTGAACCATTAAACTTTCCTCCGGAGCCACCAATCATTCAAACAGAGATTGTTGAGGAACGAACCATTAAATCAGAATCATCTAGTGATACCGATTCAACAAATTCAATTATGGAGAATCTGGAACCTTTAAGTATGGAAGACCGAATGAGAGCTAAACGCACTGGCCAAGGTCACGCAATTACTCATCCAGACATTAATGCGCCAGATTATGAAATCAAAGGACAAATTCTACACATGGTGACTAATCAATGCCAATTTAGTGGTGCGCCGAAGGAAGATCCAAATGAACATCTACGTACCTTTAATAGGATCTGCACACTATTTAAAATCCGAGAAGTGGAGGATGAACAGATATATCTCATGTTATTTCCCTGGACTTTAAAGGGAGAAGCCAAAGATTGGTTGGAATCGTTACCTGAAGGGGCGATTGATACATGGGACGTTTTAGTTGACAAATTTCTTAAACAATTCTTTCCTGCATCTAAAGCCGTAAGACTTCAAGCAGAAATTGTTACGTTCACACAGAAACCAAATGAAACTCTATATGAGGCGTGGACAAGATATGGAAAGTTATTAAGAGGATGTCCGCAACATGGTTTAGACACCTGTCAAATAGTACAAATATTCTACCAAGGATGCGACATCACTACAAGGAAAGACATAGATATAGCAGCTGGTGGTTCTATTATGAAGAAAACCGGAACTGATGCTTACAAAATTATTGATAACACTGCTTCCCACTCACATGAGTGGCACCAAGAAAAAGACATCATTAGATCATCTAAAGCAGCTAGAGCCGATTCTAGCCATGACTTAGATTCCATTTCCGCAAAGATAGATGCTGTAGAGAGACGAATGGAAAAGATGACTAAAGATATTCACTCAATACGAATTAGTTGTGAGCAGTGTGGAGGACCACATTTGACAAAAGATTGTCTCAGTATTGAATTAACAATGGAACAAAGAGAGAATATTTCATACATAAACCAAAGGCCTGGAAATAATTATCAGAATAATTATCAACCGCCAAGACCAATTTACAATCAAAACCAGAATTATAACCGAAATATTCCATACAACAACCAACAAGGTCCTAGCAATCAACAAGTATCCAATAATACTTATAATCAGCAAAGACCGAATTTTCAAAACAAACCACCACAACAAACCGATGATAAAAAACCAAATTTAGAAGATATGATGACGAAGCTAGTTGAAACTCAAACGCAGTTTTTCACATCTCAGAAACAAACCAATGAACAAAATGCTCAAGCATTTAGAAATCAACAAGCTTCTATTCAAAATCTGGAACAAGAAGTGAGTAACCTAGCAAGGTTAATAGGTGAAAGAAAACCGGGAAGTCTACCTAGTGATACAAATGCTAACCCCAGGAATGAAACAGCTAAAGCTATTACCACAAGAAGTGGTACAACACTTAAACCACCTGAAATACCTGTAACTTCTGATGAAACTATTCCTACTCCACAAGAACCACAACCTGATCAAGATAAGGAAAAAGAACCGGTAGTTGAAAAGGTTAATGAAAATAACACAGTTAAGGATAAACCTTATGTTAAACCATACCAACCACCACTTCCTTACCCGAGTAAAATGAAGAAAGAGAAACTTGAAGCCGAGCAATCCAAATTCTTGGATATGTTTAAACAGATAAATGTAAATCTTCCTTTCATTGATGTGATTTCAGGAATGCCAAGATATGCTAAATTCTTGAAAGATCTAATCTCAAATAGAAAGAAAATGGAAGAACTCTCTGCTGTTACTATGAATGCTAATTGTTCAGCAGTGCTGTTGAATAAGATACCAGAAAAACTATCTGATCCAGGAAGTTTCACAATTCCATGTTTTCTGGGTAGTCTTAGTTCAATAGAAGCATTGGCAGACTTAGGTGCTAGTATAAATCTAATGCCGTATTCACTATACGCTAAACTAGACCTTGGAGAATTGAAACCAACCAGAATAAGCATACAACTAGCCGATAGATCAATAAAATATCCTAGAGGGATAATGGAGAACATGCTAGTTAAAGTTGGTACTTTAGTATTTCCAGTAGATTTTGTTGTTTTGGACATGGAAGAAGATTCTCAAGTTCCTCTCATATTAGGAAGACCATTCTTAAACACGGCTAAAGCAATGATAGACGTGTTCGGTAAGAAATTGACCCTAAGTATAGAGGATGAGAGTGTTACCTTTTCAGTTGATAGAGCAATGCAACAACCACAATCTGCAGATGATACATGTTATTATATTCAAACTATAGATGCACATGCAGAATTATTAGAAGAATTTCCAGAATTACAAGGAACAGGAGAATGTTCTTTAGGAGAAGGTAATGAACCAATTGATGAAGCTGAAATGTTAGCTACACTTATAGCTAATGGATATGAACCAACAACAGAAGAAATTCAAATGCTAAAAGAAGAAGACAGATATCGATATAAATCATCGATAGAAGAACCTCCGAAATTAGAGTTAAAACCACTTCCAAACCATTTGGAATACGCTTATTTACATGGTGAATCTGAATTACCTGTAATAATATCGTCTTCTCTTACTGAAAATGAGATATCACAACTCATTTCTGTGTTGAAAGCTCATAAACCAGCCATTGCATGGAAGATTCATGATATTAAAGGAATAAGTCCTTCGCATTGCACACATAAAATCCTTATGGAAGAAGGTCATAAAACGTATGTGCAACGCCAACGAAGACTAAATCCTAATATGCAAGATGTAGTTAAGAAAGAGATTATTAAACTGCTAGATGCAGGTTTAATTTATCCAATCTCTGATAGTCCATGGGTAAGCCCAGTTCAATGCGTACCTAAGAAGGGTGGCATGACTGTCATTACAAATGAGAAAAATGAGCTTATTCCTACTAGGACTGTAACAGGATGGCGTGTATGTATTGATTATAGAAAATTAAATGACGCCACCAGAAAAGATCACTTTCCCTTACCTTTCATAGATCAAATGTTGGAAAGATTAGCCGGAAATAGTTACTATTGTTTTCTAGATGGATTTTTCGGATATTTTCAAATTCCAATAGCACCCGAAGACCAAGAGAAAACCACATTTACGTGCCCTTATGGTACTTTTGCTTACAAACGCATGCCATTTGGACTTTGCAACGCCCCTGCAACCTTTCAAAGGTGTATGATGGCGATTTTTCACGACATGATAGAAGAATGCATGGAAGTATTCATGGATGACTTTTCAGTCTTCGGTGATACATTTAAATCATGTCTAGTTAATCTGGAACGAATGCTAATTAGATGCGAACAATCAAATCTAGTACTTAATTGGGAGAAATGCCATTTCATGGTTAAAGAAGGCATCGTTCTTGGACATAAAATTTCAAAAGAAGGAATTGAAGTGGATAGAGCTAAAGTAGATGTAATTGATAAACTTCCACATCCCACCAATGTTAGAGGAGTTAGGAGTTTTCTAGGGCATGCCGGTTTTTACCGACGTTTTATAAAAGATTTTTCTAAAATTGCCACTCCTATGAATAAACTCCTAGAAAAGGATGCGCCATTCATCTTTTCAGATGAGTGTATCAAATCTTTTAATATTCTTAAAGAGAAACTCACTAATGCGCCGATCATGATAACACCAAATTGGAATCTACCATTTGAACTAATGTGCGATGCAAGTGATTTCGCAATGGGAGCCGTTTTAGGACAAAGGATTGAAAAACGATTTCAACCTATATATTATGCTAGTAAGACATTACAAGGAGCACAAACGAACTATACAACTACTGAAAAAGAACTCCTTGCTATTGTCTTTGCTTTTGACAAATTTCGATCATATCTCGTTCTAGCAAAAACGGTGGTCTATACCGACCATTCTGCTCTTAGATACCTATTTTCAAAACAAGATGCTAAACCAAGATTAATCCGTTGGATCTTACTCTTACAAGAGTTTGATATTGAAATCCGAGATAAAAGAGGAGCAGAAAATCTCGCCGCTGATCATCTTTCTCGTCTTGAAAATCCCGAATTAGAAGTTCTGAATGAATCGGCCATACAAGACAACTTTCCTGATGAATATCTATTGAAGATAGATTATAAAGAAATCCCATGGTTTGCAGACTATGCAAACTACTTATTTTGTGGATTCCTTGAAAAAGGATTATCGTACCAAAGACGAAAGAAATTCTTCAGTGATATAAAACACTATTTTTGAGAAGATCCACATCTATTTAAAAGTTGTCCCGATGGAATAATACGCCGATGTGTATTTGGAGATGAAGCTAGTAAAATTTTAAACCATTGTCACACAGGACCAACAGGAGGGCATTATGGGCCTCAACTAACAGCAAGAAAAGTTTATGAAGCTGGATTCTATTGGCCTACAATTTACAAAGACGCACACCTTCTTTGCAAATCCTGTGATGCATGTCAAAGGGCCGGAAAAATAAGTCAACGTGATGAAATGCCACAAAATGTCATCCAAGTATGTGAAGTATTTGACATTTGGGGTATTGACTTTATGGGTCCATTTCCAAAATCTCATAATAATCTATATATACTCGTAGCCATTGATTATGTATCTAAATGGGCGGAAGCACAAGCTCTCCCAACTAACGATGCACGAGTTGTAGTCAACTTTTTAAAACGTCTTTTTGCAAGGTTTGGAACACCGAAAGCTTTAATAAGTGATCGGGGTACTCATTTCTGTAATAATCAACTTGAGAAAGTTCTTAAAAGATATGGAGTAACTCATAAAATCTCCACCGCATATCATCCACAAACAAGTGGACAAGTTGAAAATACCAACCGAGCTTTAAAACGTATTCTAGAGAAAACCGTAGTATCAAATCCGAAGGAATGGTCCATTAAATTGGAGGATACACTCTGGGCTTTTAGAACAGCTTACAAAACTCCAATTGGAACCACACCTTTTAGACTTGTTTATGGAAAAGCATGTCATCTTCCAGTAGAAATTGAACACAAAGCATTTTGGGCTTTGAAAACATGTAATCTTGATTTACATGAAGCTGGACGTCTACGATTAAGTCAACTAAACGAATTAGAAGAATTAAGACATAAAGCATACGAAAATTCGTTAATCTATAAGGAAAGAACGAAGAAATGGCATGATAAAAGAATCAGAAGTTCAAAAGAATTTAAAGAAGGAGACAGAGTTCTTCTTTTCAATTCACGATTCAAGCTATTTCCTGGAAAATTGAAATCAAGATGGTCTGGACCATTCATAGTCAAAAGAGTTTTCCCATACGGAACGATAGAATTAATAAATTCAAATGGGATTGAATTTAAAGTTAATGGTCACAGAGTTAAACATTACATACATGGTCCGATGGAAGTCGACAATGAAGTTAATCACAATTTCGACACCACAGCTAACTAAGTGTGGGGAGAATCAAGTCTTTAAAGGATAATATGTATTTCTGTTAGAGTTAGATTGTCTGTTTTCGTGTAGTTCTCGGAAATGGAACCCGAATGGTCTTTCCCTAGCAGACCCTAAAGAACTAGTCTTCTCCCCCCATTCTGAATTTTTATTTTTTTTAGGTTTTTACGAAATGAAGACTGCCTGTGAACTAAACCATGGTCTAATGCTACACGCTTTGATCACTAAACGTAATAATGACATACTCCCGAGTGAAATAGTATCAGTAATCAGAGAAAGAATGGACGGAGTTAGAAAAGAATCCAGATGCGAAGATAATAAGTTACAATTTGGTAAAGGAAAATCAAAATCCGCAGCGAAAAGAAGAGCACGACACCTAGAACGATGTCACAAATGCGGAAAATGGTCACATGGAGGTAAATGTTCAAATAATCAAACCTATTCAAATACCGAATTTGTTACTTTATGCAGAGACGGACCGTTCATATATTTAGAAGAAAAGACACTGAATGCTCGAGGTTACGCCTATGTAGCCATGGAAAATCAATTAAACCGACTATCTTATGAATGGGATAGATCATATAACTAAGAAATCTATTTCACAGGTATGTCTGTACAGTTTTTATTTTTATTTTTATTTTTAACCTTTTGATAATAAACGCTAATTTGTTCGCTAAAAAGTATTAAATTGGTATTGAATAAAATTAGGTTTGGCGACCGAAATTATTGATATCATTCAAAAATTTATTACATCACTGCGAAATTTAACGTTTATTCTTAAGGTATAAATATCTTTAAACAATCAACCCAAAATATTTCAAAAATTCGTCATGAGTTAAATTAGGTCTTGGAACCGAAATTACTTTACCGAAAAGAGGGGCGCATATTTTTGATAATATTTGATTGATTAAAGTGGGATAAAAAGACAAAAAGATTTTTAATTTTATTTTTACCATGTTTTTAAAATTAATATTTAAATCTTAAATTAATATTGTAAACTTTATAAAAACAATATATTTAAAATTGTAAATATTTGAAAAATTAATATAAGTTTGATATGATTTTTTGAATTTTTAAATTAAGTTTGGTGTGAACTTTTAATTTTTAAAATATAAATTCTTAATTTTATGCATTTTAAATTTTAAGTTTGGTGTGAATTTTTAATAATAATTTTGAATTTTATATTTAAGTTGTGTGAATTTAAAAACAAAAATTTACTTTATCTCATTAAGTTAAGAATATGATTTTTAAAATTCGTCGTAAGTTGAAGACTAGGTCTTTGAACCGAAATTGCTTTACCCGAGGGAGGGACGAGAACTTTTATTATCATTATTTTTAATCTTATTGAATTAAAGTATGCCAAAAACATTGAAAAAACCCAAAAATCTTAGCTTTTAAAACAATCGCTACAAAAAGACAAATTTTAAAATTTTGTCGAAGGACGGACTAGGACATCAATCCGAAACGACCTCGTCCTAAATAACAAGGGAAACAAAATTTTAAAATTAATTACTTAATTGTTTTAATAAGTTAATGATTATAAAAAAAATATATATACCAAACTCCGCGACTCGCGGAGTTTGGAGGGTAAATCCCCGCGACTCGCGGAGGAGTCGGATTACAGAAAAAAAAAATAAGAGCTGCAACAGCTCAGTTTCACACTCCACAAACTCAAAAACTGCTGCGAAAAAACTCCGAAAAACCACCCAAAAACACCCCAAAAATCACAATTTTTAACCGTTAATCACCAAATCTTTTGCTAAAATCATGTTGAGAAGGATGCTATCTAAGAATTACTCAAGAAAAACGGTAAATTTCTACACCTAAACACCATTTAATCCGAAATTTGGTGTTCTTGAGCAAATTTTTTCCCAATTTGATTTTGATGCTTTTTAGTGTAATTAAGCTTAAATTGTTTATGTATTATGCTTGTATAACCTAGATTGATGCTGTTTAACATGATTAGAAGCCTTAAACTTCAAATTTTGAGTAATCTAGGGTTTGTGTTCTTGAGCAATTTGGGGCTTTTTGATATAAACAGGTTATGGCCGATTTTTGTCATGAATTGTTGCTAAATTGAGTAGTGTAACATGTCTAGGTAGTTAAATGATCCAAACTTTGAGCCTAAACATGATTTTGAGAATTAAAGTGGACTTTTTCAAGTCTAAAATTCATGAACTTGATTTTTGAAAGATAATGCCATTTGAGACTTGTTTAATTGCTAGTAATGATTATTTTGACATGTTATTTGAGTTGAATGCTTATGAACTTGGCGAACATTTTCGTATATGCTTATTTGAAAAAGTGTAGATTTGATGAAAATATGAAAATGAGCTTAAGTTTGATATAAATTGATAATGTCATTGTAATTATTTTGATTGATGATTTTGCTGACACTAATGCATATTTGGATGCACAAAAATTGTGTTTGATGTGTTTTGCAGAATGAAATGGGTGAATCTTCATCCCAAGCCCGCAATGCTCCTGCTGAGAATTTGGAACAACAGGAGGTGGATAACTACTACAAACAGGATATACCTCATCCAGTCATGACCTTTTCTGATATGCACTTGGAAGAGTTGCACCCGAACCTGAGATTTGACAGACTTTGGATAGATTATCCAAAATATCAAAGGGGTTTGCATACTCTTCATTCTAAGGTTGTTGAGGTACCAAGGGTCATAGAATGGGGACCCTTAGAAGCTGTAGAATTGGCCGGGCCAATTAGGGAATTACTTGTACAGAGGTATGGTAATTCTTCTTTTAATGACTGGGTACATTTATTCACCATACGTAGACCTGTATATAAAGTATGGTGTGAAGAATTGTTATGTAGTATAGAGTTGAATGATCGGGTAGCTAGTTTAACCGATCGTTCTTTTATTAGATTTTTGTTAGGCGGTTCGATGCGCCACATGTCTTTACTGGACATGGCTCAGGCTTTACGTATATATACGCCTGAGGAGTTAGCGTCTGCCGATTGTAGAGGATTGATACTAAACGGTAGAAAGATAGATGAAAATTTTGATACACACGGTGTGTGGAGTCAAATGACAAGCCATCACCGTTTCAAAGGGGGAAATTACTCTTATTTGGATATAGATAGAGCCGAATTAAGAGTGATACATAGGTTTTTAGCTAATTCGATTACACAAAGGGGTAAAAACAAGGAAAAAGTAAATGAACAGGATTTGTTTTACCATATGTGTATTCGAGACCCACAAAGCGCTGTAAGTATACCATATTGTGTGGGTTATTATTTATCAGCTATGGTTCGGGGGATGCGACCGCATAGCATAATAGGAGGTGGTATTTTTATTACTTTGATTGGTGAATATCTCGGTGTGGATATAAGTCGGGGGGGATTATTAGTAGAAGAACCAGAACCCCGCGATACTATAGGTTTAAATGTATACCATGGTGCGAAAGTTTTGAAAAGGCGAAATAACGCCGCAGTACGATACCATGGTAGACATCCACAGGTGGAGAGAAACCAGCAGCAAGGTAATGTAGGAGGGGGGAATGAGATGCAAGAAATGCATAGGTTTATAGCTTCTCAGGAATACGAAAATGCTAGACAGAGAGCATTTGAAGATTGGCAAGTTCATCAGAACCAGATCATAGCTCATTGCCAACATATAGGTAGAAACTATATTCCTACACCGAAACCCATCTTCCCTCCTTGGTCTATAGAGATGCAGCCACCATATCCTACGTATGACCCTGCCGAAGCATTCTATAGCACTTATGGTTATGCCTGGAACCCCTATTGGTACCAATATCATCCTTAGTTTACTTATTATTTTTTATTATTTTGTAATTTGTAATTATTGATACGTTTAATACTTTTGTTAATATTGTAATCATTTTTATAATTATCTAACTTTTATTCTTAGATTTTAATAATTTTTGAATGTGGGGTAATATACCAAACTTCAAAAATATGTATATATGTTTGCAGTTTATCTTATGTACACAACAGGGTAAAACAACACATTTTCAAAGACTGGCATTAAGTTCAGCAAAAGCAACTAATTTTGACGACAAGATGCAAAATATATGTGAAATGACAACAAGACGGAATGAACAAATGATGTGCACCATTTATCATTCAGCAAACAAACGCCAATATATTTGGAAACTTTGGTAAAAATTTAATCATTTTCACACAAATCACCCTCAATAATTTAAATTGTTACTGATTTCTTGCAAATGAGGGCATTGCAAGATCTTAAGTGTGGGAAGGGGTTAAATTCTTTCGGATTTTAAAATTTTTATCTTAAACACTTGGTTACCATTAAAAATACTAGTAAAGCAGTAGTTGTATTAGAATCTAGTGCTCTCTGATAAAAAAGAACAGCCCTAGTCTTATATACTGACTACCCAATTCTAGTAAAATTTTTCAAAATTTTCAATTAAATGAATTCAAATCATGTTTATACATATTTATGAACGATAAAACTAGGTTTTAACACCGAAATTATTGTTACCTCGGAAAGGACATAAATTGAGAAACAAACTAAAATGTTAAAATTCATTTAAAATGGAATAGAGGACGATAAAAAGGAAAATAAAAGCCAAGTGTGGGAAAATTTACCAAGTTATCTTAAACATATGTCACATATATCTGTAACAAATAACTGAAAATACTTTTGCTTTGGACTAAACTAAACTGTTTTTACCCGATGAAAGAAAAGAAGAGATGGATCTACACGATGAATCAATTCCATCATTAAAAGGAAGTAAAGTCTTCCGAAAAAGACACGCGCTTCTTGATTTAGGTCATGAAGTTGTCGTCCAGACCAGCTGTAGGTTGACGAAAAATCTAGAAAAGTCATCACTAAAATCAACAGGAAATCCACGGACCTCAGCATTAAACAGGGTCGCCAAGTGGTCGGATTTATCCTAACCATGAGAAGGATTTATCTCATACAATGGGGGGGCACCATGCAAATTAGCTGGATAAGACTAATGAATCAGATCCCCAGAAAGGATAATCTCCTTAAAGATTAAAAATCAGCTTTTAAGACTGATATTACTCAATCCTAGAGATTGACCTTAAAGATTGAGAATTCAAACTCATGGAATTCAATGATATCTAAACTCGAGCTTGAACGAGAAAATATTTTGATCAAAATTATAAACCGATTTGTTTTCTGAAAACCCTATTTTCAATGCGTTCATTACCATTGAACGTAAAATCCTAGGAATTCACCTGGAATTCATTAGGTCACCTGAACTAAATCGGGTGTCAACCGTAAGAACGGTGGTTGCATAGCATGGTCAAAGACAGGACCTTGTGCCATACCGAAAAATTATGAGGGTGAGCTTTACTATTGCTCTTACCAAGGATAGTAATTGCGTCCGACACGTTACAGACCATAATTAAAAGCATGTCAGGGGACATTGCCTTAACAGTTGCTTGTTCAACGCTTTCCTTTCAACCGGACGGTAGTTTACCGAAAGGTAATATACGGGACAAGTAAACTGGACGTGTTGCTTTCCAAATACAAGGTTAGCAAGTGGGTGACACAAAACCGCAAGTTTTGAGCTAAAATTTTCAAATCTGAAACCCACCAAACCCACAAAAATATTTTGCAAACACCGGTAAAGGGTTATCCCGGAAAACTTATCTAGGGTAAAAAAACTAGATTTAATTTTCAAAAGATCAAATGTTTTCATAAAGATCCAATTTCCTTAATGGATCTAAATTTGTTATAGTCATGTGGGACTGTAAACCATATCGTTACTACCATTGTTTATACCGCCGTATAGAAATCACTGATGTACAAAGTGTGAAGAGTAAAGAAGTGATTCTAGTATTTCAAGACGATATTGCTTGAGGACAAGCAACGCTCAAGTGTGGGAATATTTGATAATGCTAAAAACGAACATATATTTCATAGCATTATTCCTCAAGAAAGACAAGCTTTTAGTTGCAATTGTTCTATTTACAAGTGATATTCGTTTAAATAATAAAAGGTGAAGACAAAAGACAGATTCGACGAATTGAAGACGCAAACGACCAAAAAGCTCAAAAGTACAAAAGACAATCAAAAAGGTTCCAATTATTGATAAGAAACGTCTCGAAATTACAAGAGTACAAGATTCAAAACGCAAAGTACAAAATATAAAATTGTACGCAAGGACGTTCGAAAATCCGGAACCGGGACCAGAGTCAACTCTTAACGCTCGACGCAACGGACTAAAAATTACAAGTTAACTATGTATATAAATATAATATAATATATAACTAATTATATTAATTATATATATATTATAAACCGTCGGTAAACAAAGAGCCAAACTCCTCTGAGCTGTAAAAGTAACCTCCGCGACTCGCGGAGTTTGAAGGCAAAATTCACCGCGAGTCGCGGAGCCCCAAAAAACGAAAATCCCTATAAAGCCAACCGAATTCTGATCGCAAATATCAAAAAAATCTATTTCTCTCTTCTCTCATATATACGTAAAATATATATATATAATTTATATTTTAATTTTAATTATAATTCTAATAATAAGGGTATGTTAGCGAATATTGTAAGGGTGTAAGTCGAAATTCTGTCCGTGTAACGCTACGCTATTTTTAATCATTGTAAGTTATGTTCAACCTTTTTACATTAATGTCTCGTAGCTAAGTTATTATTATGCTTATTTAAAACGAAGTAATCATGATGTTGGGCTAATTACTAAAATTGGGTAATTGGGCTTTGTACCATAATTGGGGTTTGGACAAAAGAACGACACTTGTGGAAATTAGACTATGGGCTATTAATGGGCTTTATATTTGTTTAACTAAATGATAGTTTGTTAATGTTAATATAAAGATTTACAATTGGGCGTCCCTATAAATTACCATATACACTCGATCGGACACGATGGGCGGGGTATTTATATGTACGAATAATCGTTCATTTAACCGGACACGGGAATGGATTAATAGCCACTAGAATAATTAAAACAGGGGTGAAATTACATTCAAGGGTAATTGGTGTAATTGTTAACAAAGTAGTAAAACCTTGGTTTACACGCAGTCGATAACCTGGTGTATTCATTAAACAAAGTATTAAAACCTTGTTACAATTCGAATCCCCAATTAGTTGGAATATTCAACTTCGGGTATAATAATAATTTGACAAGGACACTCGCACTTTATATTTATGACTGATGGACTGTTATGGACAAAAACCAGACGGACATATTAAATAATCCAGGACAAAGGACAATTAACCCATGGGGCATAAAACTAAAATCAACACGTCGAACATCATGATTACGGAAGTTTAAATAAGCATAATTCTTTTATTTCATATTTAATTTCCTTTATTTTATATTTAATTGCACTTCTAATTATCGCACTTTTATTTATTGTTATTTAATCGCACTTTTAATTATCGTACTTTTTAATTATCGCAAGTTTATTTTATCGCACTTTTATTATTCGCAATTTCATTATCGTTATTTACTTTACGCTTTAATTTAAGTCTTGTATTTATTTTATATTTTACATTAGGTTTTAACTGCGACTAAAGTCTTAAAATCGACAAACCGGTCATTAAACGGTAAAAACCCCCTTTATAATAATAATATTACTTATATATATGTTTGTATTTTTATAAAAGTAAACTAATATAGCGTTGAGCTTTGTTTAAAGATTTCCCTGTGGAACGAACCGGACTTACTAAAAACTACACTACTTTACGATTAGGTACACTGCCTATAAGTGTTGTAGCAAGGTTTAAGTATATCCATTCTATAAATAAATAAATATCTTGTGTAAAATTGTATCGTATTTAATAGTTTTTCCTAGTAAAATATAAACTATTTCGTATACACCTCGCATAACATCAGTCACCAATTGACGCGAATCCTAAAGATAGATCTATTGGGCCCAACAAGCCCCATCCGGGTTACGGATGCTTTAGTACTTCAATTTATCATATTCGATGAGAGTCTCGGAATGATGGGGATATTCTAGATGAATTTTGTTAATGTCGGTTACCAGGTGTTCATCATATGAATGGATTTTATAGCAGTGAGCAGACCTGCACTTTGAAACGAAAAATGAAATCTTGTGGTCTATTGAAATTTATTGAAATGATTGTTTATGATAAACCTATGAACTCACCAACCTTTTGGTTGACACTTTTAAGCATGTTTATTCTCAGGTATGAAAGAAATCTTCGGCTGTGCATTTGCTCATTTTAAAGATATTACTTGGAGTCATTCATGGCATATTTCAAAAGACGTTGCATTCGAGTCGTTGAGTTCAAAAAGATTATTATTAAGTAAATGACAGATTAAGTCATTTATAGTTTGGATATAAATTATGATATGGTATGCATACCTGTCAACTTTCGTTGTAATTAAAGTTTGCCTTTTAAAAACGAATGCAATATTTGTAAAACGTATCATATAGAGGTCAGTACCTCGCAATGGGACCAAATGTAATGTATTCGTCCAGGTGGATTAGGACGGGTCACTTCAACAATCCACTACTAAACTATTCCACGTCGTCGTCATCATCATCATCATCATCTTTAGCCGCATTGTCATCTGTGACGACCCAGAAATTTCCGACCAAATTTAAACTTAATCTTTATATGATTTCGACACGATAAGCAAAGTCTGTAAGGTTGAGTCTCAAAAATTTGAACTGTTCATATATTCAATTGACCTTCTACTGCTCTCGACGATTCACGAACAATTACTTGTAAATAGATATGTGTGTATGTATATATAAATAATAATTCGAAATATAATTTGAAGTATTATATGTTGTTGTTATTAAAAATTAATAAAATAAAAATAGGATATTATAATAATTATTATTTAAAATATATCTCTATATATAAATAAATTATATTAAAAATAAATATTAAATGATTATAATACTCGTTTGATGCTTCGATTGGTATTAAGCAAGTTAAATTTAAACTTATGTAATTTTAAAATAAATGGTGATATGAAAATAAGTATTATTATCATTATGATTGTTAAAATTTATCATTTTTATTAAATTTATCAATTTTATTATTTAAAACTATCATTATTAGAATTATCATTATTTTTATCAGTATTATTTTTATTATTATCATTATCATTATTATTATTATTATTATTATTATTATTATTATTATTATTATTATTATTCTTATTATTATTATTATTATTCTTATTATTATTATTATTATTATTATTATTATTATTACTAGATTATAACAAATAAATATTTTGTAAATATATGTAACATCTAACTTAAGATATAATATATAAATAAAATATATTCGGATTTAGTAAAATTCTATATAAACTACAAACACTAAATATATAAAAATTATATAATTAATAGGTGAGATTATTTGATTTCAATTATATGTGTTAATATATATACAAATGGTATAGGTTCGCGAATCCAAGGCCAACCCTACACTTGTTCAATGACGTTATATGTATTTTTACTACAAAATACAGTATCGTGAGTTTCATTTGCTCCCTTTTTAAATGCTTTTGCAATATATATTTTTGGGACTGAGAATACATGCGCTGATTTTATAAATGTTTGACGAAATAGACACAAGTACTCAAAACTACATTCTATGGTTGGATTATTAAACCGAATATCACCCTTTTTAGTCTGGTAATCTAAGAATTAGGGAACAGAAACCCTAATTGACGCGAATCCTAAAGATAGAACTATTGGGCCTACCAAACCCCGTCCGGGTTACGGATGCTTTAGTACTTCGATTTTATCATGTTCGATGAGAGTACCGGAATGATGGGGATATTCTAGACGCGTTTTGTTAATGTCGATTACCAGGTGTTCACCATATGAATGATTTTTAATTCGTGGGTTACGCGTGTTATTTTGTACTCGGGTTACGTATACAATTAAATATATGAAATCTTGTGGTCTATTAAAATGATGGAAATGAATGTTTATGATAAACTAATAAACTCACCAACCTTTTGGTTGACACTTGAAAGCATGTTTATTCTCAGATTTGAAAGAAAATTTCCGCTATGCATTTGCTCATTTAGAGATATTACTTGGAGTCATTCATGACATATTTCAAAAGATGTTGAATTCGAGTCGTTGAGTTCAACAAGATTACTATAAAGTCATTTATAGTTTGGATATATTATGAAAGGGTATGCATGCTTGTCAACTGTCGATATAATGAAAGTTTGTCTTTTAAAACGAATGCAATGTTTGTAAAATGTATCATATATAGGTCAAGTACCTTGCGATGTAACCAAATGTAATGTATTCATCCAGATGGATTAGGACTGGTTGTTAAAGTTAGTATCATAGCGGTGGTCTTAGCGAACCAGGTCTTGCATTAGTGTGTCTAACTGATTGTTGTTTAGATGCATTAATGAGTCTGGACTTCGACCGCGTCTGCATGTCAAAAGTTTTGCTTATCATTTCATGTAGAAAATTACCTGCTTATCATCCTTAGGAAATTACCTGCTTATCATTCTTAGTCTAGACACATCTTACTGCATTGATTGCATGAATAGTGTATAGACAAAATTCATATCTTAGCGTATCTGCTAATTCATATATGACATATTCTGTAAATTCCTTCGTAATCTACGAAATCTTTTGTTCTATATATATAGATATTCTATATAATTAGAATACCATCCGATAGTTGAAAATCAGTTCATATCGAAAACCCTTTATCTAACCGTACAAGATGGAACTCGCAACTAGTTCAAGTCCCTCGACTTCTGACAGTTATCCCTATATGGATTTTCGTTCGAGCTCCAAAAATAATGTTATCGAAATGGATCAACCAATTAGCCATCATCAATTCTGGATGAATTGGGGATGGGTTCGTAGTCGACTTAATCAATGGAGACGGGAAGAAGGTGATCCCTTCCACCAACCGAATTCACCTCTTGGCGAAGAACCTGAAGCACTTACTGGCGAACCTATCCGAAACACCATTTTCAGCCTCATTTCCAGGGTAGCTCGTCAAGATTATATTCTATCCACAATTCTAAACCTTATTCAGCCCCTCGTTCGGACCGACAATCATTCCAGAATAATGGAAGAAGTCAACAAGCTTCGCGCTCGAGTAATCAATTTGGAGAATATGTGCAAAACTTACCAGCTTTAACAACAACATCAACACTAGTACCACCAACAACCCAAGTTTCAACATCACACACCTCAACATCACAATTCGTACCTCGAATATGAACACCCTACGCACCGTAAATACTAAGGAGTACCAACAACAACAAACGATGAAGTATTAATTCATAACTTCATCGAGGAAATATTATGCAGAGAATACGTAGTCTCTAAAAGTTTTAGAGATTGTTTATTTTAGTTCTAATTGTAAACCAGATGAGTGAGCGAAATGATGAAAGGAAACCCTAATTGGAATGTTGCACGATTTACAAGCTAGACTTGTTTTACCAACAGTATCAACAGTACCGTCAACATCACCAGCACCGTCAGTACCATCAGCATCAGCAGCGCTTACAACATCACAAGCTCCACCAGATCTATAATCACCGCAAACATCATCACTAATCAACAACACGTATATTGTATCAACGAGTTATGAAGTATTAACTCATTCCCTCTGAAGAAATTATATGTATATATATATATATATATATATATATATATATATATATATATATATATATATATATATATATATATATATATATATATATATATGAATTTTGAGATCAAAATAAATCTTTTCTTACTAAGCTATTATGTATGAATTAAATAAGGGTAGATACTACTCGGTTAAATTCATATTATTAATATGCTAAGATGTACACCCTTCCTTAACAACTTAACCATCATTAACTACAATCTCTGTTCAACTCAAGGAATCCCAATCCCAATTCATAATAAACCAAGTGTATTAATCAATTACATGTTTGATTTTACACTTTAATCTTCGATGTACTCGAAATTTTCTAGACAACATCATTCGTACCTTGCGAAATTCACAAGAATTCCACGAACACCAACATCATTCACCGAGTAAATATCAATAAAAATGAATAATGAAGTATTGATTCATAATTTCATTTACGATGAAGTGATAATCCACGAAAATTAGGAAATTCCTAAAGTTTTAGAAATTATTCATTTCTAATTCCAGCCGAAAATCAAATGAATTTAATTTAATATTAACTCATTAAATCTACATTACATCTGAAGAAAATATAAATACATATATATTTTCATAAAGACTGTAATAAAATTCTATTGTACAAAATATTAATTGTGAAATTTTTTTTTAACGGGTAGGTAATACCCGAGAGATATATAAATTCACAATTAGTATGTTACATTCTTCGAATCTGATTCTGCAATCATCAACTATACTCACTATTTTCTCAACAATATACATTCCTTTATAAAAATCAAAACTACCATACTCATTCAAATTCAATTACATATGTTGATCCTGAAATTGCAGAATTCAATTCAAGATATAACCGGTATCATCACTCTTAGATCCCTACATCTTTTGAAGTTATACTTTAACTTCAAAACTGTACTAGAACATCATATGTATATTAACGATTACAATCGGTGTTCAAACCCTGAAGACACTTCAAGTAATGAACAATCGAAATGATGATCGTACCACATGTTACCTACAATTATGTACCTGAAAAACTCTCGAAACCAAAGTAACAGTTTAACACATATCTGCGTCAAATCCTTTGGCATTTATTAGCAAAAATAACCATGTGAATCCTTTTCAAAATAACAAATTCTGTCATAGCTCCATCAAGTCAACTCCGAATATTCATTCAGAGTAACCTTATTATAACCCTGTTATATACAATTACCCTTTTGTTACCGGGGAACCTTTTATATTCCACGACATTATCAGCAGATGTACCAGCAACTCGTTACCCCTTTGGCGTAAGTCTCTCCAAAAAATTATTATATGTACACATTGAAATCCCATCATTTACTCATCTGCATCCTGTAACAATAATTGCCATACCGACTGTCAGAAACCATCAATCATCATTCTCGAATCTCGCAGTGGTTTTCCTTCGACAGTTATAAATACATATAATGTCTATTTCGAATGTGAAGTTTCTGAAAAACACCCCATTCTACGAATCAGTACCATGAAGTTTGAAAAAAACTGATAAAGTAATAAGGACTGTAGACAGCAAATTACGATCAGAAGTTTGATAATAAAGAATAGTAGATTAGAAAAGCTCAAACGAAAAATTTGGTACTGAAAAACGGGTTGAGCAAAGTATGAAGAAAGCTGTGGATAAATCACATGGAAGAGACCTGTCTTCAAAGAATTCAAATGATTCAATGTCTGCTGAAACCGTTAGTAAATACCTTACCCCTTATTCTAAACCTTCACAGACAGATTTCCCGCATCATCCTTTGATTCCAGATATTTTAAAATTCTGAAACATCATCGAATCTTTCAGTATAAATATCCTCGATATTTCTGAAGATACCATCATAACTATCATTGTCCGAGATTATTTACCTCTTCGCGCTATCCTGTTACATCATAAAAGAAACTATTTTAGTTTCTAAATTCTGAAACCTTCAAGTTCAAAATATGAATATTTTTGAAGTAGTGTTAGGAACTGAAGCATGAGTTAGTATAATATAATGACACTTGATCAACGTGATTATATTACAGTAAGTCATGCTGAGTTTCTAAATGGAACGTGATGATTCACAGATCATAACATCATCATGTGCCATGTTACACGACTCTGGTATTCTATTTAACCTTTAAAAATATCAAAAAAATATTTTTCTTGATGATTCGGTCTTTTTCGAGGTATTCTGGTAATTTGACAAATCAAGATCGTGCCATTACAATTCCCTTCTTAGAACATTAACTATGTTCATTTCAAAATCCATACCTACGAATTCTGGACCGTTATTAACTTGACTTGAAGTCGGGAAGAGGAGACACAAGTATGGAACTCTTGAATATAAAAGAAAATATAAAGTTCGACAACAACACGTAAATTACAAACCGTGTATATCAATACATATTGCAACGTAAAGGCACATGAGAATTAAAAATACTATTACCCCAAGGTAATAGTAAAAGTAAATAAAATCTTCCGGCGGCAGATGAAAAAGAAGAATGACAGATATGAAAGTTAGGAGTATATCCAGAATCAGTACTGGATGGAGCATATTGACAAATACTTTAAAATATGAGTTGAGGAAGAAAGAATAGAAGATGTGAGTTGTAAGGAAACGAAGGAGGTGGATTTATAGTGAAATATTAGACAGATCAATCAAGTCAGATCATCGCATTTAATTAAAGAGATCCTAATTTCCTCATTTACCGAAGAATCATATCTTATAGATTTCGAAGATTTTTTTTTTAATCCCTTGAATTCCGGAATTCAAATGTGAATATGACAAAAGTAAAGACGAATATCTATTACCTTATTCCAATCTTTTATGATAGCTTCACTCATATCGAATTGTTTTATCTATATTATTCGATGATGATAAAACTCTATTTTGTCATGAAAATATTCTTATTAGTTAGCCATGACAACCTCACTCAAATTTCGGGACGAAATTTCTTTAACAGGTAGGTACTGTGGCAACCCGAAAATTTTCGACCAAATTTAAACTTAATCTTTATATGATTTCGACACGATAAGCAAAGTCTGTAAGGTTGAGTCTCAAAAAGTTTGAAGTGTTCATATATTCAATTGACCTTTGACTGCTCTCGACGATTCACGAACAATTAATTGTAAATAGATATGTGTGTATGTATATATACAAATAATAATTCGAAATATAATTTGAAGTATTATATGTTGTTGTTATTAAAAATTAATAAAATAAAAATAGGATATTATAATAATTATTATTTAAAATATATCTCTATATATAAATAAAGTATATTAAAAATAAATATTAAATAATTATAATACTCGTTTGATGCTTCGATTGATATTAAGCAAGTTAAATTAAAACTTATGTAATTTTAAAATAAATGGTGATATGAAAATAAGTGTTATTATCATTATGATTGTTAAAATTTATCATTTTTATTAAATTTATCAATTTTATTATTTAAAACTATCATTATTATTATTATTATTATTATTAGAATTATCATTATTTTTATCAGTATTATTTTTATTATTATTATCATTATTATTATTATTACTAGATTATAACAAATAAATATTTTGTAAATATATGTAACATCTAACTTAAGATATAATATATAAATAAAATATATTCGAATTTAGTAAAATTCTATATAAACTACAAACACTAAATATATAAAAAATTATATAATTAATAGGTGAGATTATTTAATTTCAATTATATGTGTTAATATATATACAAATGGTATAGGTTCGTGAATCCAAGGCCAACCCTACACTTGTTCAATGATGTCATATGTATTTTTACTACAAAATACAGTATCGTGAGTTTCATTTGCTCCATTTTTAAATGCTTTTGCAATATATATTTTTGGGACTGAGAATACATGAGCTGATTTTATAAATGTTTGACGAAATAGACACAAGTACTCAAAACTACATTCTATGGTTGGATTATTAAATCGAATATTACCTTTTTTAGTCTGGTAATCTAAGAATTAGGGAACAGAAATCCTAATTGACGCGAATCCTAAAGATAGATCTATTGGGCCTAACAAACCCCATCCGGGTTACGGATGCTTTAGTACTTCGATTTTATCATGTCCGATGAGAGTCCAGGAATGATGGGGATATTCTAGACGCGTTTTGTTAATGTAGATTACCAGGTATTCACCATATGAATGATTTTTAATTCGCGGGTTACGCGTGTTATTTTGTACTCAGGTTACGTGTACAATTAAATATATGAAATCTTGTGGTCTATTAAAATGATGGAAATGAATGTTTATGATAAACTAATGAACTCACCAACCTTTTGGTTGACACTTGAAAGCATTTTTATTCTCAGGTTTGAAAGAAAATTTCCGCTGTGCATTTGCTCATTTAGAAATATTACTTGGAGTCATTCATGACATATTTCAAAAGACGTTGAATTCGAGTCATTGAGTTCAACAAGATTACTATTAAGTCATTTATAGTTTGGATATATTATGAAAGGGTATGCATGCCTGTCAACTGTCGATGTAATGAAAGTTTGTCTTTTAAAACGAATGCAATGTTTGTAAAATGTATCATATAGAGGTCAAGTACCTCGCGATGTAACCAAATGTAATGTATTCGTCCAGATGGATTAGGACGGGTCGTTAAATCATCCACCGAGGAAGTAGTGACCAACTCGGGCACTACTTCATCCTCTAGTGGTGGAAATGATTTACATCAAGCAATAGATGATGAAGAGATGAAGGAGATAATATCATTAGGTGAACAACACCAAATGGAATGGAATGATACCATGAATTTCATTATTTCAGCTCGTTGGTTTGATTATTTAAAGTCCATTGAAATTGGACCAGATGATCATGAGTAGAGTCTATAATCATAGTATGGAATTCCCTCCTTGTAAGATTTTACATTTTTTATTGTAAATTATATTAGTTAATATCAATATTGATTTTTAGGATATCTGAAGATGTTTTATGTTGTTTCTAGCCATAGATGTTAATGCCCATTATGTTGGTTTCCTGGCTATATAGTAAGTAATAAGAGACCTTCAGTGTTTGGTTATGAATATTTGCAGTGTGAAACTTTATCACCATAGCAGTGAGGCCATACAGGTCCCCACCACAATGTCTGCCTCTAAACCCTTATTATAAATTTCCTTTTTCTATTAGACCACTCCCAACAGCACCCGTACCCAACCGCCCTCAAACCAAATTTTAGAAGGCGCCGATGGCATTCCCACCACTCTCAGGCCGCCCTCCATCGCGGAAGGCTCCAACGGTTTCTTTACCTTGGCTCCACCCACCATGGTGTACCAGTTGTTCAACAATCCATCCGCTATGCCTGGCTATTCAATCTGCGCGCTCATGGAGGGCGGAGCCCCCATGATGTGGGTTTGAATTAGTTCCTGAAGCACCATGTCCTTAGTCTTACTCGACTGCTTACCGAATTCCGGTGTAACACACGTTGAATCACAAGGAGGCGCTTTTGATGTTCTGATTTGTCATTCCCCTTCCCCTGTTGTGAGTGAGGGCAAGATGAAATTAACCTCCTTTTTCCAAAAATCGGATGACCTCCTCTCCGTTGATGGTTTTCAGACTGGAGCTAACGATGACTTCAGGACTGCTTGGACCTGAGAGGTTAGGCTCAGTGTTGGTGTTATCTTTAAAGTTAAGCATAGTTTGACGAACATTTTTAGTGGGAGTCACGTAACCACTTTCGACATCAGGTCTCAAGGGGTCGTATTGTTCTTCCTCAGCGTCGGATGCTGGTGGCAAACCAAAACCTCTGACATCTTGTTTGCAAATATTGATACTCGCATCCCACGGATGGCCCCAAATGATCAAGCCAAAAAAGTTCGACTCGAGTGCAGATAAATGAAAATTAATTTAACCTTCGGAAGGGGTTCCTCTGGATAGGTTGGATTTGAGGGGTGTGGCGTTGTTTGTCTTTTGCCGAGCCTCCAAGGTAAGAACAATGAGAGGATTAGAGTGCAGGTGTGTTGATTACCCCTCAAATGATCTTTGGGGTCACTATTTACAAAGGGGTAATTGGCGGTTATTTCCAATAACCGCTATTTAAGTGACCATCTATCAATAACTGCCTCTAGAATCTTTTAATCATACCTACAACTTACTCCACGTCCTCCATGTGCCTGATATTTTGGACTTGATCCAGCTCAGCAATGCCAAGTCAAATGCCCGGGATACGCCACGCTATCCGTTGGGTGCGTTGACTTAACTGGACTGCATCAGCTCAACTGAAGTGGTCCTTGGGAAAGGCAAGCCAGGCGCCATGCGGTGCACGTGACTCGCCATGACGTGACGTATGTCATTAATTAGCAACATTAATTAATGGACATTGGTAATTGAAGGATGGAATGGGATTGGCTAGCTTAAAAGATGATTGATTTTTTTTAAGTAATTATTATTTTATTATTATTACTATTACTATATATACTAAATCCCGTAAACAGTATAACAGTAACCCCTAAATAGTATAACAGTAAATATATATTATAAATACTCTACTATGTCACCCATTCATTTCTCTCCACCTATGAACTGGAACCCAGACCTTTTCATTCCATCTTCTTCTCCAAACTTCCAGTATGTATGTCAAATTTATTACTCCGTACCAAACACCAAACATAATTAACCTCCAAACATAATCAACCTCAGGTATAAAAAAATGACGGATACACATTTATTCGTTCATTCCATTCTACTATCCATCTCTGGGATTCCATATGCTATACATACAGATCATTACACTCAAAATTTAAACATCAGCTTCAAACATCAACACAATCTAAAATTTTTTGACACAATCGCCCACAACCATAGCCAACCTCTATCGCCAGCTTCCATCGCGAGCCTCCATCGCCAACCTTCCATGTTCTCAGGTTAATTTTTATCCCGTAATCACCTACATCCATCTTCCTCTTCTCAGGTTTAATTATCACATCCTTGGTTACATATGGTTCAATAACCTTGGTTACAGTTTTGTAATTTTTGTTTAGGGTTTATTCTCACCATGAATTCAGAAGATGATGCTTAATATTGGGTTAAATATTTTCAAGGTAATCCAAACTATTTTCTTGGTTTTAATTTTATATATTTAAAGTGGAAATACTGGAAATGTTCATTCTAATAGGTAGTCTTTTATGAATTTGAGATTAATTTTATTTCTAAATGATGAATTTGCAGTTGTTTATGTAATAACTTTGATGTGTTTTATGCTTATTTGAACTTTACTGCAACCATAATTTTATGCATACCAACTGTTCGTTGATATGTATGAGTGAAAAAAAGGCTGATGGTACTCTATAAAAGGATTTTTGAGGATGGAAAGAAGTTAGGAGTAACTATATTAATGTAACTTTTATGTATTGCTTTGATTTCAGCTTCTAATATGTAAGAAATTTTTAAGTTCATGCTCACCCTTGATGCATATAAAGACATAAATCAGTAGGAGTTGTGCAGTTTGACACTACTTGAACGCCACAGTTCACAAATTATGATGTATTAAACTTCTACAACGAAATGCTATATGGCCGATCTATCTACGTACCACTCCTTCACCACCACTAACGAGCACCAACACCACCACCATCACCACCGCTACCAACCACCGCCACAACCATCACCACCACCACCAACGTCGCTTCCACCAACGTCGCCATCACCACCACCATTATCATCATCATAGTCAACACCATCTACCATCATCATTAACATTCACTCATCACGATCAGCGACCACCATCGTCATTATCAATCATCATCATCCTCCGGGATCGTCATCGTCAACACCATGTTTTTCGATTGTTATCTGCTTCTTCGTCGCTCACTTATTAGGTCTTACTTATTTTTATTGGCCGTGGATGAATGTTCAGTTTGTTTTTATACCACGGGTTTTTTTTTCTGTGTGTGTGTGTGAGCAGGTTTTTCCATCTTCATAATCAAGCGATTGGGAAGAAGAATATGGGTGTTTGCTGTTTGAAACGTTATAGCCACCACCATAGCCATCCTGTTATTTTACTGTAAGTTTTTTTCGAAATATGTGTTTTCTACTATTATTTTTTGTTTCTTTTTGGCTGGGTGTGCAATCTATTTCTCCATCGCCATTAGATTGAAATCATTATCAAATTAGTTTTAAGATAATATCAGTTAGGGCTAGAGTTATATTTGGGGTATTGCGTGTAAAATCGCTTTCGAATTTGTGATGATCAGGTTATTTGTTGATATCGTAAATTTTGTATTTTTGTTGACTTGCTATTTGTTATTTATTATACTATATACTAAATATGGACAATGGAGACCAATAATATCTCGCCACCTCGCCTAAAATCAATGTAGCTACTGTAGCAATTACTGTAGCTACTGTAGCATTTTTTTTATACCACAATGGAGTATAAATCTTTTTTCCCCCTTACCACAATGAAGTATAAAATATTAATCCGTAGATAAACACAGTTGCGCCGTATTTTGCAACTATAAATATACATATTATGTATATCGATATACAAACAAAAATTTGAGTCGAAAAATTAAAAAAAAATATGATATTACATTTACGAGCTTCAGATACACCATAGCATCATTTTTAAACAAACTAGATTAACTAAAATGAAGTCATGTGGGCTAAAAGGATTATACAACAGATCTAGAAACCTTCAATATTTCAAGGATTCATAACGAACTAATTTAAATTACCTAATTAGATATTAGACATTTAGTAGATGATAAGTAAAAGAATAACAAGAAAAGAATGCGAGGAGAATGGGGGATATGGGATGAGAGAAGGAAGAAAGAAGACTGGAGAAATGAGTTAATTAATGGAAAAATGATTTTGTTTATATAATATATAGTCTGATTAGGGTTTTTATTAGACGGGCCAGCCCAGAGACCCATTGGTGGGTTTTGGAGGTTAAAATGTTGGTTGTGTTATTGAGCAAATGATTTCTTTGATTTTCTTTAAAATATATAATTTGGTGTACACAACAACAAAACTCAATCCCACATGTATGGGTTATTGGAGAGGTGAGACGTAGATAATTCATCATCTATCCTTGAATAAAGAAAAGTCGTTTCTCCACTCCAAGTGAAACACTCACAAAAGCAGAGAAAGTCATCTCTCTCTTTGACGGGTAGAGAGATTGCTTTCAAGGAGACCTCCGGCCAATATGAAACCGAACATATACAAATATTACATACAAAATAGAAAAATTGTTTACTTTTTTAAGTATTATAAAATATTGTTAGATGTTACTCCTCGATCCAATATTAATAGTCTTTAGGTAAAAATACACAGTTTAAAACAGTACATTCATTATATTATACTTTTTATTTACTTTACCATTTAAGCACTTACTTTTTACCTATATTTTTATCTTATATACAAAAGGTAATGATTATTTATATCTATTTTTGGGAGTAGACTTATAATTTACCCTTTATAACCAGTTTATTTATTATTGATTAAGAAAAGTATTGAAATTATATGTGTATGTGGATTTGATCTCCGTAGCGAAGCACGGACCACCAAAACTAGTATATACTAAATCCCGTAAACAGTATAACAGTAACCCCTAAATAGTATAATAGTAAATATATATTATAAATATTATACTATGTCACCCATTCATTTCTCTCCACCTATGAACTGGAACCCAGACCTTTCCATTCCATCTTCTTCTCCAAACTTCCAGTATGTATGTCAAATTTATTACTCCGTACCAAACACCAAACATAATCAACCTCCAAACATAATCAACCTCAGGCATAAAAAAATGACGGATACACATTTATTCGTTCATTCCATTCTACTGTCCATCTCTGGGATTCCATATGCTATACATACAGATCATTACACTCAAAACCTAGACACCAGCTTTAAACATCAACACAATCTAAATTTTTTTGACACAATCGCCCACAACCATAGCCAACCTCTATCGCCAGCTTCCATCGCGAGCCTCCATCGCCAACCTTCCATGTTCTCAGGTTAATTTTTATCCCGTAATCACCTACATCCATCTTCCTCTTCTCAGGTTTAATTATCACATCCTTGGTTACATATGGTTCAATAACCTTGGTTACAGTTTTGTAATTTTTGTTTAGGGTTTATTCTCACCATGAATTCAGAAGATGATGCTTAATATTGGGTTAAATATTTTCAAGGTAATCCAAACTATTTTCTTGGTTTTAATTTTATATATTTAAAGTGGAAATACTGGAAACGTTCATTCTAATAGGTAGTCTTTTATGAATTTGAGATTAATTTTATTTCTAAATGATGAATTTGCAGTTGTTTATGTAATAACTTTGATGTGTTTTATGCTTATTTGAACTTTACTGCAACCATAATTTTATGCATACCAACTGTTCGTTGATATGTATGAGTGAAAAAAGGCTGATGGTACTCTATAAAAGGATTTTTGAGGATGGAAAGGAGTTAGGAGTAACTATATTAATGTAACTTTTATGTATTGCATTGATTTCAACTTCTAATATGTAAGAAATTTTTAAGTTCATGCTCACCCTTGATGCATATAAAGACATAAATCAGTAGGAGTTGTGCAGTTTGACACTACTTGAACGCCACAGTTCACAAATTATGATGTATTAAACTTCTACAACGAAATGCTATATGGCCGATCTATCTACGTACCACTCTTTCACCACCACTAACGAGCACCAACACCACCACCATCACCACCGCTACCAACCACCGCCACAACCATCACCACCACCACCAACGTCGTCGCTTCCACCAACGTCGTCATCACCACCATCACCATCATCATCGTCAACACCATCTACCATCATCATTAACATTCACTCATCACGATCAGCGACCACCATCATCATTGTCAATCATCATCATCCTCCGGGATCGTCATCATCAACACCATGTTTTTCGATTGTTATCTGCTTCTTCGTCGCTCACTTATTAGGTCTTACTTATTTTTATTGGCCGTGGATGAATGTTCAGTTTGTTTTTATACCACGGGTTTTTTTTCCTGTATGTGTGTGTGTGAGCAGGTTTTTCCATCTTCATAATCAAGCGATTGGGAAGAAGAATATGGGTGTTTGCTGTTTGAAACGTTATAGCCACCACCATAGCCATCCTGTTATTTTACTGTAAGTTTTTTTTCGAAATATGTGTTTTCTACTATTATTTTTTGGGTCTTTTTGGCTGGGTGTGCAATCTATTTCTCCATCGCCATTAGATTGAAATCATTATCAAATTAGTTTTAAGATAATATCAGTTAGGGCTAGAGATACATTTGGGGTATTGCGTGTAAAATCGCTTTCGAATTTGTGATGATCAGGTTGTTTGTTGATATCGTAAATTTTGTATTTTTGTTGACTTGCTATTTGTTATTTATTATATTATACTATATACTAAATATGGACAATGGAGACCAATAATATCTCGCCACCTCGCCTAAAATCACTGTAGCTACTGTAGCAATTTTTTTTACCACAATGGAGTATAAATTTTTTTTCCCCTTACCACAATGGAGTATAAAATATTAATCCGTAGATAAACACAGTTGCGCCGTATTTTGCAACTATAAATATACATATTATGTATATCGATATACAAACAAAAATTTGAGTCGAAAAACTAAAAAAAAAATATGATATTACATTTACGAGCTTCAGATACACCATAGCATCATTTTTAAATAAACTAGATTAACTAAAATGAAGTCATGTGGGCTAAAAGGATTATACAACAGATCTAGAAACCTTCAATATTTCAAGGATTCATAACGAACTAATTTAAATTACCTAATTAAATATTAGACATTTAGTAGATGATAAGTAAAAAAATAACAAGAAAAGAATGCGAGGAGAATGGGGGATATGGGATGAGAGAAGGAAGAAAGAAGACTGGAGAAATGAGTTAATTAATGGAAAAATGATTTTGTTTATATAATATATAGTCTGATTAGGGTTTTTAGTAGACGGGCCAGCCCAGAGGCCCATTGGTGGGTTTTGGAGGTTAAAATGTTGGTTGTGTAATTGAGCAAATGATTTCTTTGATTTTTCTTTAAAATATATAATTTGGTGTACACAACAACAAAACTCAATCCCACATGTATGGGTTATAGGAGAGGTGAGACGTAGATAATTCATCATCTATCCTTGAATAAAGAAAAGTCATTTCTCCACCCCAAGTGAAACACTCACAAAAGCAGAGAAAGTCATCTCTCTCTTTGACGGGTAGAGAGATTGCTTTCAAGGAGACCTCCGGCCAATATGAAACCGAACATATACAAATATTACATACAAAATAGAAAAAGTGTTTACTTTTTTAAGTATTATAAAATATTGTTAGATGTTACTCCTCGATCCAATATTAATAGTCTTTAGGTAAAAATACACAGTTTAAAACATTACATTCATTATATTATACTTTTTATTTAATTTACCATTTAAGCACTTACTTTTTACCTATATTTTTATCTTATATACAAAAGGTAATGAGTATTTATATCTATTTTTGGGAGTAGACTTATAATTTACCCTTTATAACCCGTTTATTTATTATTGATTAAGAAAAGTATTGAAATTATATGTGTATGTGGATTTGATCTCCGTAGCGAAGCACGGACCTCCAAAACTAGTTTGCCCTAATTATGGTGTTTAGTTGACCTAAATAGGGTGCTTTCAGCTGGTGCATTTGGTAAAGTGGCTATCGACTAATGTTCTAACTTTTATGTGGAAATAAAATTTGCAGGCAGTTCAGATTCTACTGTTATATGAAAAAGGGAACTAACTAATGGATGTACGGTTGCTTATGTGTTTTCGGTAGTATACTTTAGGGACACTATTACATAGATATTTTTAATCCATGAGGGACTGGGTGTTGGAGCTTTTATCATTCTTTTTGGTACCGTTGCCATTAACTTTGGAACTAATCTTCTTAAATTGGGACATGACGAGGTACTTAACTCTACTGTAAATGATTTCAACTTCATTTATTATATAGCTTTCTTCTTATGTTATGATCTTTATTAGTAAGAGTTTGGAGTAATGTTAGTGTTTAAAATAAGCTGCAACTCAAACATGGTAGAGAGGAAGACATGCACTGTCAAGCAAACGAATATATGGAAAGACTTTATTGAGGCCCATCGTAAGCTTTCAGTCTTGACAATTGGTAAATTAACAAACTTTCGGTGAAAGTTTTACTATTCTTTATGTTAGATAATAAGGGGTATTTCATATTGATTTTGATCCATCCACGAGAATTCTGTTATTCGCTTTTGGAAACGCTCTTAACTTTATTTCATTTATATATGCTGCTCAGGTTATTGTGAAGATATTCTTGGTTTCTACAATAGGGTTCTCAATCACGTGATCTTTACAACCTGTAAGATAATTTAGATTTATGTTCAAGTTACCTTTTCTGAACTTTGTGTACTCAAAACTGTTTTAGGAAGTAGCATCTATAATCCTAAATTTATACTTTTTGTAATGAAGAAAAGGTAAATAAAGAATGGTTTATTTAGTACTCTTTTATTATAATTACTTTCAATTTCCCATTTTTTAATATATTACTATTTGTCTTTGAGCAATCACTTCTTGCATTACTGGGATCTGTCACGTAACTAATATGCAACTCATTCTGATAGTTTCAGCTAACTTGCTCATGTTGTATCACTATTTGAATATTTTTGTGTGTACACAGTTTGAGCCTTTTAGACGACTTTTTCACCATTCCACATATCGTGTTCTACTTAATCATAAGGAGAGACAAATCTTAAGCACATTAAATATTGAGGAGGTTCGTTTTTTATTTTTTTATTTCACATATACCGTATGTCTATAGATAAGTTTTTGTTATGTTACTTGATGGTTTTACAGCTAAAGTTATATTGGGTAAACTGCCACTTGCTCAACTTGCTATGAGAGGAGTGACTTGGTAGCATTTACGGTTTGGTCATCCATCTCATGTTACTTTCGGTAATTTTTTAGTTTGCATAATATATAAGTTATGAAGGCTGGTTAGGTACCGATATGTTTGTTTGTTACTATATAGCTTCTATGTATTTTTTGTTTTATAATTCCTACAGTATAACTATGGAGGCCATTAAACTTGGTTATGAATTAGCATGTTTGTATCTAACATATGGCAGACTACATAGGATGCACCCAGGATGATGACCAAATCAGAACCAATGGTAACACACAACAATAGCAGAAGCAACCTTGATCTATCGACATCATATACCTCAAGTAAGAAACCATTCTACTAACAATTTTTCAACTACAAAACTGTAGCTACAACCCCCACAAAAAAATCACTGAATTTTGTCTTTTCACATCCAGTGGCAATGTTGTGCAACTAACTCTATGCAATGGCCAACCAATCAGAATCGACACTGATACGTACAATTCGCTTCAAGGGACGGTTATCATTACGACAAGAGCATGTTGAGCCCGCGAAAGAAAAAAAATGAAAACTAAAAGGTATTAGAAATTAAGACTCTTAAAACTTTCTGAAAGCTACTCATTCATAGAACATTCTAATTAACATTTTTTAAAAAGTGTTTAACTGATTAACATTTTACCCAACAATTTTTACACTTTTTAATTATTCTTTGTTATAACTTTCTAATTCTTTTTTTATTTGATTGAATTACAAAAGATATAAGAGTTAAGCTAATTTATCTTAAATACACTATATCTTTGGTAGTACATGTGAAAATTCTTATAAAAAAAGACTTTTTGCTTTCCCTTCAGTATCAAAGAGAGTAAGAGACTGACTGATTACTTCATAAGGATCGGTTTTAATTGTCGGCGGTGGTGTTACTGTCTCTTGATTAAGATGTATTGTTAAAGCCTGAGAGTTTGTTTCCTCGATTCTCATTTTATATTAGATTAACCACATTGATGTATTCATGTCCTTTTACTTTTTAGCTAATATCATGAAGCTTTCAAGATCCCACCATTTTTTACTACTACTATCCAATTCTATTGCAATGATAGGTATTTTACTTTTCTCTCTGTAATTTTAAAACCTAATTTTGTTTTTGTTATACATGGTGCATTGCGTGTTGATTTTATATTCTGTATTATATATATGTTTTTCATTTGATAATTAGTCTTTGATTTTAGAATATGTGGGACTTTCATAGTCTTGGGTGGATTGTGTCAGCGAACTACTCAAACTTAGCATCTGGGCTGCTCTACCTCACAGGTGTCTGCCGTTTATGAGGATGGTATGTTGACGTTTATTGAACCTTCTAATCGTGTAGGTATGTTTACAATATTGTCACATATTCCTTCTGCCAAACTACATACGGTTGCTTTTTACTTTATTAACGGTTGGTAGATATAGTTGGCCTACAACGGGTGTTTTACCTGCTTTTGATTTGTAGCGTTCGTTATCTGCAGCACTCACAAGGCAAAGGTATGTTTGTTGTTTGTCTTCGAATTAGTGATTATGTATTCCTATAGTGGTGCAGATTCTATTTTTTTGAATGACGTTTCTGACACGTTTACCACAAAAAGAAGCACAAATAAGCAACACCAGCACAAAACGAAGACTATTTCCTGACCATGCACACCAATAAACAAAAAAGAACAAAACACAAGCTCTTTTGTCTATCTTTTGCGTATCTATATAATGTATGTATACTATGCAGACTAGCACTCCCGCTATGTATGTAATGTACCTACACAAACAAATCGTAGCTATTTTGCTTCTGTATATACATTACGCTATGTTAAATATGAATTTGTAACTCAAAAAACCAAACATTATATTTAATCAAAATTTATTATTTGGCCCGCGGAAACGGGCCGCCTAAAAACTAGTTAATTATATTTATGGGTGTATTGTTTTGAAATATTATCAAACTTATTGTTCTACTTCATCCAATCGTTTCCGCTCTTCTTTCGTGAAGTAGAAGGTTGTAGGGACCACGGCCGGTCCATTATGAGTGCAAGTTGTTCAAGTCAGTAGGGTCCAATATTTTAAGGGGCACAAATTTTTTATTCCATGTGTGGTGTCTATATAATTTTGGGGTCTTTTTTTTTCTTTTCAAGCCCAAAAAAAAAAAAAATTTGGGCCAGTTAATACTCCTACGTATATCTAATTTGAATTTTTAGTATCCAATGTCATTTGGTATCAAGTATTAAATGAGGTGAACATTGTGAGCAAAAAGCTACAATCAAAAGATATGCATCTCGAGATTGCTATTAAAGAAATAAACAGGTTGGTTGAGTACTTCAAGGATTATAGAGAAACCAGTTTTTCAAAAGTTATTGATGAAGCTAAAGAGATTGCAGTTAAAATGGATGTTAGCCCAGTATTTTCACAAAAACGTTTGATTCAAAGGAAAAAAAGATTTGATGAGAGTTCAAGTAGTCAGGAAGTTTCATTTACACCTCAAGAGACTTTTAGAGTACAATATTTCTTATACATTGTGGATAAAGCTATTCTTTCTCTTGAAACAAGATTTGAACAAATCAAAAACTATGATAAGTTATTTGGTTGCTATTTCCTTATAACTTGAGGGGAATTGAACGTAAAGATCTAAAGTCATTTTGTGGCAACTTGAAAAATGCACTCAAGTATAAAAGAAAATCGAATATCAACGGTCATGAACTTTATAGGGAGTTGAAGTCATTTAACATAATAGGAGCTAGTGAATTTAAGAATCCTTTAGATATTCTGATGCATCTTAATGAGTCTCAAGAAAATTTTCCAAACGCAAGGATTGCATATAGAATATTATTGATTATTCCAGTTACAGTGGCATCTGCGGAAAGGAGCTTTTCAAAGCTAAAACTAATGAAAATTTACCTACGATCAACAATGTCCCGACAAAGACTGAGTGGATTGGCGATGATGGCTATTGAAAATGAAATCTTAGAGAGTATAAACTGTGAAGCGCTAATTAAACAATTTGCTACCAAGAATGCGAGAAGAGCTTCAAAAACCATTGGTTAACTATTACGGTATGTAATTCTAATGCTAAATTCTTTATCTTTGTTGATATACGTTAATATATATATATATATTTTTAAATAACTTATATTATTCGTTAAGGCATTAGGGCCTTTTTTTTTTTTTGCCTCGCACGGGGCATTCAATTTCTCGATACCGGCCCTGGTAGGGACTTTCCATATAGAGAAAAATAAGAGTAATAACGATTTTTATATCGCTCAATCTGTATCTTAAAATCAGAGTAATAACGATTTTTGTGCCGTTCTACTTCATCTAATTGTCTATGTATGTTAGAATGATAATTTATATAGTTTTTTTTTTCTTCTTATTTTTGTTTGTTTCGTGGTTGGTTGAGGTTGTAGTGGGCTGGATCATATGTAAGATAGGAGCGTATTATCAGTACATATGCTATGTGTCCAATCAACTCCAGAAGCTGCTGTAAAGCAAATATCTGGCCCAAAGTTGTGACCCATTAGTCAGCATACAAAACTTTCATCAAAGATGAAAGTAACGATCACAAACAAACAGAAACGAAACAAGCAAACAACAGGACTAAACAATTGGCCAAGAACCCTAAAACAATGAAATAACTAAACGACCAAGTCAATAAAGAAAAGGCAACCAAAAACAGTGACAAAAAGAGTAAAAAAAAACAACCCCTACTTCTCATAGCTGATACCATGTCATACTTATTCGATGTAACAGACTGTCATATCAGCGCCACATAACCATTTCAACATCATGATTAAACCAGGACTAAACTCATGACTTATTTCCTCACTTTTTTTTTTGGGGGACAGCGAATAGGATCACCCGATGGGGACTAAACCACCCGTTGCGATCATCTCCAGTTTCGACTATGCCGATGCAGCGATAATAACTCCGCCCCCATCGCTGCCCGGGAGGAAACCTTGAAACCGATCCAAGGGCACAACCAAGTAAAACCCCCCTCCCCTTTACCCCCCAGACGATATGCGAAAGGTGTCATGGGTGGATACTTCATGGCAGGGATGAAATTGTGATTTAAATATGTGAGGAAATATCCAACCATGAAGTATCCACCCGTGACACCTTTCTCATATCGTTTGGGGGGGTTAAGAGCCGGGGGTTTTACTTGGCCGTGCCCTTGGATCGGTTTCAAGGTTTCCTCCCGGGCAGCGATGGGGGCGGGGTTACTATCGCTGCATCGGCATAGTCGAAACAGGAGATGATCGCAACGGGTGGTTTAGTCCCCCTCGGGTGATCCCAATCGCTGTTAAAAAAAAAAAAAAAAAAAAAAAAAAAAAATACATGTGTTCATAAAATACATGTGTTCATATGTCATTCCAATCAATAAAATTTCTAGAGACAAACTTGAGCCATTCCCATGGAGCACGAAACTCTTCATCAAGAAATGTAACTATTAACCAACATATATGCTTTCGCTATATATATTAGATACTGTTTTAGTAGTCTAACTATTATGATACACATACTGATGATAGATACAACACAAAAATATATGATTACAAAGTTATAAGTTAAGGTTCTCGTTAGTTAAGAACATTTATTTAATTAATACGGAGTAATAATTAAAAAATTATACTCTATAGAAGTTAGAAGATAAAAATTGCAAAAACAAAATTTATTCAAAAAGCAAATAAAATTAAACAATCAAATAGATATCAAGGCGACAACACGCCTTTCTTTAGATTAGAATGAGATAGAAGAGAATACTTCTCTTTCTCAAAGTAAATTTCCTACTCTTCTTGCTTTTAATAAGATTGCAGCGTATCGAGAAATAGAAATGTTGGACCCGGTACCAGTGTAAGTTAGGTAGAGGCATAGAGATGTAAGAGCAGTAAAAAAAACCTCAAAACGACAAGACATTATATTGAAACGATACAAATCAACTTTCACCATTAGAACAACACAAAAAGGATCCAGAGTATACCAATTCAAATCAAAAATTTCTTTTACTGTGCCAACGAAATTTTGCTTCAACAGCATCCTCTTCACCTTGTGTGTTGGGGCTGGGGGTTAGTTCATGGGTTCGAGCTTCGCTCTATCCATCTTATTAATTAATCTGCCTGAAATATGGATATCCAGATTGACCCCGGGGGGATTTTCTCCCGGATCCATTCAGGATTCAAACCCGGTCCGTCTGCCCCTCGTGATGGTTAAAGGATCGGGTTCTAGTAATGCGATTCGAGTTTCCTCCCGAACACGTGTGTATTTGCAAATGATGAGTGTCGTTGAAATAAATGATACACTGATGCAAGCTTGTCGTTCTTAAAAAAAAATGTAATGAATTGCAAATTGTAATATAATATAATTAATTATAATAATTATGTTCAAAAAACTTTCAGTTTTTTGATAGGTGTGACCGTATTTTACTATTTTTACTCTAATGAATTTTATTTTAAAATTTTGAAAATGAAAGTAAATCTTATAACGTTGAAAATTGGTTTAGGTTGGTATTCAAGTAGTGAAAGCTGCCTCTCAACAATTAACATCGAGTACGGTCTTTAATGAGCTTTGATTTTATCACTTTATCCTTCATTGACTTATTTTCGTTATCACACAAATTTATTTTAAAAATGCTATTATGCGTCTTAAAATAGGGAGTTGATCCGTACACCACCTTGTTTTTGCCATACACCACCAAAATAATTATTTAGACAGTTTTACCTTTCCTTTGAGAAGTTAAGGGGAGTTGGTGGTGAATAAAAGGAAGGGTAAAAATGTTCAAAAAATTTATTTAGTGGTGTATGACAAAATAGGGGTGGTGTACGGATCACCTCCCCTTAAAATATGTTTTTCATTGAACTTTCCATACAAGTATAAAATTCCTTTTTTAAGAGTCATTATGTTACTTTTACCATTTTACTATGAAAATAAAAAAGTTTTTGCAAAAGTTTAACTAAGAGTAAAAAAGTAAAGTTATTATAATTATATCATTTAAACCTTAATATTTGTATCTATTATTGAACATGGACACTTATTCAAGGAGAAATTATAATTTAAATGTGAATAGTTAGTTTAAACAGAAGAGTATCATCAGTGGCGGATTTAAGTTGGTGATCACTAGTGTTACCGGTTAAAACTTCAAAAAAATTTCTACTAGATGTTTTATTTCAATGGTGTTTCTCAAAAAAATGTACACTATCTAGTGGTGTCAATAGTTAAAAACTTATAAAAAAAATCACTACAGAGCGTATTTCAGTGGTGTCCCGTGCCACCACTGAGCTCATAGTAGATCCGCCTCTGGGTATCATATATTATTAACATTTTCTATCCTTACAAAAAATAATGGATATTCATTTTTTTTTTTTTTTTTTTTTGGAAAAACATTATTAAAATTTAAGAAACTTTTCTCGAAGATGTAAAAAGTCAAAAATTACAAACTAGAAAAGGCATGGATTGACAAAGCTTACATCCATCCTTTCAAACTCATGAAATGAACATACAATCTGAATTACCCACTATATAACTACTTCAAACATAAATTCATTACCAAAAATTAAACAGAGACTTTCTCTCCGATTTCGAGGCATGCGCTTCCAACCAACATCCCATTTTGCTCACCTTTGCAATATAAACAAAGGTTGGTCCATCCATATACATATTTGATGATTCGAAACTATCTTTGCGTTGACGAGCCATTGAAACACTTTATACGAGTAGACACTGCGGCCCAACATGAATATTTCCATTAAAGACCACATAATTCCTAGCTAACCAAATCGCTCATATAGTCGCTGGCCTAATCCAAGCCCAAAACACACTATTTGCTAAACGCATACTGCAATGCCACTTTTCTTTGCAAATCTCAATAAAGTTAGGACTTTCAAACCATCCGTTAAAGAAGCAAAATGGTTTTGAGCCCCAAAATAGACTTTTTCCCCCCCCCCCCCCCCCCCCTAAATTAACATTTGCCATATTGTCATAATCTACTTTTTCTCTTACCCTTTCAATAGGAGCTCAAATTGAGTTAAAACCGCCCATTGTACATACCGGTCCATCCCAATTCAATGCCATTTTACTTATGTGATGCCAAATAATCTTCTTCTCAACCTACTTATGAGGAGCATATACATTAAATATAAGAACCTTAACATTCATCGGAAGATAAGTAAGTAATGTAGCAATCTAATTTTGGCACTCAAAATGATCCTGAAGCTTAAAACAATCTTCTATCCAACTGAAAATTCTTGAATTCAATCAAAAATTATACCCTTCCAAGTATGATTAAGAACATTAATCGACACATTCTCAACCTTAATATCTTGAATTGCATGAATTGAATTTGGAATTTTGTAATCAACCTTCTGAACCTTCGGCCTTTATCTCTACTACCAAGCCCTCTAGTGTTCCACGTTATCTTCATTGTTTACTTTTATTAGGTTGTTCGCTATCAAACATACCCTCTAAAACATTCCCAAAAACATTCATTTCATCCTTGTTATTAGTAATATTTTTTGGTTTAAAACTTTACCTTTCACCTTATTGGGTTTGCGAGGCAGTCCATTTTTCTGATCAAACTCGCTATCTCCCTCTCAAATTCAACATCTTCAATTAGATCGTTGGACTTATTCTTCTTAATTTTCTACCCTTTGTTTGCGATGCATTGAACAAAGCTTGTGTTGGATGCTAGCTTGGTCAAGCCTACAATGTTATTTGTTGACTCAATTCCAACTTACTTTCACATTAGAATGAAGCCTAGATACATGCATGACAACTTTTATCTTACAAACTCTAGAAGGCCAACTATGTTATGAGTTGTTTTTGAGATGTCAAATTCAAATTGTATACATATTGGTATTGCAAGTCAAAGAAAGGGGGATGCACTAGAACTTACAACTTGTTTACAACTTGTTTACAACTTGATAAATGGAAGGGGTAGTCAATTTGAAGTCTTCTTCTTAACATACAAAGTTCAACTATAAAAGGAAGTGCATGGATTTCATTTGAGGATCATCCCATACTTGAAAGAGTTTAATTAACTCTTGTAAAAGTAGTATAGAGAAAAGAGTGAGGTATAGAATTGTTAATCAAAATTCTATACGAGTGAGTTAAGAGGGAAGTGTTATAATCTAGTGAGCGGTCTAAATACTTTGTTAGTATTTTAGATCCTAGATTGAGTGATACACTATAACCTCGAGTTTGTCATATTTGCTAATAAAATCCTTTCCTGCTTCCGCCCGTGGACTAGGCCTCACGCCAAACCACGTAAAATATTGTGTCTTTATTTATTGCTTAATTGTTCTATTAATTTATCGGGTTTTGAAAGTGCGCTAAATCACAACAAACTGGTATCAGAGCTATAGCTGTGATTAAATATACAAGATGACGATAATAAGGTCCGACGTAGAAAAATTTAATGGCCAGAACGATTTTGGTCTTTGGCGAATGAAGATGCGGGCTCTACTGAGCCAACAAGGTTATTTGTTAGCTTTGAAAGGAAGAGAATCTCTACCCGAAAAGTTGACAGATGCAGAGAAGGATGAACTTCTGGAAAAGGCACACGGCATGATTATTCTAAATCTTGCCGATTGTGTGCTTAGAGAAGTTGCGGCAGAAACCACACTGGCTGGACTTTGGAAACAGCTAGACTAAGAGTCTCACGAACCGGTTGTATATGAAACAACGGTTGTATACTCTTCGAATGAAAGATGGTTCACTAAATAATCACATCGATGAGTTCAATAAGATAATTTTGGGCTTAAATAATATTGAAGTGAAAATTGATGATGAAGATCAATCATTAATTTTCTTATGTTCCTTGCCAAAGTCGTACGATGTGATGACCCGGAAATTTCTGACCAAATTAAAACTTAATCTTTAACGTTTCCGACATGATAAGCAATGAATTTTGACAAGTTTTAAAACTTTTGAAAATGATTTTTTTTATATAACGGTTGACCACCCTGTTTGTCCAACGATTCACGAACGTCATAACATGTATTATATACATATTTTATTAAATATAAGAGTTTTCGATATATACGGAATCATGCGAATAATATTTATATACGAAATGATTAAAAATTTACTATTAAACGATGATATTTCAAATTAAAAATTTTACGTATTAAGTCATTTTATTTTTATGATATAATTTTTGTATTTTTTTTTAAGAAACGAAGTTAAATTAATAATGTACAATTTGTAAAGCACAACGTATAACGTGTAGCTTAAATAGTTGAATTTAAATTATTTCATTTACTATTCACATGAAAAGAAATTATTAATTATAAGTTACATAGAATACCCCTGAAGTATTTAATAAATACTACTTTTTAAAATTTTAAATTCAATTTACGTAATATAAAAACATGTCGACAGCGTAGGACAAAAGGGATTGTGAGCTGGCAATGGGGTTCATGCGATCGCATGAGATCCCCCACACATTCTCATGCGATCGCATGAGGTGTGTGGACAGGCCAACTCCTATAAAGTTCGAACGTTTTGCATTTTTCTGATTCATTTTCATCTCTCTCTCTCTCTCGTACCTATATGTATATTTATATTTAAATTATTATTATTATTATTATTATTATTATTATTATTATTATTATTATTATTACTATTATTATTATTATTATTATTATTATTATTATTAATCTTATTATTATTAGTAGTATTAATTATGTATTATACATAAAAAAAACTACGACGAGGTCTTGAGTGGGTTATTTTCAAAATGGTTTTCAAGCGGGATAGAGCTAAGGAAATTATGGGTTATTGCCAAGGAGGTTATGGGTAATGTTCGGGGGTATATTTGTGAATCAAACCTAGTGTTTATCATCTCGGTTACGTCTACGTACTTTCCTACAATATTGAACCTCAATAATGATACGTAAGCACTCATATTTTATCTTTTATATATTAATTGTGTATCCATGTCTAGTGCTCGAGTATATATATTTATGCATGCATGTATGCTAAATTTCCTCGTTAAACAGTTTATGATAAACCACGAATTAAATACATATATTACTGGTAAAAGGTATATGATATACATGTTTTTGGAAAGCTGGCGAAAAATCAATAACTTTTCATTTAGATATCGAATAGTTTCGATGAACGGATTAAAAGATATGATCAACTGAATTATGGGTGACGTTAATTGAAATTGCTTTTGAATCTGCAATTAAGATTTAAACAACTTGTTTACGGGATTGATAAATTAGATTTTTGAATATTATCAACCGAGTAAATGAATCCTTGTAAAAGGTACGTCTCGTTTTGTGAATTATTGTCAAAATTGACTTTTTGAAACGACTTTGGATAACTTTTGTATGTCGATCTCGAGCATTAGGATTGAGATACACTATGACCTGACCTAGCTTGATAGACATTTAATGACCAACATATGTTCTCTAGGTTGAGATCTACGGTTATTTGGTATTCCGAGTTTCGGTCACATTTCGGTGAATGACTTAATGTGCTGCTAAGGTGAGTTTCATATGATCTCTTTTACTCTCTACATTTTTGGGCTGAGAATACATGCAAATGCTTTATTAACTGATTTACAATATTTATATGCGTGAGTTTCATTTGCTCCCTTTTTAATTGCTTTTGCAATATATATTTTTGGGCTGAGAATACATGCACTTTATTTTAAACACAATGGATACAAGTACATACTAAATTCTACACTGAGTTTGAACCGAAAATCCCTTAGTTTTGGTAACTAGTAACTGCCATTTATAAGAACTGGTGGGCGCGAGTAGTAGTATATGGATCCATAGGGCTTGATATCCCCGTCCGAGCTAGAGCACTAGCCTTTTAACGGACGTATGCTATTTGAGAAGCGTACACGTTGGTTTGCGTGTATTATTAAGATGATTATACAAAGGGTATAAATTATATATACGTTAAGTTTAGTTACCAGGGTGCTCAATTTCGTAGAATATTTTGATAAACGTTTCGGATGAAACAACTGAAATCTTGTGATCCACCTTTATATACAGATTATGCGAAACACTAAAACTATGAACTCACCAACCTTTGTGTTGACACTTATTAGCATGTTTATTCTCAGGTTTCCTAGAAGTCTTCCGCTGTTTGCTTATATGTTAGACAAGCTATGTGCATGGAGTCATACATGGCATATTTTTCAAGGAAACGTTGCATTCACCAAATCATCACCATGTATCTTATTTTGACTGCATTGTCAATGGAAGTATTATTGTAAACTACTATTTACGGTGATTGTCTATATGGGTGATTGTCTATATGTAGAAATCATCAGATGTCGAAAACCTTTGATTTAAATACTCATTTATGGTGTGCCTTTTCAAAAGAATGCAATGTTTACAAAACGTATCATATAGAGGTCAAATACCTCGCAATGAAATCGATGAATGACGTGTTCGTCCATATGGATTTGGAGCGATCGTCACATACGAGCATTTAGTTACAACTCTACTATATAGTAGAAAAACTATTTCCATGGAGGATGTCAAATCTTCCTTAAACTCTAGTGAGTTAAGAAAGAAATCCTCGGCGGATTATGTGGAAGAAAGTGCAGAAGGTTTGGTGGCTAGAGGAAGACGTAACGATAGAGCATCAAGTATTAACAACAAGGGTCGTTCTAGACCAAAAACAAGATCTAGAAAGATCAAGTGTTACAATTGTCACAAGGAAGGTCACATGCGTAGAGACTGTCCAGACTTAAAAGGAAAGAGAGAGATTTGGAATGCAACGGGAGCCGATAAAGTTGCCGCGGTTGCAGAAAATGATTCTGATGGCGCAAATGTTCTTAGTGTTACCGATAGCCGCTCAGTTGACGAGTGGATTCTTGATTCGGGTTGTTCTTATCATATGTGTCCTATTAGGGATTGGTTTGCCACCTATCGAGAAATAAATGGTGGTAAAGTCCTTATGGGAAATGATGTAGCTTGTAAGGTTCTTGGCATAGGAACAGTCCAAATCAAGATGTATGATGGCACGGTAAGGACTTTGACAGAAGTCAGGCATGTTCCAGAATTGAAGAAGAATCTTATTTCCTTGGGTACACTGGAATCCATCGGCTGCGAGTATCGAGCTCGATGTGGAGTATTAAAAGTCTCTAGAGGTGCACTTGTTGTGATGAAATGTGAAAGGTTCAATGGCCTTTACTTGTTAAAGGGTAACACGGTTACTGGTGCGGCTGGAGTTTCTTCATCGGATAAAGATGTAGATACCACCAAGTTATGGCACATGCGCCTTGGGCACATGAGCGAGAAAGGAATGATGGAGCTTAGTAAATGAGGTTTGTTGTGTGGCCAGAATATCAGAAAATTAGAATTCTGCAAGCACTGTGTATTCGGCAAACAAAGCCGAATAAAGTTTGGCACAGCCGTTTATATGATAAAAGGTACTTTGGATTATATCCATTCAGATCTTTGGGGTCCATCTCCCGTTCATTCAAAAGGTGGTGCGAGATACATGTTAACCTTTATTGATGACTATTCGAGAAGAGTGTGGGTTTATATCCTTAAATGTAAGGATGAAGTCTTTGTCAATTTCAAGCAATGGAATATGATGATAGAGAAGCAGACTAGAAAGTTCATCAAGCGCTTGAGAACTGACAATGGACTAGAATCCTGCAAAGGCGAATTCAATGAGTTCTGCAAGAACGAAGGTATTGTGAGACACCACACAGCGCGGTTTACACCAGAACAGAATGGCGTTACAGAACGGATGAATAGAACGCTCCTTGAGCGAGCGAGGTGTATGCTCTCAAATGAAAAATTACCAAATATATTTTGGGCTGAAGCTGTCAACACAACTTATTATTTGGTAAATCGGTCTCCATCAACAGCAATTGATTGTCAAACTCCTTTGGAAAAATGGTCAGGTTCCCCTGCAAGTTACAGTGATTTGAAGATATTTGGTTGTCCTGCTTATGCTCATGTGAAAGATGGTACACTTGAGCCAAGGGCCAAAAGATGCATATTTCTAGGGTATGCAGATGGGGTGAAGGGTTATAGATTGTGGTGCCCTGATGGTAAATCATCCCGATTTCTTATCAGCAGGGATGTGACATTTGACGAGTCTGCTATGTTGAAAAAGATAGAGGAAGAACAAGTAGTTGCTGGAAAAGATCGTGAAGTTGAGGAGCAGGTGGAGCAAGAAATAGATGTTCCAAAAGGAGTAGTACAAGATACTCCTGTCGAGCCCGTTGTAGAAGATGTACATGACTTTGGTGTTGATAATATGATACCAGAAGATCAGTCATATGAGCAACATGATCTATAGAATTATAATCTAGCAAGAGATAGAAAACGACGAGCTATAAGACCATCACAACGGTTTGGGCATGAAGATTTAGTAGCTTATGCCCTGAGCATGGCAGAAGATATAGAGGTCCAAGAACCTGCTACATATCGTGAAGCTATTGGTTGTCCAGAATCTGCAAAGTGGTCTGTAGCTATGAATGAAGAGATGGAGTCTCTTTATAAAAAAATCATACGTGGGAGCTGGTGAAACCGCCAAAAAGTCAGAAGTTTGTTGGATGCAAATGGATCTTCAAAAAAAAGGACGGAATTCCGGGTGTAGAAGATGAAAGGTTCAAAGCACGCCTTGTAGCAAAAGGCTTTACTCAGAGAGAGGGATTTGACTTTAATGAAGTTTTCTCACCGGTCGTAAAGCATACCTCTATCCGCGTGTTACTTGCCATGGTTACTTTACTTGATATGGAGTTGCAGCAACTAGATGTCAAGATGGCATTCTTACATGGTGAGTTGGAGGAACGGATCTTTATGCGCCAGCCAGAAGGATTTGTTATCCAAGGAAAGGAAGGTTATGCATGTTTGTTGAAAAAGTCATTATATGGCTTGAAGCAATCACCTCGACAATGGTATAAGCGGTTTGACGTATTCATGACTAGTAAATTTTACTCACGGAGTGATTATGATAGTTGTGTATATCACAAGAAGCTTCCTGATGGCTCGTATGTTTATTTGCTATTATATGTGGATGATATGTTGATTGCTTCGAAAAACATGTCAGAGATCGATGAGTTAAAATCTCAACTTAAAAGTGAGTTTGAGATGAAAGATTTGGGTGCAGCTAAGAAGATATTGGGAATGGAGATTATTAGAGATAGACGTGAAGGAAAATTATATTTATCACAAAAGAAATACATTGAGAAGGTTCTTCGGCATTTTAGTATGGATAACTCCAAACCAGTTAGTACTCCACTTGCTGCACATTTCAAACTTTCATCGGCGTTGTCACCGGAAACTGAGGAGGAGGTGGATCATATGTCATATGTTCCATATGCTAGTGTTGTGGGTAGCATCATGTATGCTATGGTATGTACTAGACCGGATATTGCACATGCGGTAAGCGTGGTGAGCAGATATATGGATCGTCCATGGAAAGTTCATTGGCAAGCGGTGCAATGGATTCTTCCGTACCTCAAAGGGACAACCGATATTGGCTTAGTATTTGATAGCGGTGGTAATACTAATGTAACCGGATACATTGATTCAGACTATGCTGGTGATTTGGATCTGAGAAGGTCTCACACTGGGTATGTTTTTACTCTCGGAAGATGTGCTATTAGTTGGAAAGCAACATTACAATCGACTGTTGCTTTGTCCACAACTGAAGCAGAATACATGGCTATGACAGAGAGTGTGAAAGAAGCAAAGTGGCTGAGGGGTTTGCTTAGTGATCTTGGTATACGACAAGATCAGACTATTGGGCATTGTGATAGTCAGAGTGCAATACATTTGACTAAAAATCAAATGTATCATGAAAGAACCAAGCACATAGATATACGGTATCACTTTATTCGCGAAGTAATATATGAAGGGGTTATAATTGTGAGAAAGATTCATACATCAGATGTAGTGACCCGTCCTAATCCATCTGGATGAATACATTACATTTGGTTACATCGCGAGGTACTTGACCTCTATATCATACATTTTACAAACATTGCATTCGTTTTTAAAAGACAAACTTTCATTTCATCGAAAGTTGACAGGCATGCATACAATTTCATAATATATCTAAACTATAAATGACTTGATAATATTCTTGATGAATTCAATGACTCGAATGCAACGTCTTTTGAAATATGTCATGAATGACTCCAAGTAATATCTCTAAGATGAGCAAATGCACAGCGGAAGATTTCTTTCGTACCTGAGAATAAACATGCTTTCAAGTGTCAACCAAAAGGTTGATGAGTTCATAAGTTTATCATAAAACCATAAAATTCAGTAATTTTGATAGACCACAAGATTTAAATACAGTACACCTATCCCGTGTACGAAATCATCTTTCATAAATCTTAGTAACCGTACACATATCTCGTGCACAAAAATAACATACACATAACCTGTGCAAAAAATCATTCTCTCGATACATAACATTCACTTTTCATTCATTTCTTGGCTTGGTAACCGACCTTAACATATAATGCGCATCAATAATATCCCCAAAACATAACATCTTGTCTATATCTATATAATATATAAACCTCGAAGTACTAAACACCACGCCCACTAGCTCTTCCGTCTAGTGAACATTCTGGGTGGGGGTGTTAAACCCGGTAGCTACCTTTAGGATTCGCGTGAATTAGGGCCATACCCGATTCTAATTCTTAGGTTACCAAGCAATAATAATCAGGGGAAAATATTCATCAATTGGTGGCAATTATCATGTCCACATAATTCAATAATAATCCACAGAACTTCCGTCTGCATAATAATTCATTCGAGGAATGTTTTGCTTGTGTCTATCTCGTCAAACATTTATAAAAGCATTTCATGTATTCGTAGTTCAAAATATATTTCAAAAGCATTTAATAAAGCGGTTGTAAAAACAGCGCATGTATTCTCAGTCCCAAAAATGTAATGAGTAAAAGGGAGCAAATGAACTCACAATACGATATTTTGTAGTAAAAATATTCATACGACGATACTGAACAATGCAAGGTTGGCCTCGGATTCACGAACCTATATCATTTGTATATTTATTAATATATATAATCGTAATCGAACAAATTTATATATATATATATATATATATATATATATATATATATATATATATATATATATATATATATATATATTGTTATATTTAATAGTTTATAAGTTTTTATTTATTAATTAAGTATAGTTAATTTATATATACCATAGATGAATAATTAATATTTATCATAAACATACAATATAGTTATGTTATGTGTATTTAATATGTTTTTATGTAACTAATATTTATTTGATAAAATTATGTTAATAATAAATAAAGTGTTGTAGTTCTATAATAATAGTAATATTAATTACTTATTAATGATAGTAATTATGGTCATGTTAGTAATAATGATAATAATAATAATAATGATAATTTTAATAAAAATGTTAATTTTAATGATAATACTAATCTTAATGAAAATGCTATATTAAAATAATAATACTTTTAATAAGAATGATAGTGATAATAATACTGATAATAATAATAATAACTATAATAATAACAATTTTACTACTAATGATAGTAACTTTAATAATATTACTTTCTTATATATAATTAATAACTAAAATTTTAAAGTTTAATCCTAATTTGATTATACTTGCATTACAACCGTGAAATAAACATATTATCTTTATATTCATATCCATAGTTTATTTATAATAATTGTAGCCATAATCATGAATATTATCATATCGTTAACCATTTTTTAATTACTTCTTTGTTCTCCTTATATATATTTTTCATACTTGAAATTATAATTATAATTATAATTATGTCGTTTATCATCATTAAATTTTTGATCCACAAACATAATCCTAATAACATGAATTTAATGTAAATTTCATGACAATAATAATACTAATAATAATGATAATTTTCATGACAATAATAATATTAATAATAATAATAATAATAATAATAATAATAATAATAATAATAATAATAATAATAATAATAATAATAATAATAATAATAATAATAATAATAATAATAATAATATTAATAAGAGTTATGGTGTATACCCCTTACGGCTTTGTCTAAAAAGATTTGCCCACTACGAGACTCGAACCCAAAACCTCTCGAACACCTGACACCCTGCTTAACCATCCTGCCATTTCTGTCTTTCTAAAATAACCCGTAACCTATTTATATTTATTCTCTTTGAATTACCAGTTTCCATTTTTATTCTTCAAACCCAGACTGAATCGACCAGGGATCAATTCAATGTAAACACAAAGATTTAATGATTTATGGATTTCCCAATCGTTACAGAAACCTTCATTAGTTGATTAAATTGTAAAAAACAAAAACAAAAACAAAAGAGCTGAAACAGAAATAAATAATTACGTATGAACACTTTTTAGACTCGAACATCAAAATCAAAAATTAGGATGTTTTAGATTACAATTCCTAAACGAAATATGTTCTAAATCAATCGTATAAACTTTCTAGATCATCAATTTAATCCAAAACATCAAAACAAATTCGAATTTCTTCATGAACAATTTCTTTGACTTTTTTTTAAATTAAATCTTTGACTCTCAAATTAAAACTCAGTTTGAGGAATTAAAGTTTGAAAATTTGTAGAAAGATTGAGTAATATATTCCTAACAAAACCTCATTTATACTTTTTGAAATTAATTTAGAAATCGAACTTTTTGAAAAATTGAAATAAGAACAGGGTACGGTTCCTGCTATATTTTTCTGTTTTGATTAATAACTTGAATTTAATCAATGTTGGTATTTGATATGGATAGTGAAGAGAGACTGGAACGACTGATTTATAGTGTGAATGTTGATCAATTAATACAGAATATGGTCGATAGGTTATTCGTTTCAATGTGGAAAGAACAGAAAATAATAGAATTTGGACAACGACATCTTACAGATTTGAATAATTGCTGAATGTGGTACAATTATCGATCAGACAGGAAATCAAATTAATAAAGTTAGATTGGGATGGATAACAGAATACGTTCTTGTGTTGGGATTCGATTTGTAACAAGTTCACAAACATAAAACAAAAGATATACAGTTCAATGGGAAAAATATAACAGATTCGTACCAGGTTGAGATTTTAAAACAATTTACAAAAAAATTTGATAAGGATGGGGAACTGATTACATAAATGTCTCGTAGGAGAAATTTTATGGATATACATATATAGATGTATGTATTTTTATATTTATTAGTATTTTGTACATTTGATTGTAATTGCATATATACATAAATAATAATAATAAGATTTATAATATTAATAATAATATTACTACTTTTAAAAATAATAATGTATTAATAATAGTAATAAATAATAATGATATTAATAGAATTAATAATTTTAATAAGTTTTCTGATAATAAAAATGATAACAATAATATTTTTAATAATGTTACTAATTACACTACTTATAATAATACAATTATTAATTTTTAATATTAACATTAATAATAATAATGAAGTAATGATAATAATATTAGTATAACATTTATATTTTAGCTTGTAACTACATATATAAACATAATAATAATAATAATAATAATAATAATAATAATAATAATAATAATAATAATAATAATAATAATAATAATAATAATAATTAGATTATAACAACGATAATAACGACGATAATAATAATCACTTTTACAAAAATTCAATTGACTATAACTTCTAAACCGTTCATCGAAACCATTTGATATCTAAATGAAAAGTTCTCAATTTTTCGCTAGCTTTCCAACGACATGCATATCATATACCTTATCTTAATAGCATATGTATTTAATTTAAGATTCGACATAACCTATCTAATGACAATAACGAACGTATAAGCATGCATAATCCTATATACTCGAGCACTAGTCAGGGATACACTAATAATATATAAAAGTTAAGTTATGAGTGCTCACGTATCAATATTGAGATTCTATATTGCAGGATAAGTACGTAGACGCAACGGGGATGATAAACACTAGTTTGACTCACGAGCAATACTCCCAAACCATACCCATAACCTCCATAGCTATAACCCAAAATTTCCTTAGCTCTATCTCGCTCGAAAAACAATTTCGAAATCACTCAGACAGCACTCTGTCGTAATATTTTATGTATACTAATAATATCTTGAAATAATACAGAGTATATATATATATATATATATATATATATATATATATATATATATATATATATATATATATATATATATATATATATATATATGTAAATCGATTGTGAGAGTTTAGAGAAAAATATTTTCAAGTTTCTATAAAATAATGAAACCTATTGAATTCTATTTATAATAGATTTTTGAATTATTAAAGTGAATTATTAAAGTATGAATTATTAAAGTGAATTATTAAAGTATGAATTATTAAAGTGAATTATTAAAGTATGAATTATTAAAGTATGAATTATTAAAGTGAATTATTAAAGTATTAATTATTAAAGTGAATTATTAAAGTTAAAATAAAGTAAAAATAAAATAAAGGTAAAGTTTAAGTATAGTAAAAGTATAAAACTATGTACGTATAATACGCGTATAAATATATATAATATTAATTTAAATCGTTATATATATTTAATAAAATAAAATATAAATATCATTATCTTTATCATACTGGTTAAGTAATGAGTTATCAAAAGTGGTTCTAGATAATTATAAAATTTATATACATTTTAATAATAAAGTTCTTTTTTAAACTGAAAACGTTTTTGTACGTTTGAAACTAAATCAAATAAATATGATAATTTTGTTTTCCAAAACTAAATATATTTAAGAATCATTTTGTTTAAAGGTTAAAATAATGGAAATCGTTATATCATAAAACGTTTTAGAAAAGTAGAATCATATATATTCATAATAGATTTCAAGTTTTTAAATTACAGTCTGTTGGTGAAGCATGGGATAAAGTCCAAAGGTTAAATAAAGATATGAAATCATCTTAATGAAAAATGTCGAGTTACTTAACTTGTCGATATCCAACATCTAAGTTATTTACACTCCACGTTCTTACTTATAAATCACTTTACCATTTTCCGAATGTTGTCAAAAAGAATAGATTTCTTAAATCACAGTGGACCTCATAACATGGACCCGTAATCATATCACAATGTATCTGATAAATCAATCATTTGATATTATCTTCTAATTCCATCGATAAACATATTGAAACAAATACTTTCGTGTAATGTATTATACGTTTAATACTTTATTAATATTCTCAAGTTATAATATATATATATATATATATATATATATATATATATATATATATATATATATATATATATATATATATATATATATATATATATATATATATATATATATATATATATATATATATATATATATATATATATGGGCACGATCCATGGATAAGCTTAAAAGGAGTACAAACGGGATAAGCAAAATAAAAAAAAATTGAATTTTTTTTTTTACATTCATAAATCTGCATTAAAATGCACCTCTAATCAATTTTTTTCATAAAAAAAAGTTCAAAATCTTTCAAAAATCGATGATGAATGGTAAAATTAACCATTCATCGGGTTAATTTATCATTCATCTTGTTTACGATGAATGGTAAAATTAATCAATGCTAAAAAACCAGATGAATGGTTAAATTAACCATTCGTCTGTTTTTTATCATTCATCAAAAACAGATGAATGGTTAAATTAACCATTCATCTGCTTTTTTTTAGCATTGATTAATTTTATCATTCATTGCGAACAAAAAGAATGATAAATTAATCAGATGAATGGTTAATTTTACCATTCATCATCAATTTTTACCATTCATCTTCGATGTTTACCATTCATCATCGATTTTCGAACGATTTTGTTAAAAAACTTTTTTAAATTTTTTCGTTTTCTTCTATTTGCATATTAAAGGATCGTTTTTTTTTTTAAAAAAAAATTTGAAATTTTACTTATCCAGTTTGTACCCCATTTAGTGCTTATCCATGGATTGGTCCAATATATATATATATATATATATATATATATATATATATATATATATATATATATATATATATATATATATATATATATACATATACATATATATATATACATATCTATTTATATATAACGGTTCGTGAATCATCAGAATTTGGTCGAGGTTATAATGAATGTATGAACACAGTTTAAAATTCTTGAGATTTAACTTAACAAACTTTGCTTATCGTGTCGGAATAATATAAAGATAAAGTTTAAATTTGGTTGGAATTTTCCGGGTTGTCACAATAGATGCGTCGATATGATATGTCAAAACCTTGTATACGTGTCCCGATATTTAGAGTGCGTAAAATAAATAACAGAAATTAAATGACGATAAATAAAATTGCGAGAATATAAATTGCGATAATTAAATTGCGATAAATAAAATGTAATCAGTTAGCTAGGAACAGTTAGCTAGGAACAGTTAGCATGGATTGTTAACAAAATTTCTCATAGTTAATTTGTTTGTTTCTAACAAATTTTATTTTTGTCCAATGTTTTCTTCATTATACCACTTGTTGGATTCTGATAGGTCAAAATCCAAATATGAAATTGATTGAAAATGGTTATTCTGCGGTGAACGGATTCGTATCTCTGTAGATGTAAGTAGGATAGTGAATGACTGTTGAATCAGATTCGAAGAATGTACAGTGTACTTATTAATGTGAAATCTAAATATTCCTCGGGTATTACCTACCCGTTAAAATATTTTCACCATTAACAGTTTGTACAAAAGAATTTTTAATTACAATCTTTATGAAAACATATATATATATATATATATATATATATATATATATATATATATATTCTTCAGATGTAATCATGGATTTAATGAGTTAATATGATATTAATCTCATTTGCTATTCGGTTTGAGCTAGAATAAGTAATCTCTAAAAAAATTTTGAAACCACATATTCTTCGCAGAATATTTCTTCAATGAAGTTATAGATCAATACTTCATCGTTCATTGTTGTTGGTACTCCTTGGTATCTATGGTGCGTATGGTGTTGATGTTCGTAGGACAGATTGTGAAGTTGAGGCTTGGGATGCGAATGTTGTTGTTAGTGGTACTGGTGTTGCCGGTACTGATGTTGGTGGTACTGTTGGTGCCGATGATGTTGTCGAAGCTGGTAAGTTTTGCACCATATTCTCCAAATTGATTACTCGAGCGCGAAGTTCGTTGACTTCTTCTATTATTCCGGGATGACTGTCGGTCGGAACGAGCGAATGAATAAGGTTTAGAATTTTATCTAGAATATAATCGTGGCGAGATATTCGGGAAATGAGGGTGAAAATAGTGTTTCGGACTAGTTCGCCGGTAAGTGCTTTGGGTTCTTTGTCAAGAGAGCAATTTGGTTGGTGGAAAGGATCACCTTCTTTTTGTCTTCAATGATTAAGTAGGCTACGAACCCATCAAATGAATTGGTTGATTCATTCTGGTGACACTGCTTTCGGAGCTTAGGTGAAACTCCATATCGGAATAGCTATCGGAATTCGAGGAATTCGAACTAATTGTGAGTTCCATCTTGTATGGTTAGGTAAAGGGTTTTTGATATGAAATGATTTTCGGATGTCGGATGATATTCTAACTACATAGAATACTTATCTGTAGTATAGAAGATCCCGTGGATTACGGAGGAAATCAAGAAATATATCCGGCAAAGTTTACAGTAACAGATACGCTAAGATATGAATTAGCAGATACGCTAAGATATGAATTTTGTCTATACACTATTCATGCAATCAATGGAGCAAGACGTGTCTAGACGACGAATGATAAGCAGGTAATTTTCTAAGGATGATAAGTAGGTAATTTTCGACACAAAATGATAAGCAAAACTTTTGACATGCACACACGGTCGAGGTCCAGACTCACTAATGCATCCTAACGATTTATCAGTTAGACACACTAATGCAGACCTGGTTCACTAAGACCACCGCTCTGATACCACCTGTAGTGACCCGTCCTAATCCATCTGGACGAATACATTACATTTGGTTACATCGCGAGGTACTTGACCTCTATATGATACATTTTACAAACATTGCATTCATTTTTTAAAGACAAACTTTCATTTCATCAAAATTTGACATGCATGCATACCATTTCTTAATATATCTAAACTATAAATGACTTGATAATATTCTTGATGAACACAATGACTCGAATGCAACGTCTTTTGAAATATGTCATGAATGACTCCAAGTAATATCTCTAAGATGAGCAAATGCACAGCGGAAGATTTCTTTCGTACCTGAGAATAAACATGCTTTCAAGTGTCAACCAAAAGGTTTGTGAGTTCATAAGTTTATCATAAAACCATAAAATTCAGTAATTTTGATAGACCACAAGATTTAAATACAGTACACCTATCTCGTGTACGAAATCGTCTTTCATAAATCTTAGTAACCGTACACATATCTCGTGCACAAAAATAACATACACATAACTTGTGTATAAAATCATTCTCTCGATACATAACATTCACTTTTCATTCATTTCTTGGCTTGGTAACCGACCTTAACATATAATGCGCATCAATAATATCCCCAAAACAGAACATCTCATCTATATAATATATAAACCTCGAAGTACTAAACACCACGCCCACTAGCTCTTCCGTCTAGTGAACATTCTGGGTGGGGGTGTTAAACCCGGTAGCTACCTTTAGGATTCACGTGAATTAGGGCCATACCCAATTCTAATTCTTAGGTTACCAAGCAATAATAATCAGGGAAAATATTCATCAATTGGTGGCAATTATCATGTCCACATAATTCAATAATAATCCACAGAACTTCCGTCTGCATAATAATTCATTCGAGGAATGTTTTGCTTGTGTCTATCTCGTCAAACATTTATAAAAGCATTTCATGTATTCGTAGTTCAAAATATATTTCAAAAGTATTTAATAAAGCAGTTGTAAAAACAGCGCATGTATTCTCAGTCCCAAAAATGTAAAGAGTAAAATGGAGCAAATGAACTCACAATACGATATTTTGTAGTAAAAATATTCATATGACGATACTGAACAATGCAAGGTTGGCCTCGGATTCACGAATCTATATCATTTGTATATTTATTAATATATATAATCGTAATTGAACAATTTATATATACCATAGATGAATAATTAATATTTATCATAAACATACAATATAGTTATGTTATGTGTATTTAATATGTTTTTATGTAACTAATATTTATTTGATAAAATTATGTTAACAATAAATAAAGTGTTGTAGTTCTATAATAATAGTAATATTAATTACTTATTAATGATAGTAATTATGGTCATGTTAGTAATAATGTTAATAATAATGATAATAATAATAATAATAATAATAATGATAATTTCAATAAAAATGATAATTTTAATAAAAATGTTAATTTTAATGATAATACTAATCTTAATGAAAATGCTATATTAAAATAATAATACTTTTAATAAGATTGATAGTAATAATTATACTGATAATAATAATAATAACTATAATAATAACAATTTTACTACTAATGATAGTAACTTTAATAATATTACTTTCTTATATATAATTAATAACTAAAAATTTAAAGTTTAATCCTAATTTGATTATACTTGCATTACAACCGTGAAATAAACATATTATCTTTATATTCATATCCATAGTTTATTTATAATAATTGTAGCCATAATCATGAATATTATCATATCATTAATCATATTTTTAATTACTTCTTTGTACTCCTTATATATATTTTTCATACTTGAAATTATAATTATAATTATGTCGTTTATCATCATTAAATTTTTGATCCACAAACATAATCCTAATAACATGAATTTAATGTAAATTTCATGACAATAATAATACTAATAATAATGATAATTTTCATGACAATAATAATAATAATAATAATAATAATAATAATAATAATAATAATAATAATAATAATAATAATAATAATAACAACAACAATAAACATAAGAGTTATGGTGTATACCCCTTACGGCTTTGTCTAAAAAGATTTGCCCACTATGAGACTCGAACCCACGACCTTTCGAACACCTGACACCCTGCTTAAACATCCTGTCATTTCTGTTTTTATGAAATAACCCGTAACCTATTTATATTTATTCTCTTTGAATTACCAGTTTCAATTTTTATTCTTCAAACCCAGATTGAATCGACCAGGGATCAATTCAAAGTAAACACAAAGATTTAATGATTTATGGATTTCCTAATCGTTACAGAAACCTTCATTAGTTGATTAAATTGTAAAAAAAAAAAATAAAACAAAAGAGCTGAAACAGAAATAAATAATTACGTATGAACACTTTTTAGACTCGAACATCAAAATCAAAAATTAGGATGTTTTAGATTACAATTCCTAAACGAAATATGTTCTAAATCAATCGTATAAACTTTCTAGATCATCAATTTAATCCAAAACATCAAAACAAATTCGAATTTCTTCATGAATAATTTCTTTAACTTTTTTTTAAATTAAATCTTTGACTCTCAAATTAAAACTCAGTTTGAGGAATTGAAGTTTGAAAATTTGTAGAAAGATTGAGTAATATATTCCTAACAAAACCTCATTTATACTTTTTGAAATTAATTTAGAAATCGAGCTTTTTGAAAAATTGAAACAAGAACAGGGTACGGCTCCTGCTATATTTTTCTGTTTTGATTAATAACTTGAATTTAATCAATGTTGGTATTTGATATGGATAGTGAAGAGAGACTGGAATGACTGATTTATAGTGTGAATGTTGATCAATTAATACAGAATATGGTCGACAGGTTATTCGTTTCAATGTGGAAAGAACAGAAAATAATAGAATTTGGACAACGACATCTAACAGATTTGAATAATTGCTGAATGTGGTATAATTATCGATCAGACAGGAAATTAAATTAATAAAGTTAGATTGGGATAGATAACATAATACGTTCTTGTGTTGGGATTCGATTTGTAACAAGTTCACAAACATAAAACAAAAGATATACAGTTCAATGGGAAAAATATAACAGATTCGTACCAGGTTGAGATTTTAAAACAATTTACAAAAAAATTTGATAAGGATGGGGAACTGATTACATAAATGTCTCGTAGGCAAAATTTTATGGATATACATATATAGCTGTATGTATTTGTATATTTATTAGGATTTTGTACATTTGATTGTAATTGCATATATACATAAATAATAATAATAAGATTTATAATATTAATAATAATATTACTACTTTTAAAAATAATAATGTATTAATAATAGTAATAAATAATAATGATATTAATAGAATTAATAATTTTAATAAGCTTTCTGATAATAAAAATGATAACAATAATATTTTTAATAATGTTACTAATAACACTACTTATAATAATACAATTATTAATTTTTAATATTAACATTAATAATAATAATGAAGTAATGATAATAATATTAATATAACATTTATATTTTAGCTTGTAACTACATATCATATATAAACTTTTCCTTATATAATATAGTAACATTTATTGAATATTTAATATATATATATATATATATATATCTCACAATACATTAATAATTACAAATAGAAATCGTATATATATATATATATATATATATATATATATATATATATATATATATATATATGTTCATTTAAATAATAGCTTAATTACTTTGTATTTTACTTTACATTTTCAATTCAAATTATTATTTTGTATTTTATTAATTCATTTAATATGTACACTTGTATTTATATACGTATATATATAGTTACATATTTATTTACACACAACGGTTCGTGAATCTTCGAAAACAATCAAAGGTCAAATGGTTTCATGTAAAAAATTCACAAATTTTGAGACTCGACATTTCAGACTTTGGTTATCGTGTCAAGATCATATTAAGAATTAAGTTTAAATTTGGTCGGAAATTTCCTGGTCGTCACATCAGATAATCCAGCAGATATGTTGACGAAGGTAGTTACTACAATCAAGTTCAAGCATTGTTTGGACTTGGTTGGCATTCGCAGTATTCAAAAGTGATGAGCCCTCAGGGGCTGGAAGGAAGCAGGGACTGAGAGAGGATAACAAAGGCATAGAATGTTCGTCAAGGTGGAGATTTGTTGGATGCTAGCTTGGTCAAGCCTACAATATTATTTGTTGACTCAATTTCAACTTGCTTTCACATTAGAATGAAGCCTAGATACATGCATGACAACTTTTATCTTTCAAACTCTAGAAGGCCAACTATGTTATGAGTTGTTTTTGAGATGTCAAATTCAAATTGTATACATATTGGTATTACAAGTCAAAGAAAGGGGGACACACTAGAACTTACAACTTGTTTACAACTTGATAAATGGAAGGAGTAGTCAATTTGAAGTCTTCTTCTTAACATACAAAGTTCAACTATAAAAGGAAGTGCATGGATTTCATTTGAGGATCATCTCATACTTGAAAGAGTTTAATTAACTCTTGTAAAAGTAGTATAGAGAAAAGAGTGAGGTATAGAATTGTTAATCAAAATTCTATACGAGTGAGTTAAGAGGGAAGTGTTATAATCTAGTGAGTGGTCTAAATACTTTGTTAGTATTTTAGATCCTAGATTGAGTGATACACTGTAACCTTGAGTTTGTCATATTTGCTAATAAAATCCTTCCCTGCTTCCGCCCGTGGACTAGGCCTCACGCCAAACCACGTAAAATATTGTGTCTTTATTTATTGCTTAACTGTTCTATTAATTTCTCGGGTTTTGAAAGTGCGCTAAATCACAACAACTTGCTTTTTTGCAGTAATTTATCTATTCTTTTTGAGGATTTTTTTTGTAAATTGCGCAGGCCGATCTACAATCTGCCGTTGTGCAACGATGTGTGTCCAATTCTTCATACGAAAATCTAGCAGAGTGATAAAACGAAGGCTCTTTTGGAATTTCTACAACAAATGTGGAGTCTAATTGGGTTGGCCCATCTGTATTTGGCTTTTTTAATTCAGTTCATGACCATTAAGACCCGAATTGAGCGTTTCGAAACAAGTATAGTTGCAAGGTTAAGGGGAGACCCATCATCTGTTGTATTCTCTGTAACATTGAGAACATCCTCTGCTGCTGAGAATGTACTTTCCGTATTTTTTTATAAATTATTTGGAATGCAAAAAGATGCATCTTTAGTCTCCTTCAAGGGCACGTTATTCGATTTTTTCACTAAAACAACTCCATTATACTTTTTACTTACCTCTAGGTAAAATTTGATGGTGTACTACTTTACTCATGCGGCAAATTTTTACCCATTGTGCAATTTTCGTATTCAAAGTTTGAATTATCATTAATTTGCTCACTACCGTTTCGGTATATCCGGTACCAACGATGGTATCCTCAAATCGTTAGCTCCTTCGTCTTTAATAATAAGAGCATCAACATTATCCGTATTATTATTATCATTGGAATCGCCTTCACCTTGATCGACGTCAACGTAATTGTTAACTGTATCCATAAACAGCACCATATCCTCTGCATCAATGTAATCAATCAGATTAAAATTCTGTCCAACTTCATGAGCTCAAAGAGCTGCCCTCAGCTTGTTTTTTAGACTATTAGCCTTTTTTATGTTAACTTTCTTTGGTGAAAAGGCCTCCACAAACACAAAAAATGATCCAACTTGCGAAAGTTCATGAGAGCTCTTTGACATGTAATTGAACTCTCCTAACTCGTTGTAGATACGTTCTCCATGCGTCCATATTTGATTTGACTGCCTCTTACTTCCACACAAACCAATCTCAAATATATTCGTGCTCTATCTTTCATAGGAATAATATGATACGAGTTGTGGAACGGGTCGAGAAACGGGTACAGGCTCAAGTGAAGATAAAGAAAAGCCCAAGATGAATACCAGGCCCAAGAGGCAAATGGACCAACCCATCAGATATCAAGACTACCAGATGCAGAACCGTTAGCTATGCTGTTAGAGTTGTTAAGCTTGTACACGTGTCCTGCTAACAAACTGTAATTAGTTAGATTGTTGTATAGGAACTCAATTGAATGTAACAGAACGATTATGCATACTTTCAATCAATAAAATTTCTCTTCAATTTCTTACTTCTTTGGAGATTTGGCTTGTCTCGAATTAAAGCGGTTTATTTGGTGCTTTCATTGTCGATTTCATAATCAACAATGGCAGAATCATCTAATACTCAAGCTGAAATGTTAGAGAGGATGACTGAGAGGTTTATTCAAGCCCTACAGCCATTACAAACTGCATTATTGGCTATGGCCTCACAACAACCATTGCAAAACACCATCACTCCACCTGCAGATCCACATAATCACAACATTCATGTTAATACACCTTTTCCAGCAAAGAAATTTTCAATGGAGTTTCCAAGATTTGGGGGAGGAGATCCATCAGAATGGATATATAAGGCTGAAAAGTTCTTTATTTTACAGAACATTTCAGATGGTCAAAAACTTGCTTATGCATCAATGCATTTGGATGGTGTAGCAAGTAGTTGGTTCCAATGGGTTGAAATGAAAAATCAAATCCAGTCTTAGGCTGATTTTGTCATAGCTATGAAGGTGCAGTTTGGACCGTCATCTTATGAAGATCCAATTGAAGCACTCACAAGATTAACTCAGAAAGGAATAGTTCAAGATTACCAATTAGAGTTCCAAACTTTATGTTGCAAGACTAGAGAGTTATCAGACAAGGTGTTAAAAAGTTGTTTCATAGCATGTTTAAAACCTGAAATTAGAAGAGAAGTTAAGTCCAAAATGCCATTCTCATTGAGTCAAACTATTGGACTAGCTAAAATGTATGAAGCAAAGTTGACTGATAAACTACAAAATTCTTGGCAGTATAGGAATCAAGGTCTGCTACCCACACCAACAAACTACAAATAACTTGATGGGCCAACTGTTAGGGCAACAAACTCAAGATTCACAAGATTTGGTAAACAATTATCAGAAACAGAAAGAGCTAGAAAAGATGCCAGGGGTGAATGTTATAACTGTGAAGAAAAATGGAGTCGAACTCATAAATGTGGTGCAAAAGAAAACTTACATGTCTTAGATGTAGAAGATGATGAGGAGTTGGAGGATCTTGAAAATGGTGAGCTTTTAGAAGAAACTGCTCATGACACTCCTTGTAAACAACCTGTGATCAGTTTACATGCACTATGGGGTCATGCTAATCCTAAAGTCCTAAGAATGGAAGGTTCTATTGGCAACAAAAAGATACAGCTTATGATAGACAGTGGTAGCAGTCACAACTTCATTCAAGAGAAAATGGTAAAATACCTAAACTTGGCTCTTCATCTAACTGATCATTTCAATGTTATGGTAGGCAATGGTCAAAGTCTCAAATGTTTGGGTAAATGTGTTAAAGTCTTGATTAACATTCAAGATTATAAATTTGAAGCAGATTTTTTTGTAATTGATTTACATGGTGCTGATGCTATTTTGAGTTTAGCTTAGTTAGAGGAATTGGGGGATATAACCACTAATTACAAGAGGAAACTTATGAGTTTTATGAATGGGGACAAATGGGCGTCTTTACAAGGAATGTTTTCCAATTCAGTTGAGCCTATTACAGGCAAACAATTGAAAAGATTGGTGAAGACTAACTCAACTTTGAACTGTTATATGTTGTGGATTGATGATGCTATACCTCAATTAGAACTCAGTTCCCACCAATTACAAGAAGATGTTGTTAGGGATCCACTTTCCTTACCTGCATACATTAATCCTGTAATTGCTAGTGTGCTCCAATACAATGCAGATGTGTTTGCAGAACCCACAACTTTACCGCCTCAAAGATTTTTAAACCACAAAATCAACCTGCTACCAGATAGCCAACCTGTCAATGTCAAACCATATAGATATCCTCATTTTCAAAAAGATGAGATAGAAAAGCAAGTAGATCAAATGCTTACTAGTGGGGTTATTCAGCCTAGTAATAGCAACTTCAGCTCTCCTGTTTTGCTAGTGAAAAAAAAAGATGGAACTTGGAGATTTTGTATAGATTACAGAGCCTTAAATGCTGTAACTATAAGGGATAGATTTCCTATAACCACAATAGATGACTTAATAGATGAATTGTTTGGGGCTGCTTTCTTTACAAAGTTGGACTTAAGGGCTAGTTATCACCAAATAAGAATGCAAGAAGAAGACATTCACAAAACAGCATTTAGAACTCATTCTGGGCATTATGAGTTCAGGGTTATGCCATTTGGGCTGACCAATGCTCCTTCTACTTTTCAGGCTGCTATGAACACTATTTTTACAGGATTACTAAGAAAAAGTGTGATAGTTTTTTTTGATGATATCTTAGTGTACAGCAAGAGTTTAGAAGAGCATGTTAAACATTTGAATGCTGTTCTACAGATTTTGAGAAAACATCAATTTTTTGTGAAAGCTAGTAAGTACAGTTTTGCAGTGCACAAAATCGAGTATTTGGGTCACATTATTGATGATAATGGGGTGTATCCAGATCCTGCAAAGATACAAGCTATGGTTGACTGGCCAGTTCCTAGCAACACTAAACAATTGAAGGGGTTTTTGGGTCTAAAAGGGTATTATAGAAAGTTTATTAAGGGGTATGCCTCAATTGCTGCACCCATGACAAATTTGTTGAAGAAAGATGCTTATGTGTGGGATGACTTAGCTGATACAGCTTTTAAAAGTCTAAAGACCCAAATGACTTCTGAACCAGTTTTAGCCCTACCCAATTTCAAATTACCATTTCAAGTAGAAACTGATGCAAGTGGTATGGCTATGGGGGCAGTGTTATTACAAGAAAAACACCCAATAGCTTATTTTAGTAAGAAGTTTAGTGTAAAACTACAGAGATCTTCTACCTACATTAGAGAATTACATGCAATTGCTGCTGCTGTTGCTAAATGGAGGCAATATCTATTGGGGCATAAGTTCACAATATACACAGATCACAAAAGCTTGAAAAATTTAATGGAGCAAACTATTCAAACACCTGAACAACAACATTACTTGACCAAGTTACTTGGGTATCAGTATGATATTGTTTATAAGGCTGGTATAACAAATGTCACAGCAGATGCTCTGTCAAGGATCAATGTAGAAGCTGTGTCTTTTTATGCTATTTCTCTGGTGCAATTTGATTAGATTGAAGATCTCAAGCATTGGATTGCCACTGATCCTAACTCTCAGAATCTTATAAAGGATATCAAAATTAAAGGTGACCAGTTTGACCTTTGGAAAGTCAAAGAAGGTCTGATCTACTATAAGTGCAAGTTGTATATTCCACATAATGAATCTTTAAGGAATGCACTTTTGGAAGAATATCACTCAACTCCTATGGGTGGTCATGCTGGAATACATAGAAGTTATTTGAGGTTGGCAGCTAATTTCTTTTGGCAAGGTATTCCAGCAAGAATATGGGAAGAGCTAAGTATGGATTTTATAACTGGTTTACCTAATTCTTTTGGGTACACAGTGATCTATGTGGTGGTTGATAGATTATCAAAGGGTGTTCATTTTGGTGCTTTAACTGCTAAATATAATGCTATTGCAGTTGCTAATCTGTTCTTTGAAATGGTGTACAAACACCATGGCATGCCTAAATCTGTGGTATCTGATAGGGACAAGGTGTTTTTGAGTAGATTTTGGACTGAATTGTGCAGGGTCAGTCAAACTAAAATGAAGATGTCTTCATCCTACCACCCTCAAACAGATGGACAAACTGAGGTAATCAATAGGTGCTTAGAGCAATATATGCGTTGTTTTGTGGTTGACTGTCCCAAACAATGGTATAAATTCCTGTCACTAGCTGAATTTCATTACAATACTGCTACTCATGCTGCTACTAGTATTAGCCCTTTTGAAGCCATGTATGGCAGACCACCTCCAGTCATATCAGATTATCTATAGGAAGCAACTGATGTAGATGCATTACACAATGTGTTAGCAGAAAGGCATGAAAAAATAAGGTTGTTAAGACAAGCCTTATCAAATGCTAGTGCAAAGATGAAATTGTTAGCTGACAAACATCGAACTGAGTTGGAATTTAAAGAAGGTATTTGGTTTGGGTCAAACTACATCTGTATCGACAGTTATCAGTTGTGACAAGAGAGAATCAAAAACTGAGCAAGAGGTACTTTGGTCCTTAAAAAATTGAAAAGCGAATTGGTTCAGTTGCTTATAAATTGATCTTACCTGCTACTTCTCGAATCCATCCGGTGTTCCATGTATTGTTGCTCAAGCAATTTCGTGGGAATGAGGAAATTGCATGTAGGCCCTTGCCGGAATCTGACAATGGCAGTGGTCCAGTGTTACGACCACAACACATTCTAGAGAAACGAGAGATTCTACGAGATGGAGTTTTAATTCCTCAGGTTTTGATTAAGTGGGAGACATTGCCAGCTTAAGAAGCTACTTGGTTAGATCAATCTGACTTTGAATCGTTGGAGGCTGAATTTCACCATGAGGACATGGTATGTTTGAATGGAGGGGATAATGATACGGGTTGTGGAGCGGGTCGAGAAACGGGTACAGGCTCAAGTGAAGATAAAGAAAAGCCCAAGATGAATACCAGGCTCAAGAGGCAAACGGCCCAACCCAGCAGATATCAAGACTACCAGATGCAGAACCGCTAGCTATGCTGTTAGAGTTGTTAAGCTTGTACACGTGTCCTGTTGTGATTAGTCGATTAGCTAACAAACTGTAATTAGTTAGATTGTTGTATAAGAACTTAATTGAATGTAACAGAACGATTATGCATACTTTCAATCAATAAAATTTCTCTTCAATTTCTTACTTCTTTGGAGATTTGGCTTGTCTCGAATTAAAGCCGTATCATAATCTTTAGAAAATCATTATTTATGTTACACAACTGAGGGCCTAGACATATGTTTTGAAAGCTATTTGAATCTTAGCGTCTCACCATGCATTCGTAATTGCCCCATAAACAACATTTATTGATTTTAACATTAAGCTCGATGAGCCACTTGGCCAGTTTTTGTTTGGATAATGTAATCTTATCAATGATCATGATCGTCAAATCCGGACCTTCACTCATCTCCTGATTGATTTGCAATTCAATTAACAACTGATTGCCTTCTTCATTTTTGTGGGAATGATTATATTGTTTTCCATATTGTTGAGAACCATTTGCCTTACGATTCCAATCATAATTGGACTTAGGTGGCCCTTTCTCAAACCTTGCGAAGCCCAGTCTCAATTTGTAACCTCTAAGAAATTTGCCATTCATTTGATGTATTGCTTCATTTTCTTGATCAGAGTTTTGAAATTTGATGAATACATAGTTTCTTTCATCTCTCCAAGCTATGTTTTGAATCCAACCAAATCGTCTGAACGCCTCGCTAATTACCGTTAGTGTAGTACCTCTAGCAAGATTCCCAATAAAAACGGTAGAAATTATTCCTTATTGTCGTCGTTGGAACCCCTCATTTGACATGAATCAAACATCATGCTTGTTAAAAGCTTGCCTTTGGTTGCCAACCAACGCATCCGCGTAGGTCTGTGATAATGGTGAAGGTGTATGTATTGAGTTATTTGCGGGAGTTGTGAAAGTTTTAGTTGGATTGAAAACCGAAACGAAAGTGGGTTGGGTGTTGATCTAGGTTTGGGTTTTGATTTATTGTTTGGAAGTTGTTTGAGAAGAGAGTATGAAGTTGTACGGACTCCATAGTATCCAACATCCCCTAACGTTAATGAAAACATATTTTATCATTAAAATAAGTTTAATGCCTTCAACAATTATTATGATAGTTTCATAACTATTAAATAGTGATTAACAATTGTTGTATGCAACTGATAATGAGTATAACAGATTAAATGATTGTCTACATTTTACAACTTCAATATATATATATATATATATATATATATATATATATATATATATATATATATATATATATATATATATATATATATATATATATATATAAAAGATTGATATTATTGTTCTTATTATTATTATTATTATTATTATTATTATTTTTATTATATATATATATATATATATATATATATATATATATATATATATATATATATATATATATATATATATATATATATATATATATATATATATAAAAGATTGATATTATTGTTCTTATTATTGTTTACTACAGAGTAACATTTTATTATATATTATTATTATTCTTTAAATCGTTATTATGAACTTGTTATCTATATTCAAAAAAATAAATGAATTCCCAAAGTTAATTATACGCTTATAGTATAATCAGGTTGTGAGAAGTGAAAAATAGTTTTTAAGAAAGCAAACCTAGTCATTCAAACCTTGTGTTGTAGCTCATGTGGTAGTAGTCTGTCTCTCTTAGCGAGAGGTCATGAGTTTGACTCTCGTGAGCTACAACATTGCACACAACGTTTCTCCTAAACCCTTGAGTTCCACCCAAGGGTGCGTTTCGCACATCGCGTTGCGAGGGCAGTGGAGTTTTTTCCGCCAATGGCTTCGAATTGGGTCGGGTTTTCTCCTGGGCAGCAGTTGGGGCGGGTTATGCAACTGCGCGAGATGAACGGGTAGGTGGTTTAGCCCCCCTTATTGATCCCGAACTGTTGTTCAAGAAGGAAAAAAAAAAAAAAAAAAAAAAAAAACTTTGTCAATCAACACTATTTTCACATAGATTTAATATTGTCCACCAATGAGGCAATGAACTTGCATTCACAATTTTATTTTATTTTTTGAACAACAGTTCGGGATTACCTATGGAGACTAAACCAATCACACGTTCATCTCCCGCAATTGCATAACCAACCTCCAATTGTTGTCCAGGAGAAAATCCGGCTCAATCCGAGAGCATGGGTGGTAGAACCTCCTCCTCCACCGCCCCCGCAACGCAATGTGCGGAACGCACCGTTGGATAGAATTCAAGGGTTAAGGGACAACCTTGTGTGCAATGTTACACCTCACAGAAGTCGAATTCCTGACCTATCGTTAAGAGAGTCAGACCACTATCACACGAGCTACAATACAAGGTTGAATTCACAATTTTATTATTGGAGGGTTTTCTTCGATACTGCTACGGTCAATGATGGAAAAATATATATTACCATATAACGAACTTTAATGGGTTGGTAAATATTGAACTACTTTTATCCATTACTTACAAAGAAAATAAAAAGAGCCGTGGATTGCTAGTAATTAGAACGTGAAGGTAGTTCGTAAAAGGTTGATAGTTTTGGAAAATACAAATAGTGTAGGTATGAGATTGCTTAAGATCTCAACAAGATATTATTTACATATTGTCAACACATATATTTGTACCGATTGTACGTAACTTATTCAACGTATGAGAGTTTAGTAGTCTTACAACATTGAGAATATCCGTACATTTTTCCACAAGTTTTTTATCCCAATAGTTTTTTATCCCAATAATGTCTATGTTATTCTTAAGCAAAAAAGAGTAGCAATTTTAACATAGGTAAACTTTCAAACTTAATAATTATATTAAAATGCATAGATAACCCAGTGTGAAGGGACATTTTGGTGTGCTTCAACGAAAAAAAACTAAGGGTGTGTTTCTTTGGCTCTTAATGGAATGATTCAGCGTTGAATGCTGAACCATTCAGCATTTTTTGCGTTTGCATCCGAACTCTGAACGACATATAGTGCTGAATGGTTCAGAATTCAGTGCTGAACCATTCAGAGTTAAAACACTCTCATAACCATTAAAAGTCTAAATTTTTAGTAATATTCTCCTCAAATTATAGCCAGAACGCTTAACCAACATGAATGTTGAATTTTTTTTATTCATGTAAAATGTTATTGAGGCATTTTAGTCAATTAATATCGTTCATTCAAAATAATTATCCAACAACTTATTTTCATTCAGATCAAATTTTTATTCAGAGGCTTTGAATCATTCATATTTTAAACCATTCAGCACTAAATAATCCAATTATATCAAACGAACCCTAGACCTCCTTTTCCGTTTCATCCACAACTGCTAATCTAGTAAAATATCGCGATCATAACATGCATTTCCATGGTTTTAAAATAACAAAACGAATCCAACAATTAATTCTACAAACGCATCTTATTCTGTTTTTTCACACTATACTTGCGAATTGTGTGATCAATGATGCTACACCTGTAGGATTAATGTGCAAGGTACAACATATAACTATATGACCAACATCATTTGAGCCTTCGAGGTCACACACATATACACCGAGACGTCAAATAAAATATATATATGATGTATATATATTACTCAAGTAACAAAATAGTAAATCGAAATTAATTCATTTACTATTCATATGAATAGTAAATGAATCGAAATTAATTAATTTACTATTCACATGAAAACGACATGATAGAAATTATTAATTATAAGTTACATAACATACCCCTGAAGTATTTGAGAAATACGACTTTATGATAGTAATTTGAATTCACGGGTTCATTTAAAAAGGTTCACGGGTGAAATATTATATTAAAATATCTATATATATTGTACAATATTACGGAGTAATTTATCTCTCATTCTTCTTTCGATGAACTAAAAAATTTTGATTTCATAATATTAACCAAAAGTTGATTAATATTACTTGGGTTTGGACTAGCATCCATTGACAGTCGTTTGAAGTGTAGTGTGGACTATCCAAAGAGACGGTCATACTTTTGATCGTAAGTTTCACTCCGTCTCATCAATTTCTCCAAGAAAGGTTGATTAATATTACTTGAGTTTGGACTAGCATCCGTTGGCGGTCGTTTGAAGTGTAGTGTGGACTATCCAAAGAGACGGTCATACTTTTGATCGTAAGTTTCTCTCCGTCTCATCAATTTCTCCAAGAAAGGTATATCGTCAACTCCTCTTTTGTTTTATATTCATGACAATTATTATGGTGTAACTGGATCATTGGGAAAGATTAATCGTGTGCATGTTTCATTAAATAAGTGAAAATTTAATTTTGTTAAATTTTGTTCATAAAATAATAAAAGATTATTATTTTAACTATCTGCTGCGTTAATCTGTTTTGGTAACAGTACACACGATTTTCCAACAGTGGTATCCGAGCCGCTTTTACACTATCTTAATTGTCGTGTGACTATTCTTTAGATTTAGCTTTGTGGTATATTGGTGAAAATCGAAACCTTTTTGGTATTTAAAGTCAACTCGGTTGATCTAGACTTAACCTCATGACGCACAAATATGATTGAAAGAATATCACTATTTTAAATTGTAGATTTAATTGTTATGGCTTGAATATTTATTATAATTGTTGATTGTTTTATTCCATGGTTATACACATGCATTGTAACCATGGACAAGCCATATTTAAGTTTTAATAATGTAGTTATTAAAATTGTGATTGCACACATAGCCCATAATGCCCCAACCTATGTATGATTGTTGTGATTGTTGATTACGGCAATATTATGTCATGTTGATTATTTATTAGAAATGCCATTTTGAAGCCAAAGTTGTATTATATTTATTTTTCATTTTCATAGTATTGTATTTAAGTTTATTCTAAATTGTAAAAGTATTAGATTAGTTGTATTTTTCAATTTTAAATAAATGTAATAAGATGAATATTGAAGATAAAATACAACATGCTTTTGGCTTAGAAGATGGCGAACAGGTCAAGTAGACAACGATTGCGTTTGTCAAGTTTTCAATTGATTCTTGAATCAAGTGGAAGCAACGATATTACCCTTAGTTTGACCTCTTGATCCCATGTCGGCTCATGAGATCAAGCATAGGATTTTTGAGCTAGGCTATGTGTGTGTGATGCATGGTATGGTTGTGTTTTATTTTTCCGCATTTATATTTAATTGTTAATTATAATATATGCTAAATGTTTTTGATGAAAACATCAAATAAAACTAGTAACGAGTTTCAAAGGTTAAAATTGATGATTTTAAAAAGTTAAACTCTAACGAGTTTAAAATTAAATATTTTTTTGAAACTCAAATAATATATATGAGCGACATCTTTTAAAAATGTTTTAAAATGATACACAATGTGTATTTGTTATTTTTTATATAATATAAAATAATAAACTAGACGCATAAACACGATCGACATATATAAAATTGGTTAAAATGATTTTTAACAAATAGTGTAGCGAATCTTGTGTGCATGCATTATTCGTTAACAGAAACATTTTCAAAATACCCGTCAAATTTAAGTCATGCCATCCAATGAGCTTGCAAACACTCCTCGTTATTTTTTGATTACGGTGAGACCTAATCGAATTATAGCCACGAGGTGGATTTTCAGTTACGAGTGAGACTAGGCTGAATTTCCACTGTTTTCAAATTGGACGACTTAATCGTATTCACGGTGAGATCTGAGTTCGAGGCAAGGATGGGACAAACATGTCAATAGATAATAGTGGTTTATTAGACTACATATATCTCAAGGTCCCATAAAGATCTAAGAGTTGCACCTGTGATGCAATTGGTACTCGCTACCTACCAGTAGACTCTATAACTGCTAGTTGATCAACAGATGTAGTTATGGAACCTCTATGTGGATCTTAGGCTTTCGTAAATTAATTATTTTTAAATATATTAAAACTTGGGTAATTAATTTATTAAAGTATTATATCAAAAATACTAAAATTGAACCTTGTTCTTTTGTAGATGTCAAACAATCAAAATGTAAACCAAAACACCCTCCGTTCTTTGTTGGAGAAGGAGAAACTCAATGGTTCAAACTTCCTCGATTGGTACCGCAACCTGAGAATTGTTCTCAAATATGAAGGGAAGTTGAACAAAATTGAAGAACCCTTACCCGAAGCTCCTCCTGAGACAGCTACTGCTGCTCAAAAGAATGCTTATCAGAAGTTGTTTGATGAGCAAGAGAAGATAGCTTTAATCATGCTTGCTAGTATGACTTCTGACCTCCAAAAGGAAATGAAAGATCGAAAAGTATATGATATGATGACTGAGCTGAAAAATATGTTTCAAAAACAGGCTAGTCAAGAGTTATATGAAACTTATAAGCTTCTTCAAACATACAAAATGGAGGAGGGTCAATCAGTGAGCTCTCATGTCTTGAAAATGAAAAACTACATTGACCGATTGAAAAAACTTGGAACTACCTTGCCGCCTAACTTGGTTGTGAACACGGTTTTGGTTTCACTACCAAAATCGTATCATCAATTTGTAATGAATTACAATATGCAAGGTTGGGAGAAATCTCTGGCAGAGGTGCACTCGATGCTCAAAACTGATGAACAGGATATTCCATATAAGGTTTCCAATCCAGGTGTCCTGATGATTAGGGATGGTAAGGTGAGAAAGAATAAGCCGAAAATTTGGGGAAAAGGAAAAGGCAAGTCAATTTCTAAGAAAAATATTCCACCACCTCCCAAGAAAGAAAACCCAGCGAAAGACGCCGAATGTTTCCACTGTGGAAAAGTTGGCCACTGGAGGAGGAACTGTCCTTCCTACCTATCTGTGTTGAGAAAAGGCAAAGCTGGCCAGACCAGCAAATCAGGTATATTTCATATACAGTTATATACTTTTTCTAGTGATTCCTGAATTTTTGATATTGGTTGTGGTACTCACATCTGTAACAATATGCAGGAAATGAGAAGAAGTAAGAGACTGAAGAACAACATACTAGACTTAAGAGTGGGGAATGGGGCTCGAGCTGCTGTCGAAGCTATTGGCACCTATGAGCTTACTCTACCTAGTGGTCTTATTGTTTTGTTTGAACATTGTCATTATGCTCCTAGTATTAGGAGCAATGTAATTTTAGTTTCTCTTTTGAAAAATGTTGGTTTTGAACTTACATTTACGCACTTTGGTATTTCAGTTTCTAAGAATAATGTATTTTATTTTAATGCTATTCCACGTGATGGTATTTTTGAAATTGATATGCATGGTGTAATTTCAAATAATAATTCTGTATATACATGTACTGCCAAACGAGTCAAGAAAGACTTGAATAATACCTATCTATGGCATTGTCATCTTGGTCATATAAACAAACAACGCATTTCAAAACTCCAATCTGATGGGCTTTTGGAATCAACTGGCTCTGAGTCATTTGATGTATGCGAGTCATGTTTATGTGGAAAGATGACAAAGGCTCCTTTCTCCGGTTTAGGTGAAAGAGCTAAAGATCTTTTAGGACTAATACATACTGATGTATGTGGCCCTTTTAGAACTATGTCTAGAAATAGTGAATCATACTTCGTTACATTTACTGATGATTATAGTAGATATGGTTATGTTTACTTGCTGAAACATAAACATGAAGTTTTTGAAACATTCAAAATCTTCCAAAATGAAGTAGAGAATCAACTTGGAAAGACCATTAAAGCCCTTCGCTCTGATCGGGGAGGGGAATATATGAGTCAAGAGTTTTTGGACCACCTGAAGAATTGTGGGATTGTCTCACAGTTCACTCCACCTTACACACCACAGCACAATGGTGTGTCGGAACGGAGGAATCGAACTTTACTTGATATGGTTCGATCAATGATGAGTCTAACTACTCTACCAATGTCTTTTTGGGGTTATGCATTAGAGTCTGCTGCACGCATACTCAATATGGTTCCAACCAAGAAGGTAGAAAAGACACCATATGAGTTATGGTATGGAAAGAGTCCTAAGTTGTCTTATTTGAAAGTCTGGGGTTGTGAAGCGTATGTGAAACGTGACACTTCAAACAAGTTAGAACCCAGAGGTATCAAATGTCACTTTGTGGGATACCCAAAGGAAATAATGGGTTACTATTTTTGCTACCAAGCTGAAAACAAAGTGTTTACTGCACGGTTTACTGAATTCTTTGAAAGAGATCTTCTCTTACAAGAAGTCAGTGGGAGTAAAGTAGATCTTGAGGAAATTCAAGAATCACAAAGTAACACACCTTCTGAAGGCACTAGCCAACTGCACGTTGAAGCTGAACATACTGTTGGTGAGCCAGAACGTGTTGCACCTATACTTCGTAAATCTAGTAGAACTCCTCATCAACCTGAGAGGTTAAATCTTCTGATTAATTCAGATGAACCTCATCTAGGGGATTATGATGAACCCTCTAGCTACGGTGAAGCCATGTCAGATCCAGAATCTAACAAATGGCGAGATGCTATGAAGGCAGAGATGCAGTCCATGAAAGATAATCAAGTATGGTACTTGATTGATCTTCCACCCAATTGCAAGACAGTGGGCAGTAAATGGGTCTTCAAGAAGAAGGCTGACATGGACGGTAATGTAAATACTTTTAAGGCTCGGTTGGTGGCAAAAGGTTATACTCAAACTCAAGGAATTGATTATGAGGAAACTTTTTCACCAGTCGCGAGCATTAAATCAATTAGGATACTTATTGCCATGGCTGCTTTTCATGATTATGAAATATGGCAAATGGATGTCAAAATCGGTTTCCTAAATGGCGACCTAAGTGAGGACGTATATATGGTTCAGCCGGAGGGTTTGTGAATCCTAAGCATCCTACTAAAGTATGCAAGCTTCTAAAATTCATTTATGGATTAAAGCAAGCATCCAGGAGCTGGAATCTTAAGTTTGATCAGAAAATCAAAGAGTTTGGTTTTTCTCAAAACCAAGATAAGCCCTGTTTTACATTAGAGCTAGTGGGAGCAAAGTTTTCTTCTTGATCTTGTATGTTGATGACATACTACTTATTGGAAATGACATTCCAACTTTACAAGATGTCAAATCCTGGCTTGAAAAATATTTTGCCATGAAAGATCTTGAAGAAGCTAAGTATATTCTTGGAATCAGGATCTATAGAAATAGATCCAAAAGGCTTATTGGTTTGAGTCAAAGTACATGCATTGACAAAATCTTGCGAAGATTTAACATGCAAAACTCCAAGCGCGGAGCATTGCCCATGCAAAAGGGCATAACCTTGAGCAAGTCTCAAAGTCCTATCACACCTGATGAGATAAGACGAATGAAATGTGTTCCGTATGCTTCGGCTATAGGATCCATTATGTATGCCATGTTATGTACTAGACCTGATGTCTCGTTAGCTTTGAGTTTGATGAGTCGTTATCAACAGAATCCAGGTGAAGAACATTGGATTGCTGTTAAGAGCATTCTTAAATATTTGCGGAGAACTAAAGATATGTTCTTGGTTTATGGTGGTTTGTAAGAAGAGTTGAGTATTAGACGTTATACAGATGCTAGTTTCCAAACCGATCGAGATGATTCTCAATCCGGTCAGGGTATGTCCTTGTCATGAATGTCGGGGCAGTTGATTGGAGAAGCTCAAAGCAGAGCACAGTTGCACAGTCTACAACGGAAGCAGAATACATTGCTGCCTCAGAAGCTGCTCAAGAAGCTGTCTAGATTAGGAAGTTTATTGCTGAACTCGGAGTAGTTCCCAGCATTGAATCCCCTATGGAAATGTACTGTGATAATTCAAGTGCTATTATACTTGCAAAAGAATCACGTGTACGTAAAGGTAGCAGACACATTCTTTAAAAGTTTGACTACATTCAAGAAGTCGTTGAGAGGAATGATATTAGTATTCTTAAGATTCATACAGATGATAATGTGGCTGACCCATTCACGAAGCCCATGACACACAACAAGCATGATGATCATGCTAGTAGTATTGGACTTCGTTATGCTGCTGATATTTTTAATTTGTAATTTAGTATTTAGATATTTTTGGAACATTAAATAGTTTTATCATAATGAATTGATATATTGATGGTATGATCGTTTTCATATATATCACTGTGTTCTATATTAGCATGTTTAATCCATGAGTAATTGTTGATTATTCAAAATCTCCATAATCAATCATGTTATGGGAATAACATGAATTAAGATTAATATGAAGTTTTGGTTATATTTATTGATGATAAATAGTTAACTTGTAGAGACCAAAATTCACATGTATTCATTGATGATGAATGTTGGAATGACCCATCAGAGATGTCACTACACGGATCATTGTCAGTAGTGAATCTTTTAGTGATTATGTCTTTATGTCCTTAGACTTGAGATGCACGCCAGTTTTGATATGTGGAACATTGTACTTTGATATGGTTAAACACTGTCCGGAATAAGGCTGTTATAAAGGCCATTATTGGGTATAATGTAAAGCTCGTGATAGACACGTGTATGCAATATAGGATTTGTTCCTCTAAAATGTTTGGAGTTAGATACTTTTTGAGCTCCTCGATGAATGAATAAGATATTTGTGTGGACGCACCCAAATGTAATTAAGATGATACTTAATTAATTTGGTGATCTAATTCAGTTCTAAGATCAAGAAACAAAATTGTTAAACAAATGAGAATGACCGATGATCCATATCTCAAGTTTAACTAAAGTATCTGAAACAAAAGGACGAATGACATTTAAAACTTACCATAAACAGTTTCGAGAAACTACCCTCACATGAATTTGGGGACAATGACGTGTTGCTAGACGCTTACCATTGTTTGTATAGTTACTTGGTGTTGTGCCATGCACAAGTGGGAGTCTGTAGGATTAATGTGCAAGGTACAACATATAACTATATGGCCAACATCATTTGAGCCTTCGGGGTCACACACATATACACCGAGACGTCAAATAAAATATATATATGATGTATATATATTACTCAAGTAACAAAATAGTAAATCAAAATTAATTCATTTACTATTCATATGAATAGTAAATGAATCGAAATTAATTAATTTACTATTCACATGAAAACGACATGATAGAAATTATTAATTATAAGTTACATAACATACCCCTGAAGTATTTGAGAAAATACGACTTTATGATAGTAATTGGAATTCTTGGGTTCATTTAAAAAGGTTCACGGGTGAAATATTATATTAAAATATCTATATATATTGTACCATATTACGGAGTAATTTATCTCTCATTCTTCTTTCGATGAACTAAAAAATTTTGATTTCATAATATTAACCAAAGGTTGATTAATATTACTTGAGTTTGGACTAGCATCCATTGACGGTCGTTTGAAGTGTAGTGTGGACTATTCAAAGAGACGGTCATACTTTTGATCGTAAGTTTCTCCCCGTCTCATCAATTTCTCCAAGAAAGGTTGATTAATATTACTTGAGTTTGGACTAGCATCCATTGATGGTCGTTTGAAGTGTAGTGTGGACTATCCAAAGAGACGGTCATACTTTTGATCGTAAGTTTCTCTCCGTCTCATCAATTTCTCCAAGAAAGGTATATCGTCAACTCCTCTTTTGTTTTATATTCATGACAATTATTATGGTGTAACTGGATCATTGGGAAAGATTAATCGTGTGCATGTTTCATTAAATAAGTGAAAATTTAATCTTGTTAAATTTTGTTCATAAAATAATAAAAGATTATTATTTTAACTATCCGCTGCGTTAATCTGTTTTGTTAAAAGTACATACGATTTTCCAACAACACCTAAATAATCACGTGTCAACTTTAAAACATACGTCCTTAATACGTAATGTGATCAAATCAAATAGTATTTTTATACGTACAACGGTACAAGACCATAATTCATTTTATTATATTAATTAATGTATAATAACATAAGTTTGGTCTCGATCGCTTTAACCTTCATTTTCGTAACGGATGAAGGGCAAACTCGAAAATGAAAACCAAAATAAGTCACAACTCAAAAACGAAAATAAACCTTCGTTTGACAAACTCGTAAAAACCAATGAGTATACTAACAAATAGGTTACACCAAAAGCAACTCAAATCGATCTCATTATCAGCAATTAAAGAATAACTAAGCACACACAAAGGCACGAGACTTTTATGTAGAAAACATCTAAAAATGAGAGTAAAACCCACGTGACTCGTATGCCACCTAAAATCAACTATCACCAACAACACAACAGTACAATAGGTCTTTTCTAGATTAACTAGAGAAATACAACATCATCATACTCTTGAACTACAACAATCAACACGTATATGAAACTACCTAAAGATAAAAGAGGAATAACTCACTCAAAATTATACCTTTGTGTTAGGAATTTAACGAGCCCTAACAAGAACTTGATAACTCTAATTATCAAGCCCACCGCACAATAAACAGATAAATCACAACAACACACAAATATAATAGACAAAATAAGTGCAAGAAACGTAAAGAACAAAAGAATTTAATGTGGTTATGTCCATTTGTTTAATCTAAACGATTGGTTTAGACATCGACCAAACAGAGAGAGTTCTATTGATAATTTTTGTAGGTGCTACATCTGATAATGAGACTCGGGTTACAATTTATGTGGGGAAAACGAGTTCGTTTCCAAAATAGAAAAACTTGTTGGCTACAACAGGGTTTTGCGGTCACGATTAGATTTCCGCGATCGCGATCTAGCATGCTCCAGCTAACCTACATATTGCCAAAATCTCGCGGGCACCATTCCAACGTCGTGTTCGAGAAGCTGATTTCGTGAGCACCATGCACGGTCTTACAGTCGCGAGATGCACACGCCAACATCAGCTTTCGTTTCTTGTTTCGTTTAACATCTTCAGCCCCAATAAATCAACCGCTTTGATAATTTTGAACGAACCCGAACCAGATCACCATTTTTGACTTTATTGAACCTACCTGTCTATAAAACTAAGAAAGCTTCTTGAGACATGCACATTCCAACCATCAAGCTGAAAAATTTCGATAAAGAGCACTTCAACATGTCTTGTGAAAATGTAATCAACAACCTCAAGTTGTATACTTCTACTTCAATCATCCAATAACAACAATCGATCACCTGACCATAACTCCTTTTGCAAAATACCGCCGGATTAAACAACCCGGGATACGCCGTACTTTCACGCCATGGGAAAGAAGACTTTCGATACCTTAAACTAAGCTACAATCTAGTCGTCGTTACTCGCTTGAGACAAATCCAACAATCCTTGTTTCTTGCAATCATCTCACTAGACTGTGAGATACCGGGTACGGATCCTAACCCAACAATAACATTTCATCACATAAGTGATCCATCCGTACACAATACCATCTACTCGATTTATCTCTGCAACAAAAAATAGACCACTCGGTAGATCAAACCATGGATATAACCATCAAGGTACCCATGAGAGAGCACCATCACATCCTTAATCTTTCACCTTACTGCTTTCCCTTTTACCGTTGGAACACTGACAATATACGTGCACACAATTTCAGACGAACCGAATTCTTCAACCCGAGTCAACTCCCACTGTACGGGTCTAGTACTACCAGGGACTCCTACAAGAATATCTTTTTCATCTTCTCAGGTCAAGATGCAACGTACTTACCGTTGGAGGTGATCTAACTGAAGTCTCAAAATCTCTAGTGCTTCCGAATCGACCAAACTATTTAGTGACTTCAATGCTCTCACTCAAACCCAATTCCCACTAGTTTCAATTCTTTTGAGCTCCCACTCGACCAAGATCCCTCTACAAAATCAGAAGGTTCAAGTACACTAGGATTTCTAGCAGCTAACCTTCCACATAGCCGTTTCTCAATAGAAAACTCAACCATATACATCGTTCCCATCTTAACCCCGCAAGCAATGGTTTGACCTCCCTTAGACACTATCCACTTTTGATCTCCAAACAAAACATGACACCTTTTAATCATCCAATTGCCCAACTAAGATCATTCTTTTCGTAAGTTTGAGAATGAACCTCACGTTCCTCAAGATCAAATATAATTGTAGTGTTTTATAGCAAGGTCACCAACACCTGCAACATCAAGTAATTTCCCGTTCACAACTCAAACTCTACTGGAATACCAACTGAAATTAAACACCTCGTTCATGTACGGGGATGCATGATACGAGACACCCGAATCTAAAATCCAAGATTCATCAAGAAACTCTTCATAGCTCATCAAAGCATCTTCAACCACTGCCGCCGTGTTCTTACCCGCCCTCAAAACCGGGCACTACGATCTTAAATGGAGACTTGCTGAAAATTCTCACATACAACGTTTCTCACCAGTAATGGATCTCTCTTAATTCTTGTCTTGCTTCTACTTCTACCACTACCTCTGCCTGCTGCACTCAAAAGAGAACCCAAATTTCCAGTCGAATCTTTCCTTCTAATTTTTCCTCACAGGGAATTATTTCTCACATCCTTTCAAAGGTCAACTTAGTAGTTCCAGATGAAACACTAACTACTGTAACCGTGTCAGACCAACTCTCAGGAAACGAAGACAAAAGAAACAAAGTTTCCAACTCATCTTCATACTTAAACCCAACTGATTTCAACCGAGTCAAAATCAATTTAAACTAATTAACATGATATGCTGCACAAGCTCTTTCCTTCATCCTTGTGTTAACTAGTTGCCTGATCAAGAAGACTTTATTTAAAGCCAAGGGTTTCTTGTACGTGTTGGACAATGCAGACAACACTCCTTCAGTCTTGGATTCATCCACAATATTGTAGGTGACATTCTTGGCTAAAGAAGGCCAGACTACACCAAGTGTCTTTCTATCCATAAATCTCAATCATGTTGTTTCACCTCTTCCAGTATAATACTAGTGATTGACTGATATAAACTCTTCTGATATAACACGTCTTCGATCTGCATCTTCCAGAAGCCAAAATTTGACCCATCAATTTACCTATCTTAATCGTGTTATTATCTGCCATTGTTCCAGTAACGCTCGCATTACAAGCTCTTATACCACTTGTTAGGAATTTAGCGAGCCCTAACAAGAACTTGATAACCCAATTATTAAATTCACCGCACAACAAACAAATAAATCACAAGAACACGCAAAGATAATAGACAAAATAAGTGCAAGAACCTTAAAGAACAAAGGAATTTAACGTGGTTATGTCCATTAGTCTAATCTTAAGGACTGGTTTAGTCCACGACCAAAGAAAGAGAATTTTATTGATAATTTTAATAGGTGCTACATCTGATACAATGAGATTCGGGTTACAGTTTACAAGGGGAAAAACGAAATCGTTTCCAAAATAGAAAAACTTGTTGGCTACAAAGAATTTTGCGGTCGGGATTGGATTTCGTGGTCAGGATCTAGCATGCTTCAGCTGGCCAACATACTGCCAAAATATCGCAGGCACCATTCCAATGTTGCAGTCACAAAGCTGATTACACGAGCACAAGGCATGGTCTCGCGGTCGCGAGATGCACATGCCTTCAGCATCTTTCATTTCTTGTTTCATTTAACATCTTCAACCTCAACACTTAGTTCAAGCAGCTGTAACTTGAGCCAGTCACCTACTAAGACAAATTCAACGGTTGCAAATAAGGGTGGTCAGTATTTGATGTGAAACCGTTTAACCCGAAAATCAAACCGAAACCAAACAAGGAACAAACCAAACCGAATTTGAAAAACAGTTTCCAGATCGAGTTAAACCGAAACTGAATTTGAATTCAATTTTCGGTTTTAAAAATTCTAGATTTGGTTAAACAGAATTCAAGTTTTTAATATATTTAATATATATATATATATATATATATATATATATATATATATATATATATATATATATATATATATATATATATATATATATATATATATTCATGTGCTATGCATGTGAGGGTATTTTCGTTAAAAAAAACCAGCTTCATTCCTTTGATTTTCATCTTCACAAATCCCAAAATCCAATTTACCAAACCCTAAAACAAACCTTAACTAAATCAAATTCAAAACAAATCTATATCAACATTCCTAACCAAATCAAAATCCAAATCTAAAACCATAAACACTTAAGCAAATTACCCTCATAACCAAAGATTCAGTGATCTGAATCGACTTCAAACAAACTTCCAGTAACCTTTGAATCAAACTTTTATTTGCGCCTGAATCCAAGTTCATCCTAATACAAATGATATGACGAACAGTAAGTTGTTCTATATCTAAATTCTGATATTATTAAAAACCTTGTAACACGGCCGAGGCTAAGACATCTATGCTTGTAACAAAAATAATCTTTCATTCAAATAATCATCTATGCTAAAAACCTCAACTCATCAAACTTTAGTTTTTCCCAACAATTAGTTAATCACATCAATTTTAAGTAAAAATATGACGAACAATACATGAACAAATTTTGCTAAAAATGATTTTTGGTGTGATTTAATCCAGATTTAAAACATGTAATTTGTTCTATATCTAAATACTTAACTTCGTTGATCAGATTTTTAATCCAAAACAGCCTATAAGAGTCTAATTTGATTGATAAAACTCAGTTTTGGCTTTTTAATTTTAAACCTTGACTCACAGATTAACGATCAAACGAAGGAATTACCACCTGAAAGTTTGCGGAAACGTTCAAGAAATAATTTCTAGCACATCTGTAATTTGACTTCTTGATAGATGTTTCTGGATTGTTCTGTGGACCTACTTTGTTCGTCTTTTCGGTTAACGAAGAACACGATTTGGATCCAGGTGATTAGAATCTGTTAATCATTATGATAATTAAAGAGACTTCGTTTGATGTTTAGCAACTTAGATCTGGTCTCAATTTCTTTTTAATCATCTAAATCATGAATGCGTATAAGACATATACATAGCACTTGTTTTCTATCTGGGTTTGTGTATAAGAATATGAATATGAACTGAATGTTTTATTATGAATCTGTGGTAATGTTTCTTTCTATCTATGATGAATCGAGTCGAATGTTCAGATGAAAGACATAGACATAGCACTTGTTTTCTATCAGGGTTTGAAATGTCGAAAATGTGAATTTGTTTATATGTTTTCAGATTTGAAAATACCCGCACATGTCTTGCACATGATGGAGTTAACGGTGAAAAATTTAACGGAATATAGACGGAGGGACGAGAAGTGTAGTAAAGTAATACATTGGGGACGAGGAATGCAAAAAAAAAAAATAGAAAAAGAACGAGGAGTGTATTTTGAGGTAAACCACAGGGACGAAGAGTGTAATTATGTCTATAAAGATATGTGAAGGTTGTTTAAAATACACTTTTCAACTTTTGTTGACAGGGTGATTTTAATTATCTTGTTTTTTGAAGGAAGAAAAAGGCATCACTACACGAGTCACTATATTCAGTCATCAATTTAAGGCTTCCTTGTAAAGTGAATGACATTAAACGAATTCCAAACAGAAGTTAATACAACAATAAATAGTAAAACTCGAATACAACATAGGAAATTGAGAAGTTTGAAGAAACTTTTAGCCTCTTATTTATAAATAAAAGGTACCCAAGTGTAACTAGTGTAAACTTTGAGGATTGAATCTGGCTACTCTAAGAAAGTGCCTCAAAAGGGTACCTGTCAAGGCAATCAAGCCAAGGATTGTTGCTTGTAGGTTTCTTTATGCTCCGAACAGATTTCCACACGGCACTATTGCATTTAAAACCCGACCCAAATGACAATTGCCATACCCGGTCACCCCGTTTGATCCGTCCTTTCGCCTCAAGGTATGCCAACTCATACCAAATGCTACTACTAGAGGTGTTCCCAAAGCGGTGAAGAGTGGCTCTAGACGGCTCCACATTTGCATCACTTAATCCAAGGTTGCGTTGGAGCTCATTGATCACGGTTTTACTAGCCGCTTGAACACAAAAATGCTCAAATGCGAGCTTGTAGTCAGGAATATAGGGCTTGTTTCCAGATGCAGAAGGTGTCGCTTTCTGTGAACTCTTAGTGATAGCTCCAGACGAAGGGACACTTTTTTCTTTATTATTAGAGAAGTACCTTTTCACTAATGTGGCGAAGAACAATATTTGCTCGGATAATGGCAACACTAATGGACCCAAAGTCGTTATGTTTGTCTTGAGTGCTTCCCCTCCAATCTCGACAAGATCTTTGCTTATTTTCAAACCCTTGAATCGTTGTTCGTCTTCCTCTTGATAGACACTCCTGTTACATATAATAAATTGTAACCCTTTACCATATAAACCATAAATTTAATTGGTATCAATGTACAACTTTCTATGTACTAATATTAAAAAAGGTTTAGAAAATATAAGTAACAACTACACAAAAGATGACAGTAATATTTTGAATACTTATACTTGGTCCCTAAATATCAAAACGATAAAGGTTAGATTGACAAAGTTTTTCATATGTTCACGTTTGAGTACTTTTATTCACTCTATACACAACTTATGGGGTTATTTCATGACTTTTTGTTGACTTTTTCCCGACTAATTTAAAATATATTTATATTTATATGAAATTTGAATTTGCAATATTTTATAAAGATATTATAAATCTTGAACACTTATATTGGAGTGGTTCCAAATTGTCAAAAGGATTAAGGATACCAAATGATGTGTTTTTAGTCCTAATTACATACCTTCAATTCTATTGTCCACTAACTTTTTTTTTTTTTTCTTCAAATTAATTGGCCACATTCATAAATAGATAAGAATAACGTGGTAAATTTCTTTTATATTCATATTTATGCATTTAGGACAAAATAATAGGTAAAAAATGATGGGTAAAACTAGAAAGTTAATAAAAAATACAAAATAACAAATATTCGAGGACAATAGATTTAGAGAGTAAGCAAAAAGCCATTGGTCTAACAGTATCGATGTGATCTTCTGACACTGAAGTTATGCGTTCAAGTCCTTTAGTGGACTAATGTAAAAAATCATGTTACATGTTAGACTTGTGTTTGCCTAGAAAAAAGAATTTAGAGAGTATTAGATATAGATATATTAAACTAGATGGAGGTCCAGAGTAGCCCACTCCGTTGGTCTAGATAATCGGGATGAAAAACCGTAAAAAAAAAAAAAAAAAAAAGGGATGAAATAGGTGATGTCGTGATGACATCACCCGAGTACTATTCATTTGTGTTCGCTAATATACTTATATATTTATTGTAAATGTAAATGTAAATATTTTAGAAATAGTACTAGTACTTCAAGAGATTGTTTCAGCCCAACCGGAAATCGTTGTACTCTTTCATAACTCAAGTAGTTGTGGTTTATTACACGAACCTAACATAACAGAACACGTGTATTGTTACATTATAATTTGAGTAAATGCTAACAAACCAGATTGACTCTCAATCAGATATATTAAATTTTGTATAAATAAACATTTTTTATAAAAATAAGCATAACACTAATTTTTCAACAAGATAAACACTTTTAAGTTTTAACAATTAAATCAGTGTCTAATAATGTCGTACCTGAAGTATCGATCATCAGCACCCTTATGTGTGCGAACAATATGTTCGAGCCTATACTTGGCTCGACGATAATCACGACCACGGTTCGAAAGCAACACAGCTGATGCACCCATTCTAATATAACAATTCGGTATCAACATAGACCGATCTTTACCAGGGTACCAGTTATACCCAACCATCTCGGTACTAACCACAACGGCCACATTGTTCGGGTTAGCCTGAAGCATGTCACGAGCCAAATCGATCGCTATAATACCAGCACTACATCCCATCCCACCTAAGTTGAAACTCAATATGTTTCCCCTCATTTTGTAATGATTAATGACCATGGCTGATAGCGATGGGGTCGGGTTAAAGATACTGCAGTTTACGACTAGTACACCAACATCCTTTGGGCGGACTCGAGTTTTCTTGAAAAGTTCGTCCAGGGCTCCGAATATCACCATTGATGCCTCTGCTCTCCCTTCTTTCATTGTTGTGATGTTTTCGGTTGACATTATTGCTCTTGGGACGTAGGTTTCGTCACCGATTCCGGATGATTGAAGTATTTTCTTCTGGAATTCGAGGCTAGCTTCGTCGAATTTGCCAGATTTTCGAGCTAAATCAATAAATTCCTCCTTAGTTACCTACAATTGTTATACTTCATATTAGTTTACATGCTTTACTGATAACAACATTGTACTTCTTTATTTATATTAATTTTTGAAATGTCGTTAACACACTAAAAAGTATTGTACGATTTTTTTAAAGACAATACTTTAGGTAATGTGTTCAAGTTCAGGTATATATATATATATATATATATATATATATATATATATATATATATATATATATATATATATATATATATATATATATATATATATATATATACCTGAACTTGAACACATTACCTAAAGTATTGCATAATTAAATAACCGGAATTAAATAACCGGAAGTAGTGGATTGGTAATTAAAGGCTTAATAACAATATTTAGTCGATACACAAATTCAAGGCATTTGAACTTCAACATAAGCAAATGTGCACCACAAATGATCATTCAACATATAGTGATGAATGATAAATTAATCCTTCATCGTCGTTTGATGAATGATAAATTATCATTCATCATTATATAATGAATGATCATTTGTGATTTACATTTACTTATTCAGTTTGTATTCTTTATAAACTTAGCCATGAATCAGTAAAATTTATCGTCACTGTAAAATTAATAATTAATTGATGTGTATAAGACAGTCCAAAAAATCCATAAATCAGTAGTAACATAGTTTTTGTTTTTATTATATTTTTACCTTTACAAATAATGATGATAGGTAAATTCAAGAGCAAAAACTATGTTGTCATAAGTTTAATGAATCAGGGGAACAAGAGTACGGTTAATAAAACACAAAATGCTAGCTGGCTATTGGTTATGGTCATGGAGTATAATATTTACAGTAATGATCGATAAAAATATGTTGTTATTCTACACAATAACCCGGTAACTAATAAAATGTACAAAATATAGACGAGTCGATTGAACTAACCTTCAAATCATCGGTTGGTTTGAAACAAGCGAAATCGATTAGATAAATAGATCTGGGTCTGGACATGAAGTAAACCGAGAGAGTAAACACAAAAACCGCAAAAAATGCCAAAACAGTTGCCAAATCATAGCCAGCAGTACTATTCCAAAACTTCCTCCACAACTCCTCACGGCTCAAGCTCCCAATCTCGACACCGAACACGAGAACCAACACCGGCACGGTTGCAAGATAAATTGCGTGGTTGATCAAGTAATGATAACCAAGCTTCACATATTTTAAGTTCACGGACTGAACAAAGTCAGGTAACCGACGCCGGACCCTGACTGAGAAAGTCATGGACCCGGCGTCAGGACCTGACGACTCAATTCCCCTGTTGACGATTTCCGTTGACAGGAGATCTTGTTCACCATTTGGAGCCATGATTGAGATCGAAAAAAAAAAAAAGATTGAAGATGATGTATGAATGTGAAGAAGGAAGGTGTGAATTTATGGAGGAGTGGGGCGAGTAAATGATCAAGGACAACGAAGTAAAGGGAGTGTAGTTGGAAGGTTAGGAATTGCATTAAATTTGTTACAAATGTTTTGGGAAAGTTGTTTTGTTACAAAACCAAACTCACTTGCATTGCATGTCTAATTATACTCTTCTTTTAATTATTATTATTTTTTTTTATAATGCATGTATGTAGTACTACAATATATTTTACACTTTCTAAGTTTAACGCCAAATTAGGTTTGATTGCTTCTTTTGTGTGGCTCCACAATGTGCAGCCCCTCATGCGACCTGGTAGGGTTGTAAACTTGTAATCTACTTGTATTATTTAGCAATCTTTTTAATTAAAACGACTCTCTAGAGAGCAATTAGGAAGGGCGCAAATCATGATTACAACGGCTTTAACGCTTTAACAGTAATGGTGAATATGCATGTTTTTTTTTTTTTTTTTTTGAAAGGCAAGTTGTTGGTATTAATCAGAGAAGACTTAACCACATTCGCGATCATATGCCACGCACGCACATGCTTTCGGGAGGAAAACCCGAATCGTATTGCAGAAACCCGACCCTTAAACCATCCCGAGGGGCAGGCGAGCCGGGTTTAAATCCTGAATGGATCCGGGAGAAAATCCTCCCCGAGGTCAATCTGGAGCTCCATATTTCAGGCAAATTGATTAATAGGATGGACAGAGCGAAACTCGAACCCAGGCCCATCACCAAGTCACACACACAAGGTGTGGGGATACCACTGAGGCAAGCCTGCAATAGTACAATGCATGTTACTTTTGCCTCTACTATTAATCTAATTATACGAAAAATTACAAATATCGTCAAATAAAATAGCGTTCTTCATTGGTTTCGTGAAGAAAATGCCGTTTGCGGAGAAGCCATAATGTGACGCCCCGTACAAAACTATCGTGTACGGTTCATCAACAACAGGATCATTACAAGGTCAAACACTATATGCTGTTTGAAAACCAGTTTGGCATTCATAAAAGATAGCGTTTTACAAAAGATAACGTGACACAAAGATCGTTACAAAGTCATTATTTGAAAATAACATAAGTTACGAATGCAAAAGAAAAGTTCCATGATTGAGACATCTCTAAGTAATGCAGCAGAAATCTAATACAGCAGGTCCATAACAGCAAGTCTATAACACCAAGATAGCAAGTCTAACAGCGGAAACAACATCGTCTAAGCACCTGAGAAATACACGCTTAAAACTCAACACGAATGTTGGTGAGCTATAGTTTGTAATCAGTAAAGTAATGTAGACCACGAGATTTCAGTGCTTCAACCAGCAGTTTAAATTAGTATGAAAAGTATATGCTTAACCTTGGGCACCCGGTAACTAGACTTAACGTATGTATATCACCCCCTAAAAGTGCACTTGGCGATTGCTTTTGTCCTCGAAGTATTAAACACCCGTTGAATGCTAGCGCGACTAGACCGAGTGGGGTTGTCAAACCCTATGGATCCATATCTAAGATTCGCGTTCACGGTTAGGAAACCAATGATTAAACGTTACCGAGCTAAGGGGAATCTTTGTGCCGTTATATCACCCACACATATATAAAGTTTAAGTACTCGTGTCTAGTATGTAAAATGTAAAAAGCGCATGTATTCCCAGTCCCAAAAATAGTAAAAAGTAGTAAAGGGATGCTATAACTCACAGTGAATAAACAGTAAAAGTCGATATGAAACGTATGCAGGTAGTAAGTCGGTCCGAAAGGTCGTCAACCTAAGTCAAAGGTCAGTAGGTCAGTATGTTGTCCCAAAAGGGATAAAAGTGAATAAATTAAGTTTAAGTGTCATCATCAACATCATCATTATCATCATCATTCATCAACACTAAGGTAAGTTTAACAAGAATAGAGATCGAAACAAAAGGCTTACTTCGGCCAGCTGTTACGACCTTTATACAAATCGAAAAGACGCGTAGTCAGTGGCCATGGCTCCGTATGTGAGTCCTCTAACCGCTGACCAATTTTCAGAACCTAACTCGTCTTCGTTTGACCGTGGCGACGGTTTAAGTGCGAGTAGGTCAGAAATTTCAGCAGAACGTTACAAAGGCGTAGTGACTTTCGGAAGGCTATAAATCCTAAACCGTATATCGGATTAAGTCGAGGCCTAAACGAAAAGTCATTTAATCGAAACGAATTATCTGAAAATCAATTTTCCAGAAGTCCATGAGTCTGATCAGACCCCGAAAAACAGCAAACAAGTGCTCCGGTGAGATTCTTGGTGCTTGATGCTCATCACGGTTCTCATCCTTGATGCTTGTAAGCTTCAAGTGTACAACTCTTTGATGTTTTAGCATCACTTTGACCAAGGTTCAACCATCAATACACAACTAAGAGTAAAATCTATCATTCTACAAGTTTTGAACATCAAGATTGCCTCTTTATTGCATAGATCCAATAAAGCTTCAACCTTTGTCCATTTTACACAAGTTTATGCATCTCCATCATATATGATGATGAAGACTTGATCTTTATCATCACAACAAACACAAAAAGGTTCCAATTAAGTGAGATCTACAATAATAACTTAGATCTCAAGTATTAAGAAAATCCTAAGCTAGAAAGCTTGGATCTTTACAAGATTAATGAGACCATAAGCTAGAAAGCTAAGATCTTTAATAAAATAACGAAAGGAATGAGACTGATAGTGCTCTAAATGAACATATATTTAGTAGCAATATCCTTCCAATATGTAAAGTTTTTAGTTGTAATTATTCTATTTTAAGTTGTAATCGTTTATATTAAATAAGTGCGAAGACAAAAGGCGAAAACGGCGATTTGAAGACGCAAATGACTAAAAAGCTCAAATGTACAAGATACAATCCAAGTGGTTCAATTTATTGATAAAAAACGTCTAAAAAAGACAAAAGTACAAGTTACGAAACACAAAGTACAAGATATTAAATTATACGAAAGGACGTTCGAAAATCTGGAACCGGTACCCGAGCCAACTATCCACGCCCGACGCAATGGACCAAAAATTACAAGTCTACTATGCACAAGAATAAAATATAATATATAAATAATTATATTAATTATTTATATTTTATATTTATATATTTATTATGTCGACAAGCTAGGAGCCAAAAGTTTGTGAGCTGGATTTTCAAACTCCACGACTCGCGGAGTTTGAAGGCTTAAAACTCCACGACTCGAGGAGCTGTCAGAAATCAAAATGCCTATAAAAGGCCACGAATTCTGTGAGTTTAAATAACATAATAATAATAATACTCCGTAGTATAATATAAATAAATATATATAATATATATATATATATATATATATATATATATATATATATATATATATATATATATATATATATATATATAGTATAGATTAGTGTTATATTAGATTAGTTTGGGTTATGTAAAAGTTATTTTTACGGGTTTTAAAGTCGGAGCTCTGTTCGTGTACCACTACGCGATAAATAATCAATGTAAGCTATGTTCTCCTTTTTAAAATTAATGTCTCGTGCTTAAGTTATTATTATGCTTATTTGAGTCGAAGTAATCATGATGTTGGGCTAAAAATTAAAGACGGGGTAATTGGGCTTTGTACCATAATTGGGGTTTGGACAAAAGAACGACACTTGTGGAAATTAGAGTATGGGCTATTAATGGGCTTTATATTTGTTTAACTAAATGATAGTTTGTTAATTTTAATATAAAGATTTACAATTGGACATCCCTATAAATAGCCATATACACTCGATCGGACACGATGGGCGGGGTATTTACATGTACGAATAATCGTTCATTTAACCGGACACGGGAATGGATTAATAGTCCATGGAATTATTAAAACAGGGGTGAAATTATGTACAAGGACACTTGCCATAATTGATAACAAAGTATTAAAACCTTGGATTACACGCAGTCGATATCCTGGTGTAATTATTAAACAAAGTATTAAGACCTTGTTACAGTTTAAGTCCCCAATTTGTTGGAATATTTGACTTCGGGTATAAGGATAATTTGACGAGGACACTCGCACTTTATATTTATGACTGATGGACTGTTATGGACAAAAATCAGACGGGCATATTAAATAATCCAGGACAAAGAACAATTAACCCATGGGAATAAACTAAAAATCAACACGTCAAACATCATGATTATGGAAGTTTAAATAAGCATAATATATTTTATTTCATTTTTCCTCGTACTTTTATTTATTGTCATTTTAATTATTGTTATTTATTTTATATTGTTATTTAAATATCGTCATTTACTATACGCTTCGCTTAAAATATAAATCGACAAACCGGTCATTACACGGTAAACCCCCTTTTATATATTATTATATATAATTATATATATTTTGTACAAATATAGTTGTTTAAAAATATAGTGTGCAATAAGCCCGCTCCCTGTGGAACGAACCGGACTTACTAAAAACTATACTACTCTACGATTAGGTACACTGCCTATAGTGTTGTAGCAAAGTTTAGGCATATTCCATCTGTAAATAAATAATTAAAACTTGTGTAATTTGTAACGTATTTCGTAGTAAAAATATAGTACTATTTCGTACCCCCACGCTACGACATCAAGTTTTTGGCGCCGCTGCCGGGGAAGTCGGCGAAACTCTATATTTTTAATTTATTTTTGTATAAATATATTTATTTATATTTTTAGAAAAACAATATAAAATTATTTAAAAAAAAAACCGAAAATGCAAACTCCGCGACTTGCGGAATTTTAGGGCACTTGGCAACGCGACTCGCGGAGCTGCTCTGACGCGCTGACAGAAACCCTATTTTCGCTTTAATTACGGAGTAATATTATTTATTATTATTTTTAAACCCTAATTACTTTATTAGTTTAATATAATTAGTTTTAATTTTTAATTAAATTGTATTTTAAATTTTAATTAGTTTTATTTATATATAAATTAATACTCTTATAAAATAAATATATAAAAATAATATTTTTATAAAAATTGTACTTTTTACAACTTTAAGTATATTTTTATATTTTGTTCCTTTTTATTTGTTTTAGCGTAATATTTGTGTTTTTCGCTCGTATTTAGTTTTAAGATTAGTTTTTGCCGTAGTTTATTTTTATTTCTAGTTTTTTTAAGATTTGCCGTACAATCCCTTAAGTGCTTTTTCTTTATATTAAGATTTAGGCGCTTTAGAATTTTACGACGCCGTTTTTCGCTTTAGATTTTAAATAGATTTTAGTGCCTTTTAAGTAATTGCCGTTTTTCGAATAAAATTGCATTTACCTTTAGACCTTTAGGCGCAACTTTTTAGATATAGTTTTTAGACTTTTAAGTTTCGACGTTTTTCTTTCTCATTTTTATTTTTCGACGTTTTTCGACGCGTATTCTTTTTCTTTCTTATTTCTCGACGATCTAGTTTTTAGGACTTAGAATTTTCTCTATTTCTTCTCTATAATTTCTTTAAAATTTCAACGAAAAATTATTTTAAGCGGTTAAATTGATAGACATCTAAATTTTCTGCTTCGTAGTAATAGTTGGATTTGTTAGTGGCTGAGTTGTGAGCTTCCGATTTAAAGGGTTCTTGCTCCCTGCTGCATCTATTGGCTATTCGAAACGTGGGCAAAAGCAAAAAAGTCTATTAATTTGATAACTTATATAATATTTTTTTATTTTATAACTAATAGGATAATTAGTAAATGCACCACATTGTAGCTAAAATTTGGTAATAAACGCATTATGGAAAATCTCGAAAATATCTTAGAAACTCTTTATGACATCCGAAATCAATTTCATCAATACTCTCAAACAGGTGTTGATGACAATTCGCTCAGTCAACCTTGGATCACGAACGACGAAACAATAACTGGTTGTGAAATCTGTGGAGATTATCACTCAACATGGGAATGTTATTATTACGTTCCTATGGAAAATTACGCACTCATGGAACCTGAATGGAATGATTATGAAGAATACAATTCAAATTGGGATTATTCCCAAGAATATTTCCAAACTCAACAACCAGTAGACGAGAAAAATTACGTGTCTGAAAATTTATTAGACAATATGAAAATCAAACTCGAAAAACTCAATGCTCAAAATGAACAAATGAGAGAGTTTGTAAATAGGCAAGCTGAAACTCTATCAGAATACACACCTGTTGATCTGAGGAGTATTGTGCAAGAAAATCTCATATCATCGAATTTTGATGAATTCGAGAGCTCCGAAATCACCAACTATCCCGATGATACTTTTTATTCAGTTTTACCAATTTCACAACATATCGACACATTAGCCTCTACCGACGAAATCATCAATCCATCAATGGATAAAGAAGAAGTAAGGGTGACAAATTGGTACTCTTAGGAAAACGATAACGCTAAAAATTTTACCCCCGAGACCAAAGTGGTGGGACCAATAAGTACCGTTAATGAAAAAGAATCTACTTCGATCCCGAAATTCACCATTCCACAACCTTCCAACCCAATATTTTCAATAGACGAGTCATTCACCGGAAATGAACTACGAGCTGTAATAGATAATGACACCTCGAATTTCACCCAATTGGGTAATAGAGGTGAAACCTTTGATCCCGAGAATGAACGGAAGGAAATGTTAGGAATTATCCACCCTATAAAAATATGTATGTCGGTGTATATCGATCCATTTGACCAAGAACCAGAAAAGAGATATATCCATTTACTAAAAGCTACACTTAAAAAAGAATTAAGTAGTGACAATCGGGCGAGTCTAAACTTTAAACCCATTGATATAATATATACCACCCGAGATGTAAATAACTGGCTCACTATTTTAATTCGTGGAACTTATTCTACCGACTTCACATGTTGTCAGCTAAGTTTGTGGAAGTCTAATCCCACTTAACGTTAAATTAGGGGTTCGGGTTAGTGCATAACTCGTTAATAAACATGCATAATAGATTAGGGTAAAAGACGCATTTTCAAAAATTAGCAAACAGTCCAGAAAAGCAACCGTTTTTGAAGAAAAACATGTGTGATAAAACAAGAAGGAATGAACGATGAGGCGCGCCATCTATCATTCGACGAGCTTTGTAATTACAAACTGGGTATTTTTAATCACTTTTCTACACTTATCACCCTCGTGAATTTATAATTATAGTCTGATTTCATGCAAATGAGGGCATTGCATGATCTCAAGTGTGGGGAAGGGTTATAAATTCTCTCGGGTTTGCACTTAGTTTATTTGCCAAATTTTGTGAAAATTTTAAAAAAATTTCAAATAAATGAATTTAAAATTATGTTTATACATATTTATGAACGATGAAAATTATGTGTTAATACCGAAATTGTCGTTACCTCGGAAAGGACATAAATTGAGAAACAACCCAAAATGTTAGAATTCATTTAAGAATGGAATAGAGGAAAATAAAAAGGCAGAGAAAAGAAAATAAAAGCCAAGTGTGGGAAATTTTTACCAAGTTATTCAAAATATATATCACATAATTTTGTACAAATAATTGAAAATACTTTTGTTTTGGACGATAATTAACTGTTTTACCCAATGAAAGAAAAGAAGGGATGAATCTACACGATGAATCAATTCCATCATTAAAAGGAAGTAAAGTCTTCCGAAAAAGACACGCGCTTCTTGATTTAGGTCAGGAAGTTGTCGTCCAGACCAGCTGTAGGTTGACGAAAAATCTAGAAAAGTCATCACTAAAATCAGCAGGAAATCCACGGACCTCAGCATCAAACAGGGTCGCCAAGTGGTCAGACTTATCCTAACCATGAGAGGATCTGTCTCGTAAAATGGGGAGGGCGCCGTGCAAATTAGCTTGATAAGACTAATGAATCAGACCCCCAGAAAGGATAATCTCCTTAAAGATTAAAAATCAGCTTTTAAGTCTGATATTACTCAATCCTTGAGATTGACCTTAAAGATTGAGAATTACAAACTCATGGAATTCGATGATATCTAAACTCGAGCTTGAACGAGAAAATATTTTGATCAAAATTACAAACCGATTTGTTTTCTGAAAACCTATTTTCAATGCGTTCATTACCATTGAACGTAAAATCCTAGAAATTCACCTAAAATTCATTAGGTCACCTGAACCAAATCGGGTGTCAACCGTAAGAACGGTGGTTGCATAGCATGGTCGAAGACAGGACCTTGTGCCAGACCGAAAAATCATAGGATGATCTTTACTATTGCTCCTACAAAGGATAGTAATAGCATCCGACACGTTTTTAGACCATAATCAAATGCATGTCATTAGACATTGCCTTAACAGTTTCTTGTTCATCGCTTTCCTTTACAACCGGACGGTAGTTTGCCGAAAGGTAATATACGGGACAAGTGAACTGGACGTGTTGCTTTCCTAATACAAGGTTAGCAAGTGGGTAACACAAAATCACAAGTGTTGAGCTAAAATTTTCAAATCTGAAACCCACACAACCCACAAAAATATTTTGTAAACACCGGTAAAGGGTTATTCCAGAAAACTTATCTAGGATAAAAGCTAGATTGAATTTTCAAAAGATCAAATGTTTTCATAAAGATCCAATTTCCTTAAGGATCTAAATTTTTATAGTCATGTGGGACTGTAAACCATATCGTTACTACCATTGTTTATATCGCCATCTCAAAATCACTGATGTACAAAGTGTGAAGAATAAAGAAGTGATTTATGTGATGTATTATATTATTTCAAGTTATGTATTGCTTGAGGACAAGCAACGTTCAAGTGTGGGGATATTTGATAGTGCTACAAATGAACATATATTTAGTAGCAATATCCTTCCAATATGTAAAGTTTTTAGTTGTAATTATTCTATTTTAAGTTGTAATTGTTTATATTAAATAAGTGCGAAGACAAAAGGTGAAAACGACAATTTGAAGACGCAAATGACCAAAAAGCTCAAATGTACAAGATACAATCCAAGTGGTTCAATTTATTGATAAGAAATGTCTAAAAAAGACAAAAGTACAAGTTACGGAACGCAAAGTACAAGATATTAAATTATACGAAAGGACGTTCGAAAATCCGGAACCGGTACCCGAGCCAACTATCAACGCCCGACGCAATGGACCAAAAATTACAAGTCTACTATGCACAAGAATATAATATAATATATAAATAATTATATTAATTATTTATATTTTATATTTATATATTTATTATGTCGACAAGCTAGGAGCCAAAAGTTTGTGAGGTGGATTTTCAAACTCCACGACTCGTGGAGTTTGAAGGCTTAAAACTCCACGACTCGCGGAGTTTGAAGGCTTAAAACTCCACGACTCGCGGAGCTGTCAGAAATCAAAATGCCTATAAAAGGCCACGAATTCTGCGAGTTTAAATAACATAATAATAATAATACTCCGTAGTATAATATAAATAAATAAATATATATATATATATATATATATACATATATATATATATATATATATATATATATATATATATATATATATATATATATATATATATATATATATATATATATATATATATATATATATATATATATTAGTGTTATATTAGATTAGTGTTATATTAGATTAGTTTGGGTTATGTAAAAGTTATATTTACGGGTTTTAAAGTCGGAGCTCTGTTCGTGTACCACTACGCGATAAATAATCAATGTAAGCTATGTTCTCCTTTTTAAAATTAATGTCTCGTGCTTAAGTTATTATTATGCTTATTTGAGCCGAAGTAATCATGATGTTGGGCTAAAAATTAATGACGGGGTAATTGGGCTTTGTACCATAATTGGGGTTTGGACAAAAGAACGACACTTGTGGAAATTAGACTATGGGCTATTAATGGGCTTTATATTTGTTTAACTAAATGATAGTTTGTTAATTTTAATATAAAGATTTACAATTGGACGTCCCTATAAATAACCATATACACTCGATCGGACACGATGGGCGGGGTATTTATATGTACGAATAATCGTTCATTTAACCGGACACGGGAATGGATTAATAGTCTATGGAATTATTAAAACAGGGGTGAAATTATGTACACGGACACTTGGCATAATTGATAACAAAGTATTAAAACCTTGGGTTACACGCAGTCGATATCCTGGTGTAATTATTAAACAAAGTATTAAGACCTTGTTACAGTTTAAGTCCCCAATTAGTTGGAATATTTGACTTCGGGTATAAGGATAATTTGACGAGGACACTCGCACTTTATATTTATGACTGATGGACTGTTATGGACAAAAATCAGACGGGCATATTAAATAATCCAAGACAAAGAACAATTAACCCATGGGAATAAACTAAAAATCAACACGTCAAACATCATGATTACGGAAGTTTAAATAAGCATAATATATTTTATTTCATTTTTCCTCGTACTTTTATTTATTGTCATTTTAATTATTGTTATTTATTTTATATTGTTATTTAAATATCGTCATTTACTATACGCTTCGCTTAAAATATAAATCGACAAACCGGTCATTAAACGGTAAACCCCCTTTTATATATTATTATATATAATTATATATATTTTGTACAAATATAGTTGTTTAAAAATATAGTGTGCAATAAGCCCGCTCCCTGTGGAACGAACCGGACATACTAAAAACTATACTACTCTACGATTAGGTACACTGCCTATAGTGTTGTAGCAAGGTTTAGGTATATCCCATATGTAAATAAATAATTAAAACTTGTGTAATTTGTAACGTATTTCGTAGTAAAAATATAGTACTATTTCGTACCCCCACGCTACGACATGTTATAAATTCTCTCGGGTTTGCACTTAGTTTATTTGCCAAATTTTGTGAAAAATTTAAAAAAATTTCAAATAAATGAATTCAAAATCATGTTTATACATATTTATGAACGATGAAAATTAGGTGTTAATACCGAAATTGTCGTTACCTCAGAAAGGACATAAATTGAGAAACAAACCAAAATGTTAGAATTCATTTAAGAATGGAATAGAGGAAAATAAAAAGGCAAAGAAAAGAAAATAAAAGCCAAGTGTGGGAAATTTTTACCAAGTTATTCAAAATATATATCACATATTTTTGTACAAATAATTGAAAATACTTTTGTTTTGGACGATAATTAACTGTTTTACCCAACGAAAGAAAAGAAGGGATGGATCTACACGATGAATCAATTCCATCATTAAAAGGAAGTAAAGTCTTCCGAAAAAGACACGCGCTTCTTGATTTAGGTCAGGAAGTTGTCGTCCAGACCAGCTGTAGGTTGACGAAAAATCTAGAAAAGTCATCACTAAAATCAGCAGGAAATCCAAGGACCTCAGCATCAAACAGGGTCGCCAAGTGGTCAGACTTATCCTAACCATGAGAGGATCTGTCTCGTAAAATGGGGAGGACGCCGTGCAAATTAGCTTGATAAGACTAATGAATCAGACCCCCAGAAAGGATAATCTCTTTAAAGATTAAAAATCAGCTTTTAAGTCTGATATTACTCAATCCTTGAGATTGACCTTAAAGATTGAGAATTACAAACTCATGGAATTCGATGATATCTAAACTCGAGCTTGAACGAGAAAATATTTTGATCAAAATTACAAACCGATTTGTTTTCTGAAAACCTATTTTCAATGCGTTCATTACCATTGAACGTAAAATCCTAGGAATTCACCTGGAATTCATTAGGTCACCTGAACCAAATCGGGTGTCAACCGTAAGAACGGTGGTTGCATAGCATGGTCGAAGACAGGACCTTGTGCCAGACCGAAAAATCATAGGATGATCTTTACTATTGCTCCTACAAAGGATAGTAATAGCATCCGACACGTTTTTGGACCATAATCAAATGCATGTCATTAGACATTGCCTTAACAGTTTCTTGTTCATCGCTTTCCTTTACAACCAGACGGTAGTTTGTCGAAAGGTAATATACGGGACAAGTGAACTGGACGTGTTGCTTTCCTAATACAAGGTTAGCAAGTGGGTAACACAAAACCACAAGTGTTGAGCTAAAATTTTAAAATCTGAAACCCACACAACCCATAAAAATATTTTGTAAACACCGGTAAAGGGTTATTCCAGAAAACTTATCTAGGGTAAAAGCTAGATTGAATTTTCAAAAGATCAAATATTTTCATAAAGATCCAATTTCCTTAATGATCTAAATTTTTATAGTCATGTGGGACTGTAAACCACATCGTTACTACCATTGTTTATATCGCCATCTCAAAATCATTGATGTACAAAGTGTGAAGAATAAAGAAGTGATTCGTGTGATGTATTATATTATTTCAAGTTATGTATTGCTTGAGGACAAGCAACGTTCAAGTGTGAAGATATTTGATAGTGCTCCAAATGAACATATATTTAGTAGCAATATCCTTCCAATATGTAAAGTTTTTAGTTATAATTATTCTATTTTAAGTTGTAATCGTTTATATTAAATAAGTGCGAAGACAAAAGGTGAAAACGACGATTTGAAGACGCAAATGACCAAAAAGCTCAAATGTACAAGATACAATCCAAGTGGTTCAATTTATTGAAAAGAAACGTCTAAAAAAGACAAAAGTACAAGTTACGGAACGCAAAGTACAAGATATTAAATTATACGAAAGGACGTTCGAAAATCCAGAACCGGTACCCGAGCCAACTCTCAACGCCCGATGCAATGGACCAAAAATTACAAGTCTACTATGCACAAGAATATAATATAATATATAAATAATTATATTTGATAGTGCTCCAAATGAACATATATTTAGTAGCAATATCCTTCCAATATGTAAAGTTTTTAGTTGTAATTATTCTATTTTAAGTTGTAATCGTTTATATTAAATAAGTGCGAAGACAAAAGGCGAAAACGACGATTTGAAGACGCAAATGACCAAAAAGCTCAAATGTACAAGATACAATCCAAGTGGTTCAATTTATTGATAAGAAACGTCTAAAAAAGACAAAAGTACAAGTTACGGAATGCAAAGTACAAGATATTAAATTATACGAAAGGACGTTCGAAAATCCGGAACCGGTACCCGAGCCAACTATCAACGCCCGACGCAATGGACCAAAAATTACAAGTCTACTATGCACAAGAATATAATATAATATATAAATAATTATATTAATTATTTATATTTTATATTTATATATGTATTATGACGACAAGCTAGGAGCCAAAAGTTTGTGAGCTGGATTTTCAAACTCCACGACTCGCGGAGTTTGAAGGCTTAAAACTCCACGACTCGCGGAGCTGTCAGAAATCAAAATGCCTATAAAAGGCCACGAATTCTGCGAGTTTAAATAACATAATAATAATAATACTCCGTAGTATAATATATATATATATATATATATATATATATATATATATATATATATATATATATATATATATATATATATATATATATATATATATATATTATATATTAGTGTTATATTAGATTAGTTTGGGTTATGTAAAAGTTATTTTTACGGGTTTTAAAGTCGGAGCTCTGTTCGTGTACCACTACGCGATAAATAATCAATGTAAGCTATGTTCTCCTTTTTAAAATTAATGTCTCGTGCTTAAGTTATTATTATTCTTATTTGAGCCGAAGTAATCATGATGTTGGGCTAAAAATTAAAGACGGGGTAATTGGGCTTTGTACCATAATTGGGGTTTGGACAAAAGAACGACACTTGTGGAAATTAGACTATGGGCTATTAATGGGCTTTATATTTGTTTAACTAAATGATAGTTTGTTAATTTTAATATAAAAATTTACAATTGGACGTCCCTATAAATAACCATATACACTCGATCGGACACGATGGGCGGGGTATTTATATGTACGAATAATCGTTCATTTAACCGGACACGGGAATGGATTAATAGTCTACGGAATTATTAAAACAGGGGTGAAATTATGTACAAGGACACTTGGCATAATTGATAACAAAGTATTAAAACCTTGAGTTACACGCAGTCGATATCCTGGTGTAATTATTAAACAAAGTATTAAGACCTTGTTACAGTTTAAGTCCCCAATTTGTTGGAATATTTGACTTCGGGTATAAGGATAATTTGACGAGGACACTCGCACTTTATATTTATGACTGATGGACTGTTATGGACAAAAACCAGACGGGCATATTAAATAATCCAGGACAAAGAACAATTAACCCATGGAAATAAACTAAAAATCAACACGTCAAACATCATGATTACGGAAGTTTAAATAAGCATAATATATTTTATTTCATTTTTCCTCGTACTTTTAATTATTGTCATTTTAATTATTGTTATTTATTTTATATTGTTATTTAAATATCGTCATTTACTATACGCTTCGCTTAAAATATAAATCGACAAACCGGTCATTAAACGGTAAACCCCCTTTTATATATTATTATATATAATTATATATATTTTGTACAAATATAGTTGTTTAAAAATATAGTGTGCAATAAGCCCGCTCCCTGTGGAACGAACCGGACTTACTAAAAACTATACTACTCTACGATTAGGTACACTGCCTATAGTGTTGTAGCAAGGTTTAGGTATATCCCATCTGTAAATAAATAATTAAAACTTGTGTAATTTGTAACGTATTTCGTAGTAAAAATATAGTACTATTTTGTACCCCCACGCTACGACATCAGAGACCATAAGCTAAAAAGCTATTATCTTTAACATAATAATGAAACCCTAAGCTAGAAAGCTTGGATCTTTAGTGTTCTTGAAGATCTTGAAGCATAAATCTTGGATCATTAAGATACATGAAGATCATAAACACAAGTTTTGATCTTTATAACAAAACAAAGAAATCATAAGCTAGATCTAACAAGTAAATGAAGATTCAAAGCTAGAAAGCTTGAATCTTTTATGTTCTTGAAGGATTCAAACCCAAGTTTGAATCTACAAGATATAATAAGATCAAAAGCTAAAAGCTAGATCCATTAAATGATGATGATGATGTCGTGGATGAGAAGAGGAGAAGAAGAGAAAGAAAAATTTAAAGCTTACACTTTTTAGAGTGAGAAATACTAGAGAGAATTAGAGAGTAAGTGTGTGTAATTTATAAATGAAATCAAGTGTGAAATGAATGGGATAAGCTTGGTATTTATAGGAAGTGAGGTGGTGGTGAGGTGTTTAGGCCGTGTGGTTTAGGAGGGGATAAGGGGGACACCTTTTTGCTTTTTGGTTAATGGTTGTCTAAAGTTGGTACTTATGTTAGGATCCCATGCAACATTAAGGATAATGCTTAACAAAAATGCTAGTATGTTCCCTTTAATAAATGGGCATTTGTCTTTCATTATTATGGGTCGCTAACTTATTAAAATTGGGCTAATTAAATAGTCCACTAGCTAGTGTAGGGTGGACTAAGGTCCAACAAGGTGGAAAGTCTAACAAGACCAACTAGTGTGCTCTAGTAATTTACTAAGCGTAATTAAGCATCCAAAAACCCAAGTAATTGTTATTATAAAATAACAATTAGTATTTCGTAGTCATAATATTCCGATTATGACCAAAGTTAAACGTGTACACAGTTCGTTCTAAACGTCAAGTGACACTAATGGTCATAAAGGCTTCTGGGGATCATGTTAAGTACCCTACGTACTTAAAGGTACGTTTTCATATATAAACAAAAGTAATCCACATGTAGTAAGATCCCAGAGTATAATATAGCTCAGTACGCACAAATACGCAGTTTCGTGTAAGCACAAAGCACAAAAGCAAGTCGAAAAAGTCGGGTCGTTACATTACCCACCTGTTAATGAAAATTTCGTCCCGAAATTTTAAGCTGAGGTAGATGGTAGAGTTGTGAAGAGGTGAGGATACTTCTGTTTCATCTGATCCTCTCCCTCCCAAGTAAACTCATGCCCTCGTTTTGCATTCCATCGCACTCGAACGATCGGAATCTTGTAGCATTTCAAGGTCTTGACCTCACGGTCCATAATTTCGACAGGTTCTTCCACGAAATGGAGTTTGTCGTCAATCGTAAGCTCCTCGAGTGGTATGACGAGTTCTGGTTCGGCAAGACACTTCTTCAGATTCGACAAGTGAAAAGTGGGGTGAACAGCACTCAACTGAGTCGGAAGGTCCAAACGGTAATCAACGAGTTCAACACGCTCCAAGACTTCGAAAGGACCAATGTATCGCGGATTCAACTTCCCACGCTTTCCGAAACGGATTACACCTTTCCAAGGTACGACTTTCAACATAACACGGTCGCCAATTTGAAATTCGCGATCTCCACGTTTAAGGTCGGCATAGCTTTTTTGACGATCATGGGCCGTCTTGAGCCTCGCTTGAATTTGGACAATCTTCTCGGTTGTTTCATGAACGAGTTCGGGACCGGTGAGTTGCTTTTCACCTACTTCAACCCAACAGATAGGAGAACGACATTTACGGCCATACAATGCTTCAAAAGGTGCGGCCTTAATGCTCGCGTGATAGCTGTTGTTGTAAGAGAATTCAACTAGCGGCAAGTGCTTCCCCCAAGCCTTTCCGAAATCAATAACACAAGCACGCAACATGTCCTCCAGGATTTGAATCGTGCGCTCGCTCTATCCATCAGTTTGCGGCTGATTCGCTGTACTCATATCTAGACGTGTTCCCAAGGCTTCTTGTAAAGAACGCCAAAATCTAGAAGCAAAACGGGTATCGCGATCTGAGATAATCGATAAGGGTACACCGTGACGAGATACAATCTCTTTTATGTATAGCTGTGCCAGTCTCTCCATCGTATCAGTTTCCTTCATGGCTAGGAAGTGTGCAGATTTGGTAAAATGGTCAATGATAACCCAGATGGTATCATAACCGCATACCGTCTTCGGTAGCTTCGTAATGAAGTCCATCGTTATTCCTTCCCACTTCCATTACGGTATTTCGGGTTGTTGAAGTAACCCAGACGGCTTCTGATGTTCGGCTTTGATCTTGGAACAAGTGATGTGCGCAGAGGTGTATACGAAATAGTTATATTTTTATTGCGAAATACTATTAAATACGATACAATTTTACACAAGTTATTTATTTATTTATAGAGTGGATATACCTAAACCTTGCTACAACACTTATAAGCAGTGTACCTAATCGTACAGTAGTGTAGTTTTTAGTAAGTCCGGTTCGTCCACAGGGAACTAGCCAAGTTTAACGCTATATTTTTAAAACTGTATTTGTAAATATATAAATATATATATAAGTAGTATTATTATTATAAAAGGGGATTTTTACCGTTTAATGACCGGTTTGTCGATTTTAAAACTTTAGTCGCAGTTAAAACCTAATTTAAAATATTAAAAATAAATATAACTTAATTTAAAGAGTAAAGTAAATGACAATAATTAAAGTGCGATAAATAAAATTGCAATAATTAAAAAGTACGATAATTAAAAGTGCAATAAATAAAATGACAATAAATAAAAGTGCGATAAAATATGAAATAAAGAAATTATGCTTATTTAAACTTCTGTAATCATGATGTTTGACGTGTTGATTTTAGTTTATTACCATGGGTTAATTGTCCTTTGTCCTGGATTATTCGATATGTCATCTGGTTGTCCATCAGTCATAAATATAAAGTGCGAGTGTCCTCGTCAAATTATCCTTATATCCGAAGTCAAATATTCCAACTAATTGGGGACTTAAATTGTAATAAGGTTTTAATACTTTATTATCAATTACACCAAGTGTCCTTGCATGTAATCCACCCCTGTTTTAAGGAGTCCATTGACTATTAATCCATTCCCGTGTCCGGTCAAATGAACGATTATTAGTACTTATAAATATCCCGCCCATCGTGTCCAATCGAGTGTATATGGTTATTTATAGGTACGTCCAATTCTAAATTTTTATATTAAATTAACGAACTATCATTCAATTAAACAAATATAAAGCCCATTAATAGTCCATAGTCTAATTTCCACAAGTGTCGTTCTTTTGTCCAAACCCCAATTATGGTACAAAGGCCAATTACCCTATCTTTAATATTTAGCCCAACATCACGATTATTTCGGCTTAAATAAGCATAATAATAACTTAGCTACGAGACATTAATTTAAAAAGGTTGAACATAACTTACAATGATTAATAATAGCGTAGCTTTACACGGATAGAATTTCGACTTACACACTTACAACATTCGCTAAAATAACCTTATTATTATTAATCTTAAATTAAAATAAAAATTATAAAATATATATATATATATATATATATATATATATATATATATATATATATATATATATATATATATATGTATATATATGTATATATATACATATATATATGTATATATATACATATATATATATATGTATATATATATGTGTATATATATATATATATATATATATATATATATATATATATCGTGAGAGAGAGAGATTGAAAAAAGTGTATGAAATTCGGCCAAAACACGCGAAATTTATAGGACCTGACCCAACTTTTGGGGCCATGCGATCGCATGAGTTTTGTTCTTCCAGGCCATGCGATCGCATGGCCAGCTGGATCAGGCCACATGCTTTTGTTTGCTAGTTTGCCGACGGTTTTAATAAATAAATAATATATATATATATATATATATATATATATATATATATATATATATATATATATATATATATATATATATATATATATATATATATATATATATATATATAATTTTAAGAATTAATTATATATTATATTATATTCATGTCCATAGTTGACTTGTAATTTTCGCTCCGTTGCGTCGCGCGTTAAGAGTTGACTCTGGTCCCGGTTCCGGATTTTCGAACGTCCTTTCGTACTATTTAATATCTTGTACTTTGCGTTTCGTGGCTCGTACTCTTGTAACTTTTAGACGTTTCTCATCAATAATTTGAACCACTTTGATTGTACTTTGTACTTTTTAGCTTTTTGGTCGTTTGCGTCTTCAATTCGTTGAATCTGTCTTTTGTCTTCACCTTTTATTATTTAAACGAATATCACTTGTAAATAGAACAATTGCAACTAAAAGCTTGTCTTTCTTGAGGGATAATGCTATGAAATATATGTTCGTTTTTAGCATTATCAAATATTCCCACACTTGAGCGTTGCTTGTCCTCAAGCAATATAGTCTTGAAAAAATACTAGAATCACTTATTTATTCTTCACACTTTGTACATCAGTGATTTCGATTTGGCGGTATGAACAATGATAGTAACGTTGTAGTTTATAGTCCCACATGACTATGAAAATTTAGATCCTTAAGGAAATTGTATCTTTATGAAAACATTTGATCTTTTGAAAATTAAATCTAGCTTTTACCCTAGATAAGTTTTTCGGAATAACCCTTCACCGGTGTTTGCAAATTGTTTTTGTGGGTTTGGTGGGTTTCAGATTCGAAAATTTTAGCTCAAAACTTGCGGTTTTGTGTCACCCACTTGCTAACCTTGTATTGGGAAAGCAACACGTCCAGTATACTTGCTCCGTATATTATCTTTTGGTAAAATACCGTCCGGTTGTAAAGAAAAGCGTTGAGCAAGCAACTGTTGAGGCAATGTCTCGTGACATGCTTTTAATTATGGTCTATAACGTGTCGGATGCAATTACTATCCTTTGTAGGAGCAATAGTAAAGATCACCCTATAATTTTTCGGTCTGGCACAAGGTCCTATCTTCGACCATGCTATGCAACCACCGTTCTTACGGTTGACACCCGATTTGGTTCAGGTGACCTAATGAATTCCAGGTGAATTCCTAGGATTTTACGTTCAATGGTAATGAACGCATTAAAAATGGGTTTTCAGAAAACAAATCGGTTTGTAATTTGATCAAAATATTTTCTCGTTCAAGCTCGAGTTTAGAAATCATCGAATTTCATGAGTTTGTAATTCTCAATCTTTAAAGTCAATCTCAAGGATTGAGTAATATCAGGCTTAAAAGCTGATTTTTGATCTTTAAGGAGATTATCCTTTCTGGGGATCTGATTCATTAGTCTTATAAGCTAATTTGCACGGTGCCCCCCCCATTGTACGAGACAGATCCTCTCATGGTTAGGATAAGTCTGACCACTTGGCGACCCTATTTGATGCTGAGGTCCGTGGATTTCCAGCTGATTTTAGAGAAAACTTTTCATGATTTTTCGTAGACTCTACAACTGGTCTGAACGACAACTTCCTGACCTAAATCAAGAAGCGCGTGTCTTTTTCTCTCAGAAGACTTTACTTCCTTTTATATTACAATAAACTGGGTAAAACTGATAAATATCGTCCAAACCAAAAGTATCTTCAATTATTTGTACAAAAATATGTGTCATATATTCTAAATAACTTGGTAAATTTTTCCCACACTTGACTTTTATTTTTCTTTCTTTGCCTTTTTATTTTCCTCTATTCTATTTTAAATGAATTCTAACATTTTGGGTTGTTTATCAATTTATGTCCTTTCCAAGGTAACAATAATTTCGGTGTTAACACCTAGTTTTATCGCTCATAAATATGTATAAATATGATTTTGAGTTCATTTATTTGAAAATTTTGAAAATTTTTACTAGAATTGGGTAGTCAGTATATAAGACTAGGGCTGTTCTTTATTATCAGAGAGCACTAGATTCTAATACAACTACTGCGTTACTAGTATTTTTAATGGTAACCAAGTGTTTAAATTTAAAATTTTTAAAAATCCGAAAGAATTTAACCCCTTCCCACACTTAAGATCTTGCAATGCCCTCATTTGCAAGAAATCAGTACAATTTAAATTATTGAGAGTGATTAGCGTAGAAAAATGATTAAATTTTACCAAAGTTTCCAAACATATTGTTGTTTGCTTTGAATGATAAATGGGGCACATCATTTGTTCATTCCGTCTGTTGTTACATCACACTTGTTTTTCATCTTATCATCAAAATTAGTAGCTTTTGCTGAACTTAATGCCAGTCTTTGAAAGTTCGATGTTTTACCCTGTTGTGTACAATTGACAATATACATACATGCAAATAACGTGCATGGTAATTTGAAATGGGACTTAACATCCCACTTTCAAATCAAATATGAAATATTAGTACAACATAATAAAAAAAATTAAAACTTACATTAAAGTATCATAATATTATATGTTTAAACATAATTAAATAAAAATAATAAAAAATAAAAATCATAGAAATCACCAACGGGAACTGTATCAATCTGGATAGGGGTTCCAGTTCATGATGTCGGTCGGGTTCCACGGTTTGTTATAGGTGTACTGATAGGCCTGGTTAGGGTCATAGAGAGTAAATGGTGGTCGCATATCGGGCTAGTGTGGAGGATAGTAAGCAGGTCGGGTCGGTACGTAGTTATTTGGTACCTGAGGTGATAGCTGGCTCATGATCTGATGCTGATGATAGTGCCATCTATCATGCTGTCGTTGCCTAGAATGCTCGTAGACATTCTCGGCGTGCCACTGCTCGAACTGACTGTGTCTAGCCTCGTTTGTCATTTCTACCTCATCTATACGCTGGTAAACGTCAGTAATAGCCTCCCTAATGACATCCCTAATGTCATCCAGTTCCTCCATTTCCTCATCTGAACCTCTCTCTACCTGTGGATGACGACCATCATATGGTACTGCCTGATTGCGTCTGCTCTTTAACACCTTTGCACCCTGATAGACCTTCAATCCTAAAGTCTCAACCTGTTCCCTACACACCATCAGTGGACCCCCTTGATCCCTATCTACACCTAAATACTCTTCAATGAGAGTAACAAAAATACCTCATCCTATTATTCCCCCGTCCTGTATTCATGTTACCATTTTGGACAGATAAAAACCAACACAGTAGGGGATATTAACAAAGCTTCTAGTGTTTCGAATACACTTAAGGTAAAATAAATCGTGTAAGGTCATCTTCTCCTTGTTTTTACCTCTTTGTGTAATCGAATTAGCTAAAAATCTATGTATAATACGAAGCTCTGCTTTGTTAATATCTAAATAGGAGTGTCTTCCTCCCAGCGTAAAAACATTATAATTTGACATACGTCTCCAGACGGCGTCCGCTTCAAAATTCCTATCTACCCTTTCACCATGATAAATCAAATTTGTACAATCAGGTAGTAGTAATTCACCAGGAGTGTAAATCTGTAAAGCCCTGGCCATGTCCAGCATGGACATCCTACGGCCAAGTAAAAATTTTAGAAAATTCCTATCATCTAACCTAACTACATTCGTATTTAATGCTATAGTATTTATAAGCTCAACACACCATTTCTTATATACAGGCCTACGAATGGTGAATAAATGTTCCCAATCAGGAAAAGAAGAGTTCCCATACCTTTGGATCAGATGCTGTCTAACTGAGTTAACTAGTTGGACCCTTTCTAAAAGCTCCCAATCGATTACCCTTGGCACTTCTACATTTTTCGTTACCAGTTTAAATTTGTTACTTTGGTATGTCAGGCAATCTCTCTAACTTCGATCAAATCTCAAATTAGGATGCAACTGTTCTTCATGAATCGTTGGGTGTACTATTATTGGATGAATCGGAAATTGTACGTAGGCATTAACATATTCTTGTTGCGGATCATAGTATGGTATGTGTTGATCATTATGATATTGTTGTTCCTGTTGTTGTTCATGTTTAGGTTCTGGTTCTGGTTCATATTGTGGCTCATATTGCATTTCTGGTTGTGGTTCCGGAGCAGGTTGCCTAGATGATGATGATGCACCATTAGTATCGGTGTTTCTCTGCAAAACACATTAAACACAAAATTTGTGCATCCAAATATGCATTAGTGTTAGCAAAATAACAAATTAAAACAATTACAATAACATGTTTAATCTATATTAAACTCATGCTCATTTTCACATTTTTATCAATTCTACACTTTTTCAAATAAACATATATGAAAATGTTTACAAAGTTCATAAGCATTTTGTAGCGACCCGACCAAATCATCATTGACGGCGCCGTCTACTTAGGTCCCGTTACGTGGTCATAAGTCTTTAAAACAACGTTTGACCAAAAGATATGTCGCATTCATTTCAAATGTAAAGGTTGTTCAAGTTTACAAGAATAGTTCCACCACAAGTTACGATACAAAGTTTTAATTACAAATGAAACTTATGCGACACAATTTAAAAGTATCCAAAAGACGCTCCATGAATGCATGTATACTCGACATCCAATGCAAGTATCAAAATAATGAGCGGAAGCATGTATCATGTATCGTTCAAGGACCTGAGAAAAACATAGAAATCTGTCAACGAAAACGTTGGTGAAATCATAGGTTTAAGTAAGTAAGTACAAGTGAACCACAAGATTTGCATCAATGAAATAATAGTAATACATTCCAAAAGTTTGTTTCACGAGCACCCAATTATCAAAGCTTAACATTCCATCCATTGTATACCCCATCCATAGTGCTAGAACAAACACTGATTCTCGAAAATATATTTCATCCGTAGACGGTAGCGAACCGTCAAAGATGAGGGTTGTCAACCCATATGGCCATATAACATAAGTTCTCGCTTACACCCGGCAAGTGTAACTAATGATAATCGAATTGAGGATTTTTGTTCTAAACTCGTATGTAGAATGTTTGTTTTCCCGTTCTTGTGTTCACTTAGTTCAAAAGAATCGTTTATATTTTCTCATCCCAAATATAAGTTCAAAAAGAGTAAAAGTGGGACTATGATCTCACCTTGAATGCACGAGTAGTAAAGTACTTCAACAAGTAAATGTGTGCAAAGAACAATGCTAGTCTTGACCTAAACAAATAGGTCGTATCAATAATGGTAAACACGATAGGTCAAAGATGTTCAATTAGTCCTATGGCTCGTTACGACTCGATTATTTAGCATGTGAAATCAAATTGTCAAGTTTCATGCAAGATACAAGTATATAAACAAGTTAGGAAGGTTGCAAAATCATTTGGTTAAGTTTGACAAAAAGTCAAACTTTGGTCGGTCAAAGTCAACGAAAAAGTCAACACGTTCGGGTCGTGTCCCGAACTATTTTTCTGAGGTTTTTAATCATGTATGAGCATGTTAGGACAAGTTACATGTGAATCGGAGGTGCGTAGCATAGCAAACATTATTCGAAAATTGACCAAGTTGGACAGACCAAAATGGCGCGCCGCGCGGGTATATGGCGCGCCGCGCCATTACCTGTGCAGAGAATTTTGGCAGTTTTTAAGTTTTATGCACGAACCTAACTTCAAACAATCTCCATTTATGATCCGCAAACAATCAAGACAAGTATCTTATACCGTTGGGAAGGTAATTTGACGAGGAAAACAACTAAACACATTTCATCAATCAATCTACCTATTACAACAACTAAAACCGCATCTAATGCTTAACATTAACCGCATACAAGTTCATAAATGCAATTCAATGATTCGGGCAACCAATTTACATGAATGATATGCCGTTTCGAAGGTAATCAAGCATACAATCCAACTAAACACTTACCAATAATAATCCATGGCATTCAATGCATCAAAAGTCCATTTCAAATTCATCAAACCCTAACCCAAATTCACCAAAATCAATAATCAAGTTCATGAAGTTTTCTAAGGCAACCTACACATCAAATTGAAGCTAGTGATACAAGGAACACAATTAAAACATGAACTTTTAACATCTAACAACATATGATCATCCAAAATTCAAGAACAACACACCAAAATTCAAGTTCATGCTAGTTACACTAAAACAACGAGATCGAGCATATAAATTATATATTCATGTTAGACTTGAGCCATAGACACTAATTAACACTTTTATAAGTTAAAAACATCAAGAACACAAAATCTAGTGATTTTAGAAAGTTACCCAAATGAGATGAAGTTGGTACCAAAATGAAGAGGATGAAGAGAGGATCACGAATATGTAATTTATTTTGTTGTAAGCCTCCTAGATCGAATTTAGATGATGATTGAATGAATTTGGATAATTGGGTGTGTGTTCTTGCTAGAGAGAAAGAGAGAGATGGAGATGATAATGAATGGGTGAAAGGGGTTTGACCCTTTGACCTAGTCAAGGGTTTGATCCCTTGTCAAGTTTAGTCCCTCAACTTTCGTTCGGGTGCGGGAATTACCTAAACGAGATAATTTAAAACGCGTATCAACGGGAGATGTTATAAACATATAACGGACTTTATATTAGTATAACGGAAAAGTAAATGGAAAAAGGCGGGATGTTACATTACCTACTCCTTAAAAGAAATTTCGTCCCGAAATTTAAGTAGGCGTAGTAGTCGTTGTTTCTTCCTCGAGATCTTGCGTTTCCGAATTCACGAATAGATGAGGATACTTCCTTTGCATTTGATCTTGTCTTTCCCAAGTAAACTCGGGTCCTCTTTTGGCATTCCAACGAACCTTGACAATCGGGATTCAGCTTTGTTTCAATGTCTTGACGGAGGTGTCCACAATTTCAACCGGTTCCTCCACAAAATGAAGTTTGTCATCAATAGTAAGTTCTTCGAGAGGGATGACGATATCGGGTTCGGCAAGACACTTTTTCAAGTTAGATACATGGAAGGTAGGATGAACGGAGTTCAATTGAGGCGGAAGATCTAAACGATAAGCAACGGTTCCAATACGCTCCAAGATTTCGAAAGGACCAATATACCGCGGATTTAGCTTCCCGCGTTTCCCAAAACGGATTACACCCTTCCAAGGTGCGACTTTTAACATTACTCGGTCACCGACTTGAAATTCAAGATCGTTGCGTCGTTTGTCGGTATAGCTCTTTTGACGACTTCGGGCCGTCCTAAGCCTATCTCGGATTTGAACGATTTTCTCGGTGGTTTCGTGAATGAGTTCGGGTCCGGTGATTTGCACGTCGCCTACCTCGGCCCAACAAAGAGGAGAACGACATTTGCGGCCATATAGCGCTTCAAAAGGTGCGGCTTTAATACTCGCGTGATAACTATTGTTGTAAGAAAACTCGGTGAGAGGTAAGTGCTTGTCCCAAGCTTTTCCGAAATCAACCACGCAAGCTCGTAACATGTCCTCTAAGGTTTGAATTGTACGTTCACTTTGTCCATCGGTTTGAGGATGATATGCGGTGCTCATGTCTAAACGCGTTCCCAACGCTTCTTGCAATGTACGCCAAAATCTAGAAACGAAACGGCCATCTCGGTCGGAGATAATCGATAAAGGTACACCGTGTCGGGCTACGATCTCCTTAATGTAAAGTTGTGCAAGTTTCTCCATTTTGTCTGTTTCTTTCATGGCAAGGAAGTGTGCGGATTTGGTGAGACGGTCAACAATAACCCAAATGGTATCATAACCGCCCGTCGTTTTTGGTAGCTTGGTGATAAAATCCATCGTTATCCTTTCCCACTTCCATTGCGGGATCTCGGGTTGTTGAAGTAGTCCGGACGGTCTTTGGTGTTCGGCTTTGACTTTGGAACATGTCAAACACTTGGAAACATAAGTAGCTACGTCCCTTTTGATGTTCGGCCACCAATATATTTGTTTAAGGTCGTGGTACATCTTATTGGCACCGGGGTGAATCGAGTATCGTGACTTATGGGCTTCATCTAAAATAAGGCTTCGTAGGTCCCCATAACTAGGCACCCAAATTCTTCCGGCGAAATATCGGAGTCCGGTTTCTTTAACTTCGAATCGAGAGGTGAGGACGTTCAAGTGTTCGAGAGAGATGTTTTCATCCTTGAGAGCCTCATCTTGGGCTACCCGAATTTGGCTATTAAGGTTTGTGTGGATGGTGATGTTTAAGGCTCGGACACGAAGAGGCACCGCTCTTTCTTTTCGACTTAAGGCATCGGCTACTACATTTGCCTTCCCGGGATGGTAACGAAGCTCGCAATCGTAATCGTTTAAGGTTTCAATCCACCTTCGTTGTCTCATGTTTAGTTGCTTTTGATCGAAAATGTGTTGAAGGCTTTTGTGATCGGTGAAGATAGTACTCTTGGTTCCATAAAGATAGTGTCTCCACATTTTAAGTGCAAAGACAACGGCTCCGAGTTCGAGATCATGTGTCGTATAGTTTCGTTCATGAATTTTGAGTTGTCGAGAAGCATAAGCAATGACTTTCGTTCGTTGCATCAATACACACCCAAAACCATGTTTTGAGGCATCGCAATATACAACAAAGTCATCATTGCCTTCGGGAAGTGATAAGATAGGAGCGGTGGTTAGCTTCGTTTTCAAGATTTGGAATGCGGATTCATGTTCGGTCGCCCAAATGAATTTCTTTCCCTTGTGAGTCAATGCGGTTAGAGGACGTGCAACCAAAGAGAAATTTTCGATGAATCTACGATAGTACCCGGCGAGACCCAAGAATTGACGAATGTGAGTAGGAGTAGTAGGAGTCTCCCATTTACTAATGGCTTCGATTTTCGTTGGATCGACTTTAATACCTTGGTCACTTACAACATGACCAAGAAATTGAACTTCCTTTAACCAAAATTCACACTTGGAGAATTTGGCATAGAGTTGTTCTTGTCTTAAAAGTTCAAGCACAAGTCGGAGGTGTTCCTCGTGTTCTTCTTCGCTTTTTGAATAGACTAAAATATCATCGATGAACACGATAACGAATTTGTCAAGATACGGTTTGCACACGCGGTTCATAAGATCCATGAACACCGCCGGTGCGTTAGTGAGACCAAATGGCATTACAAGAAATTCATAACTACCATAGCGAGTTCGGAAAGCGGTTTTGGAGACATCTTCCCCCTTAACCCTTAATTGATGATAACCCGAGCGGAGATCGATTTTCGAATATACACAAGACCCTTGTAGTTGATCAAAGAGGTCATCGATGCGAGGAAGAGGATATCGGTTCTTAACCGTCAATTTATTTAGTTCACGATAATCAATGCACATTCGTAGGGATCCGTCTTTCTTTTTAACAAACAAAATCGGAGCGCCCCAAGGTGAATGGCTAGGTTGGATAAAACCTCGATCAAGTAGTTCTTGGATTTGACTTTGCAATTCTTGCATTTCAGATGGAGCGAGTCTATATGGTGCACGTGCTACGGGTGCGGCTCCCGGAATAAGATCGATTTGGAATTCAACCGGTCGATGAGGCGGAAGACCCGGCAATTCGTCGGGAAATACATCGGAATAGTCACTAACAATTGGCACATCATCGATGTGCTTCTCATCGGACTCGACTTTCTTAACGTGAGCAAGGATCGCAAAACAACCCTTACGGAGTAGTTTTCTAACTTTAATACACGAAACGAGGTTGAGTCCGGTGCAACTCTTATCGCCATAGACGATCAAAGGTTCACCATTCTCGATAGGAATTCGGATTGCGTTAAGATCACAAAGAATGTGAGATTTCGTTTTGACTAACCAATTCATACCGATTATTACATCAAAGCTTCCTAGTTCCATGGGTATCAAATCAATTTCAAATTCCTTACCCAAAATGTTTATCGTACACCCCCGGTAATATGTGTCGGCACTTAATAGTTTCCCGTTAGCCACTTCAATGGTATAAGTGGTATCTAATGGAAGAGGTGGAGTGCTAAAAGAATGAGTCAAAGTCTTGGATACAAAGCATTTATCGGCACCTGAATCGAATAAGCAAGAGACATAAGAATTGTTGAGAAGAAACGTACCCGTGACTAGTTCAGTGTCATCCCGGGCTTCCTCGGTGTTTATGTTGAAAGCTCGGCCGCGCGTATTGGGGTTATCTTTCTTCTTTGGGCATGCATTTCTATAATGACCCGTTTGGCCACATTCGTAACAAGTGCCCGTCTTTGGTGCATTGGGCCACTTTCGAGCGACGGGAGTGGCACTTTTACAATCGTTGGCCTTATGACCAACTCCTTGGCACCGGTGGCAAATTAACTTACTACATTCGCCAAAGTGATGTTTGTTGCATTTGTTGCAAAGAGGTAGGTTCCCGGCATAACCTTTCTTGCTGTCGGAGGTGTAAGGCTTCTTAGCAAAGTTGTTGTTGCTTGATTGGGAGGGTTCCCACTTTCTTTTGTTGCCGCCCGATTTATCCTCGGCCTTAGGTGCCGGAACTACGATTTCGTCAACCGTTTCAATTAGTTGGCGAGCCATGTTCATAGCGGCTTGATGAGTAGTGGGTTTGGATGACATCACCCCTTGTTTGATGCTTTTTGGAAGACCGAGCATGTAGAGCTCAATCCTTTGAGATTCGGGGTTAACAAGATTAGGACACATCAAGGATAGTTCGGCGAAGCGTTGATTATAAGCTTTAAGATCGTTTCCGACCTCTTTCAAAGCTCTTAGTTCTTCCTCAAGCTTTCGGGTTTCTTCGCGCGGAAAATATTCAACAATCATCTTTTCCTTTAGATCGGCCCAAGAGAGGGCATGAGCTTCATCGGTACCCACCGATTGAACATAGGTGTTCCACCATGTTAGAGCAATTCCGGAGAAAGTGTGAGTGGAGTATTTGACCTTGTCTTGGTCTCGACAACCGCTTATGCTAAAGACGGCTTCCGTTTGCTCAAACCATCGGGTGAGCACGACCGGTCCCCCGGTTCCATCAAAAGTGTGAGGTTTGCACCCCATGAAAGCTTTATAGGAGCATCCCTCGTTTGAGTTTCTGGCTCCATTGTTGTTGTTGTTGTTGTTGTTGTGGTTGTTATTATTATTGTTGTTGGATGAGTGACCGGCCATGGCCGCATCTACGGCGGTAGCTATCATCCGTTCGAGAGCTTGTTCGGGAGTTTCATTGCGGCGTACACGACGAGGAGCCATTGTTCCTTCAAGACACAAGAATATCATTGATTAGTATTCTCAATAATACTAACCGTGATATAGAATAAAGATAAAGAGAAGTTTTTCCTCGACTCGCCTTAAATTCTTTATGCCATAATGTCGGAACGTTCATATGAGTCACCGTAATATAATCCCGGAAATTATATTACCCTGATTCATATGTGCATTCGACATTATTCTATAAAGTCAAGGTGGCGTGTCAATCAAATTAAACAACGTGAGATTAAGATGAACTAAGAGTAGATATGAGTAGAAGCGTTCGAGTATAAATGCACAAGTAGTCAAGTAATTCCTACTTCAAGTCTATATGCCGGTTGTAGTCTAGACTCATCAATGTACCCTATGACTCGAGGTTGACACCAATGAACTCTAAATCCCTACAACCAACGCTCTGATACCATCTGTAGCGACCCGACCAAATCATCATTGACGGCGCCGTCTACTTAGGTCCCGTTACGTGGTCATAAGTCTTTAAAACAACGTTTGACCAAAAGATATGTCGCATTCATTTCAAATGTAAAGGTTGTTCAAGTTTACAAGAATAGTTCCACCACAAGTTACGATACAAAGTTTTAATTACAAATGAAACTTATGCGACACAATTTAAAAGTATCCAAAAGACGCTCCATGAATGCATGTATACTCGACATCCAATGCAAGTATCAAAATAATGAGCGGAAGCATGTATCATGTATCGTTCAAGGACCTGAGAAAAACATAGAAATCTGTCAACGAAAACGTTGGTGAAATCATAGGTTTAAGTAAGTAAGTACAAGTGAACCACAAGATTTGCATCAATGAAATAATAGTAATACATTCCAAAAGTTTGTTTCACGAGCACCCAATTATCAAAGCTTAACATTCCATCCATTGTATACCCCATCCATAGTGCTAGAACAAACACTGATTCTCGAAAATATATTTCATCCGTAGACGGTAGCGAACCGTCAAAGATGAGGGTTGTCAACCCATATGGCCATATAACATAAGTTCTCGCTTACACCCGGCAAGTGTAACTAATGATAATCGAATTGAGGATTTTTGTTCTAAACTCGTATGTAGAATGTTTGTTTTCCCGTTCTTGTGTTCACTTAGTTCAAAAGAATCGTTTATGTTTTCTCATCCCAAATATAAGTTCAAAAAGAGTAAAAGTGGGACTATGATCTCACCTTGAATGCACGAGTAGTAAAGTACTTCAACAAGTAAATGTGTGCAAAGAACAATGCTAGTCTTGACCTAAACAAATAGGTCGTATCAATAACGGTAAACACGATAGGTCAAAGATGTTCAATTAGTCCTATGGCTCGTTACGACTCGATTATTTAGCATGTGAAATCAAATTGTCAAGTTTCATGCAAGATACAAGTATATAAACAAGTTAGGAAGGTTGCAAAATCATTTGGTTAAGTTTGACAAAAAGTCAAACTTTGGTCGGTCAAAGTCAACGAAAAAGTCAACACGTTCGGGTCGTGTCCCGAACTATTTTTCTGAGGTTTTTAATCATGTATGAGCATGTTAGGACAAGTTACATGTGAATCGGAGGTGCGTAGCATAGCAAACATTATTCGAAAATTGACCAAGTTGGACAGACCAAAATGGCGCGCGGCGCGGGTATATGGCGCGCCGCGCCATTACCTGTGCAGAGAATTTTGGCAGTTTTTAAGTTTTATGCACGAACCTAACTTCAAACAATCACCATTTATGATCCGCAAACAATCAAGACAAGTATCTTATACCGTTGGGAAGGTAATTTGACGAGGAAAACAACTAAACACATTTCATCAATCAATCTACCTATTACAACAACCAAAACCGCATCTAATGCTTAACATTAACCGCATACAAGTTCATAAATGCAATTCAATGATTCGGGCAACCAATTTACATGAATGATATGCCGTTTCGAAGGTAATCAAGCATACAATCCAACTAAACACTTACCAATAATAATCCATGGCATTCAATGCATCAAAAGTCCATTTCAAATTCATCAAACCCTAACCCAAATTCACCAAAATCAATAATCAAGTTCATGAAGTTTTTTAAGGCAACCTACACATCAAATTGAAGCTAGTGATACAAGGAACACAATTAAAACATGAACTTTTAACATCTAACAACATATGATCATCCAAAATTCAAGAACAACACACCAAAATTCAAGTTCATGCTAGTTACACTAAAACAACGAGATCGAGCATATAAATTATATATTCATGTTAGACTTGAGCCATAGACACTAATTAACACTTTTATAAGTTAAAAACATCAAGAACACAAAATCTAGTGATTTTAGAAAGTTACCCAAATGAGATGAAGTTGGTACCAAAATGAAGAGGATGAAGAGAGGATCACGAATATGTAATTTATTTTGTTGTAAGCCTCCTAGATCGAATTTAGATGATGATTGAATGAATTTGGATAATTGGGTGTGTGTTCTTGCTAGAGAGAAAGAGAGAGATGGAGATGATAATGAATGGGTGAAAGGGGTTTGACCCTTTGACCTAGTCAAGGGTTTGATCCCTTGTCAAGTTTAGTCCCTCAACTTTCGTTCGGGTGCGGGAATTACCTAAACGAGATAATTTAAAACGCGTATCAACGGGAGATGTTATAAACATATAACGGACTTTATATTAGTATAACGGAAAAGTAAATGGAAAAAGGCGGGATGTTACACATTTGATAATGCTAAAAACGAACATATATTTCATAGCATTATTCCTCAAGAAAGACAAGCTTTTAGTTGCAATTGTTCTATTTACAAGTGATATTCGTTTAAATAATAAAAGGTGAAGATAAAAGATAGATTCAACGAATTGAAGACGCAAACGACCAAAAAGCTCAAAAGTACAAAATTCAATCAAAGAGGTTCCAATTATTGATGAGAAACGTCTCAAAATTACAAGAGTACAAGATTCAAAACGCAAAGTACAAGATATTAAATTGTACGCAAGGACGTTCGAAAATCCAGAACCGGGACCAGAGTCAACTCTCAACGCTCGACGCAACGGACTAAAAATTACAAGTCAACTATGCACATAAATATAATATAATATTTAAATAATTCTTATAATTATTTATATATTATATAATATATTATAAACCGTCGGCAAATTAAAAGACAAACTTGTGTGAGCTGGAAATACAAACTCCGCGAGTTGCGGAGTTTGCAGTGCAAAAATTACGCGAGTCGCGGAGCTCCCCTGGAAGAAAATTCCTATAAAAGGCAACGCATTCTGATCGTTAAAATATAATCTTTTTCTATCTCTCTCAATATATGTAAACGTATATATATATATATAATTTATATTTTAATTTTAATTTTAATTTTAAATCCTAATAATAAGGGTATGTTAGCGAATGTTGTAAGGGTGTAAGTCAAAATTCTGTCCGTGTAACGCTATGCTATTTTTAATCATTGTAAGTTATGTTCAACCTTTTTAATTTAATGTCTCGTAGCTAAGTTATTATTATTCTTATTTAATTTGAAATAATCATGATGTTGGGCTAATTACTAAAATTGGGTAATTGGGCTTTGTACCATAATTGGGGTTTGGACAAAAGAACGACACTTGTGGAAATTAGACTATGGGCTATTAATGGGCTTTATATTTGTTTAACTAAATGATAGTTTGTTAATTTTAATATAAAGATTTACAATTGGACGTCCCTATAAATAACCATATACACTCGATCGGACACGATGGGCAGGGTATTTATATGTACGAATAATCGTTCATTTAACCGGACACGGGAATGGATTAATAGTCTATGGAATTATTAAAACAAGGGTGAAATTATGTACAAGGACACTTGGCATAATTGATAACAAAGTATTAAAACCTTGGGTTACACGTAGTGGATATCCTGGTGTAATTATTAAACAAAGTATTAAAATCTTGTTACAGTTTAAGTCCCCGATTAGTTGGATTATTTAACTTCGGATATAAGGATAATTTGACGAGGACACTCGTACTTTATATTTATGACTGATGGACTGTTATGAACAAAAACCAGACGGACATATTAAATAATCCAGGACAAAGGACAATTAACCCATGGGCATAAAACTAAAATCAATACGTCAAACATCATGATTACGGAAGTTTAAATAAGCATAATTATTTTATTTCATATTTAATTTCCTTTATTTTATATTTAATTGCACTTCTAATTATCACACTTTTATTTATTGTTATTGTATTTAATTGCACTTTTAATTATCTTACTTTTTAATTATCGCAAGTTTATTTTATCGCACTTTTATTTATCGCAATTTCATTATCGTTATTTACTTTACGTTTTAAATTAAGTCTTGTATTTATTTTTAATATTTTACATTAGGTTTTAACTGCGACTAAAGTTTTAAAATCGACAAACCGGTCATTAAACGGTAAAAACCCCCCTTTATAATAATAATATTACTTATATATATATTTGTATTTTTATAAAATAAAACTAATATAGCGTTAAGCTTTGTTTAAAGATTTTTTTTCCCTGTGGAACGAACCGGACTTACTAAAAACTACACTACTGTACGATTAGGTACACTGCCTATAAGTGTTGTAGCAAGGTTTAAGTATATCCGTTCTATAAATAAATAAATATCTTGTGTAAAATTGTATCATATTTAATAGTATTTTCTTGTAAAATTTAATAGTATTTTATACCCCTTAGCTTAAACATCAAGTATTTTTGGCACCGCTGCCGAGGAACTCAAAATCTAGCTTAAAAGCCGGAAGCGCAATGCTAAATATATAAAAAAAAGATTTTTATTTTTAGTTTACTTTTATAAAAAAATACGCTTTTGTAAAAATACGTTTTAAATATTTGAAAACATAAAAAGAAAACAAAAATATAAATATTTTTAAGAGTTTGTTAAATAATTAAGTTTTATAAAGTTTCTTTATTTTTATTTTATAAAAATATAAGTTTTATTTAAATATTTTGTTTTTATTTAAAACATAAAATCAAAACCGAATATATATATATATATATATATATATATATATATATATATATATATATATATATATATATATATATATATATATATATATATATATAAATCTATTTTTAAGATTTTTATAAAATTATAAAGTATTTCTATTTTAATTTTAGTTTTTAAAAAAACATAAGTTTTTAGTTAATTAATACAAATATTTTATATAAATACTAAAAATAGAAAAATAAAAAAATATATATATAAATAAAAAAAACTGACCTCTCGAAATTTGAACCTGGTGCACGTGAACCTGTAATCTCCGCGACTCGCGGAGATATTGAACCGGGCCAACCGCGACTCGCGGAGCCGCCTGACACTGGTTACACAGAACCCTAATCAGCATTAAATACGGAGTAATTATTTTTTTAATTAAACCCTAATTAGGTTTTCTTATTTAATTAGTTTAGTTTAGTTTTAATTATTTAGTTAAATTAGTTTAATTAAAGTTTAAAATTAATAAAATAAATAATATAAAAATAATATTTTTATAAAAATTGTACTTTTTACAAATTTTAGTATATTTTTATATTTTGTTCCTTTTTAATTGTTTTAGCGTAACTTTTGTAATTTTCGCTCGTATTTAGTTTTAGATATAATTTTTACCATAGTTATTTTTATTTCTAGATTTTTAGGCTTTCCCGTAAAATCCCTTAAGTGCTTTTTCTTTAGACTAAGATTTAAGTGCTTTAGAATTTTGCGACGCCTTTTTAGTACCTTTTTAAGATATTGTCATTTGGGATATAGTTTTACTTATAAGCTTTAATATTTTTAGACGCAACTTTTAGTTCTTAGTTTTTAGTTCCTTTTTAAGTTTCAACGCGCTACTTTCTTATTTTTATTTTTTTTCGACGCCTTTTACCTATGTATCAATTATCACTCCAATTAGTAATCTCAATTTGCAATTTTAATTTTAAGTTAGTGATAGTAATAAGGTTGGGTTAGTGTGTTTTTAAGTTTTATAAGTCACTCTTTTTCTTTCTTATTTTTCGACGCCTTTTATTTTTTGACCTTTTTCGACGCGCTCTTTTTCTTTCTTATTTCTCGTCATTCTAGTTTTAGGATATAGATTTTTATTCTACTTCTTATCTAAATTTCTTAAAATTACGAAAATTTATTTTAAGTGGTTAAATTAATAGACATCAAAATTTTCTGGTTCGTAGTAATAGTTGGATTTGTACGTGGACCGGGTTATTGGAGCCAAACAGTACTCAATTATATTGAGACCAAACGAATCCTGCCCCTCTGCTGCATCTTTTGGCTATTCGAAACGTGGGCAAAATCAGAAAAGTCTATTAATTGGATAACTTATATAATTTTTCTTTCCTTTTAAAAACTAATAGGATATTCAGTGAATGCACCGAGCAAGACGTTCACCACCTTTTGTACGTTCACCACCTGTAACTAGATCAAGACATCTAGCTAATATTACCGCCGTTGATTTTCCTTTAGAATCGTCATCCAGTCGACCAAGTACTCCAATTCAAATTTCCGATAATCCATTTTTTGAACCCGACCTCACAATTGAGAATCCGGAGAATATTCAGGGACAATTCATAGATCCTGAACCACTAATCTTTCCTCCGGAACCACCAATCATTCAAACAGAGATTGTTGAGGAACGAACCATTAAATCAGAATCCTCTAGTGATTCCGATTCAACAAATTCAATCATGGAGAATCTGGAACCTTTATGTATGGAAGACCGAATGAGAGCTAAACGCACTGGCCAAGGTCACGCAATTACTCATCCAGACATTAATCCGCCAGATTATGAAATCAAAGGACAAATTCTACAAATGGTGACTAATCAATGCCAATTTAGTGGTGCGCCGAAGGAAGATCCAAATGAACATCTTCGTACCTTTAATAGGATCTGCACTCTATTTAAAATAAGAGAAGTTGAAGATGAACAGATATATCTCATGTTATTTCCCTGGACTTTAAAGGGAGAAGCCAAAGATCGGTTGGAATCGTTACCTGAAGGGGCAATTGATACATGGGATGTTTTAGTTGAAAATTTTCTTAAACAATTCTTTCCGGCATCTAAAGCCGTAAGACTTCAAGGAGAAATTGTTACGTTCACCCAGAAACCAAATGAAACTCTATATGAGGCGTGGACAAGATTTGGAAAGTTGTTAAGAGGATGTCCGCAACATGGTTTAGACACCTGTCAAATAGTACAAATATTCTACCAAGGATGCGACATCACTACAAGGAAAGACATCGATATAGCAGCTGGTGGTTCTATTATGAAGAAAACCGAAACTGATGCTTATAAAATTATTGATAACACTGCTTCCCACTCACATGAGTGGCACCAAGAAAAAGATATCGTTAGATCATCTAAAGCAGCTAGAGCCGATTCTAGCCATGACTTAGATTCCATTTCAGCAAAGATAGATGCTGTCGAGAGACGAATGGAAAAGATGACTAAAGATATCCACTCAATACGAATTAGTTGTGAGCAGTGTGGAGGACCACATTTGACAAAAGATTGTCTCAGTATTGAACTAACAATGGAACAAAGAGAGAATGTTTCATATCTAAACCAAAGGCCTGGAAATAATTATCAGAATAATTATCAACCGCCAAGACCGATTTACAATCAAAACCAGAATTATAACCGAAATATTCCATACAACAACCAACAAGGTCCTAGCAATCAACAAGTATCCAATAATACTTACAACCAGCAAAGACCCAATTTTCAAAACAAACCACCACAAACCGATGATAAAAAGCCAAATTTAGAAGATATGATGACGAAGCTAGTTGAAACTCAAACGCAGTTTTTCACATCTCAAAAACAAACCAATGAACAAAATGCTCAAGCATTTAGAAATCAACAAGCTTCTATTCAAAATTTGGAACAAGAAGTAAGTAACCTAGCAAGGTTAATAGGTGAAAGAAAACCGGGAAGTTTACCTAGTGATACAAATGCTAATCCCCGGAATGAAACAGCTAAAGTCATTACCACAAGAAGTAGTACAATACTTAAACCACCTAAAATACCTGTAACTTCTGATGAAGCTATTCCTACTCCACAAGAACCACAACCTGAACAAGATAAGGAAAAAGAACCGGTAGTTGAAAAGGTTAATGAAGATAACACAGTTAAGGCAAAACCTTATGTTAAACCATACCAACCACCACTTCCTTACCCGAGTAAAATGAAAAAAGAGAAACTTGAAGCCGAGCAATCTAAATTTTTGGATATGTTTAAACAGATAAATGTAAATCTTCCTTTCATTGATGTGATTTCAGGAATGCCTAGATATGCTAAATTTCTGAAAGATCTGATCACAAATAGAAAGAAAATGGAAGAACTCTCGGCTGTTACTATGAATGCTAATTGTTCTGCAGTACTGTTGAATAAGATACCAGAAAAACTATCAGATCCAGGAAGTTTCACAATTCCATGTTTTCTGGGTAGTCTTAGTTCAATAGAAGCATTGGCAGACTTAGGTGCTAGTATAAATTTAATGCCGTATTCACTATACATTAAACTAGACCTTGCAGAATTGAAACCAACAAGAATAAGTATACAACTAGCCGATCGATCAATAAAATATCCTAGAGGGATAATGGAGAACATGCTAGTTAAAGTTGGTACTTTAGTATTTCCAGTAGATTTTATTGTTCTGGACATGGAAGAAGATTCTCAAGTTCCTCTCATATTAGGAAGACCATTCTTAAACACGGCTAAAGCAATGATAAACGTGTTTGGTAAGAAACTGACCCTAAGTATAGAGGACGAGAGTGTTACCTTTTCAGTTGATAGAGCAATTTAACAACCACAATCTGCAGATGATACATGTTATTATATTCAAACTATAGATTCACATGCAGAATTGTTAGAAGAATTTTCAGAATTACAAGGAACAGGAGAATTTCTTTAGGAGAAAGTACTGAACCAATTGATGAAAATGAAATGTTAGCTACACTAATAGCTAATGGATATGAACCAACAACAGAAGAAATTCAAATGCTAAAAGAAGAAGACAGATATCGATATAAATCATCGATAGAAGAACCTCCGGCATTAGAGTTAAAGCCACTTCCAAACCATTTGGAATACGCTTATTTAAATGGTGAATCTGAATTACCTGTAATAATATCGTCTTCTCTTACCTAAAATGAGAAATCACAACTCATTTCTGTGTTGAAAGCTCATAAACCAGCCATTGCATGGAAGATTCATGATATTAAAGGAATAAGTCCTTCGTATTGCACACATAAAATCCTTATGGAAGAAGGTCATAAAAAATATGTGCAACGCTAACGAAGACTAAATCCGAATATGCAAGATGTTGTTAAAAAAGAAATTATTAAACTGCTAGACGCAGGTTTAATTTATCCAATCTCTGATAGTCCATGGGTAAGCCCAGTTCAATGCGTACCTAAGAAGGGTGGCATGACTGTCATTACAAATGAGAAAAATGAGCTTATTCCTACTAGGACTGTAACAGGATGGCGTGTATGTATTGATTATAGAAAATTAAATGACGCCACCAGAAAAGATCACTTTCCCTTACCTTTCATTGATCAAATGTTGGAAAGATTAGCCAGAAATAGTTACTATTGTTTTCTTGATGGTTTTTTCGAATATTTTCAAATTCCAATAGCACCCGAGGATCAAGAGAAAACCACGTTCACGTGCCCTTATGGTACTTTTGCTTACAAACGCATGCCATTTGGACTTTGCAACTCCCCTGCAACCTTTCAAAGGTGTATGATGGCGATTTTTCACGACATGATAGAAGAATGCATGGAAGTTTTCATGGATGACTTTTCAGTCTTCGGTGATACTTTTGAAACATGTCTAGCTAATCTTGAACGAATGCTGATTAGATGTGAACCATCAAATCTAGTACTTAATTGGGAGAAATGCCATTTCATGGTTAAAGAAGGCATCATTCTTGGTCATAAAATTTCAAAGGAAGGAATTGAAGTGGATAGAGCTAAAGTAGATGTAATTGCTAAACTTCCACATCCCACCAATGTTAGAGGAGTTAGGAGTTTTCTAGGGCATGCCGGTTTTTACAGACGTTTCATAAAAGATTTTTCTAAAATTGCCACTCCTATGAATAAACTCCTAGAAAAGGATGCTCCATTCATCTTTTCAGATGAATGCATCAAATCTTTTAATATTCTTAAAGAGAAACTCACTAATGCGCCGATCATGATAACACCAAATTGGAATCTACCGTTTGAACTAATGTGCGATGCAAGTGATTTTGCAATGGGAGCCGTTTTAGGACAAAGGATTGAAAAACGATTTCAACCTATATATTATGCTAGTAAGACATTACAAGGAGCACAAACAAATTACACAACTACTGAAAAAGAACTCCTTGCTATTGTCTTTGCTTTTGACAAATTTCATTCATATCTCGTTCTAGCTAAAACAGTGGTCTATACCGACCATTCTGCTCTTGGATACCTATTTTCGAAACAAGATGCCAAACCAAGATTAATCCGTTGGATCTTACTCTTACAAGAGTTCGATATTGAAATCTGAGATAAAAGAGGAGCAGAAAATCTCGCCGCTGATCATCTTTCTCGTCTTGAAAATCCCGAATTAGAAGTTCTAAATGAATCGGCCATACAAGACAACTTTCCTGATGAATATCTATTGAAGATAGATTATAATGAAATTCCATGGTTTGCAGACTATGCAAACTACTTAGTATGTGGATTCCTTGAAAAAGGATTGTCGTACCAAAAACGAAAGAAATTCTTCAGTGATATAAAACACTATTTTTGGGAAGATCCACATTTGTTTAAAAGTTGTCCAGATGGAATAATACGCCGATGTGTATTCGGAGATGAAGCTAGTGAAATCTTAAAACATTGTCACACAGGACCAACAGGAGGGCATTATGGGCCTCAACTAACAGCAAGAAAAGTTTATGATGCTGGATTCTATTGGCCTACAATTTACAAAGACGCACACCTTCTTTGCAAATCCTGTGATGCTTGTCAAAGGGCCGTAAAAATAAGTCAACGTGATGAAATGCCACAAAATGTCATTCAAGTATGCGAAGTATTTGACATTTGGGGTATTGACTTTATGGGTCCATTTCCAAAATCTCATAATAATCTCTATATTCTCGTAGCCATTGATTATGTATCTAAATGGGTGGAAGCACAAGCTCTCCCAACTAACGATGCACGAGTTGTAGTCAACTTTTTAAAACGTCTTTTTGCAAGGTTTGGAACACCGAAAGCTTTAATAAGTGATCGGGGAACTCATTTCTGTAATAATCAACTTGAGAAAGTTCTTAAAAGATACGGAGTAACTCATAAAATCTCCACTGCATATCATCCACAGACAAGTGGACAAGTTGAAAATACCAACCGAGCTTTAAAACGTATTTTAGAGAAAACCGTAGGATCAAATCCGAAGGAATGGTCCATAAAATTGGAGGATGCACTCTGGGCTTTTAGAACAGCCTACAAAACTCCAATTGGAACCACACCTTTTAGACTCGTTTACGGAAAAGCATGTCATCTTCCAGTAGAAATTGAACACAAAGCATTTTGGGCTTTGAAGACATGTAATCTTGATTTACATGAAGCTAGACGTCTACGGTTAAGTCAACTAAACGAATTATAAGAATTAAGACATGAAGCATACGAAAATTTGTTGATCTATAAAGAAAGAACGGAGAAATGGCATGATAAAAGAATCAGAAGTTCAAAAGAATTTAAAGAAGGAGACAGAGTTCTTCTTTTCAATTCACGATTCAAGCTATTTCCTGGAAAATTGAAATCAAGATGGTCTGGACCATTCATAGTCAAAAGAGTTTTCCCATACGGAACAGTGGAATTAATAAATTCAAATGGGATTGAATTTAAGGTTAATGGTCACAGAATTAAACATTACATAGATGGTCCAATGGAAGTTGACAACGAAGTTAATCACAATTTCGATACCACAGCTAACTAAGTGTGGGGAGAATCAAGTCTTTAAAGGATTTTATGTATTTCTGTTAGAGTTAGATTGTCTGTTTTCGTGTAGTTCTCGAAAATGGAACCTGAATGGTCTTTTCCTAGCAGACCCTAAAGAACTAGTCTTCTCCCCCCATTCTGAATTTTTATTATTTTTAGGTTTTTACGAAATGAAGACTTCCTGTGAACTAAACCATGGTCTAATGCTACACGCTTTGATCACTAAACGTAATAATGACACACTTCCGAGTGAACTGGTATCAGTAATCAGAGAAAGATTGGACGGAGTAAGAAAAGAATCCAGATGCGAAGATAATAAGTTACAATTTGGTAAAGAAAAATCAAAATCCGCAACGAAGAGAAGAGCACGACACCTTGAAAGATGTCACAAATGCGGAAAATGGTCACATGGAGGTAAATGTTCAAATAATCAAACCTATTCAAATACCGAATTTGTTACTTTATGCAGAGATGGACCGTTCATATGTTTAGACGAAAAATCATTGAATGCTCGAGGTTACGCCTATGTAGCTATGGAAAACCAATTAAACCGACTATCTTATGAGTGGGATAGATCATATCACTAAGAAATATATTTCACAGGTAAGTCTGTACAGTTTTTATTTTTATTTTTATTTTTTTAACCTTTTGATAATAAACGCTAATTTGTTCGCTATAAAGTATTAAATTGGTATTGAATAAAATTAGGTTTGGTTACCGAAATTATTGATATCATTCAAAAATTTATTACATCACTGCGAAATTTAACGTTTATTCTTAAGGTATAAATATCTTTAATCAATCAACCCAAAATATTTCAAAAATTCGTCATGAGTTAAATTAGGTCATGGAACCGAAATTACTTTACCGAAAAGAGGGGCGTATGTTTCTGATAATATTTGATTGATTAAAGTGGGATAAAAAGCCAAAAAGATTTTTAATTTTATTTTTACCATGTTTTTAAAATTAATATATAATTATTAAATTAATATTGTAAACTTCTTTAAAATTGTAAATATTTGAAAAATTAATATTTTTAATATAAGTTTGTATGTATAAAAGCAAAAATATAATATAAGTCTGGTGTGAATTTTTAATTTTTAAAATATGAATTTTTAATTTTATGCATTTTTAAATTTAAGTTGTGTGAATTTAAAAACAAAAATTTACTTTATTTCGTTAAGTTAAAAATATGATTTTTAAAATTCGTCGTGAGTTGAAGACTAGGTCTTTGAACCGAAATTGCTTTACCCGAGGGAGGGACGAGAACTTTTATTATCATTATTTTTAATATTATTGAATTAAAGTATGCCAAAAACATTAAAAAAAAAAAACCAAAAATCTAAGCTTTTAAAACAATCACTTGAAAAAGACAAATTTTAAAATTTTGTCGAGTGACGGACTAGAACATCGATCCGAAACGACCTCGTCCTAAAACAAAGGAAAACAAAATTTTAAATTTATTTTATATTGGTTTTATAAGATAAGGCTTATTTAAAAAAAAAAAAAAAAAAAAGGCCGCGAGTCGCGGAGTTTGAAAGAGTCAAATACCGCAAGTCGCGGAGTTTGAAAAATTCAGAAAAAAATAAAACGCTGGAATCAGATCAGTTTGCACACACCCAACACAAAATACTGCGAAATAATCCGAAAAAAGTCTCCCAAAATCAAATTTTTCACCAAAAATCATCACATTTTTTACTAAAATCATGTTGAGAAGGATGCTATCAAGGAATTACTCAAGGAAAACGGTAAATTTCTACACCTAAAACGGTAAATTTTATACCCAATTCGATTTTGATACTTTTTAGTGTAATTATGCTTAAATTGCTTATGTATTATGCTTGTATAACCTAGAGTGATGCTATTTAACATGATTAGAAGCCTTAAACTTCAAATTTTGAATAATCTAGGGTTTGTGTTCTTGAGCAATTTGGGGCTTTTTGATATAAACAGGTTATGACCGATTTTTGTCATGAATTATTGCTAAATTAAGTAGTGTAACATGTTTAGGTAGTTAAATGATCCAAACTTTGAGCCTAAACATGATTTTTGAGAATTAAAGTGGACTTTTTCAAGTTTAAAATTCATGAACTTGATTTTTGAGAGATAATGCCATTTGAAACTTGTTTAATTGCTAATAATGATTATTTTGACATGTTATTTGAGTTGAATGTTTATGAACTTGGCAAACATTTTCGTATATGCTTATTTGAAAAAGTGTAGATTTGATAAAAATATGAAAATGGGCATAAGTTTGATATAAATTGAACATGTCATTGTAATTATTTTGATTGATGATTTTGCTGACACTAATGCATATTTGGATGCACAAAAATTGTGTTTGATGTGTTTTGCAGATTGAAAGGGGTGAATCTTCATCCCAAGCTCGCAATGCTCCTCCTGAGAATGCGGAACAACAGGATGTTGATAGCTATTACAAACAAGATATACCTCATCCAGTTATGACATTTTCAGATATGCACGTGGAAAATTTGCACCCGAACTTGAGATTAGACAGACGTTGGACAGATTATCTAAAATACCAAAGGGACTTGCACACTCTTCATTCTAAAGCTGTTGAAGTACCTAGGGTAATAGAATGGGAACCGTTAGAAGCCGTAGATTTGGCCGAGCCAATTAGAGAATTACTTACATAGAGGTATGGTAATTCTATTTTTAACGATTGGGTACGATTATTCAACATACGTAGACCTGTATATAAAGTATGGTGTGAAGAATTATTGTGTAGTATAGAAATAAATGATCGGGTAGCTAGTTTAACCGATCGATCTTTTATTAGATTTTTGTTAGGAGGTTCGATGCGCCACATGTCTCTACTATACATGGCTCAGGCCTTACGTATATATACGCCTGAGGAGCTAGCATCTGCCGATTGTCGAGGGTTGATATTAAATGGTAGGAAGATTGATGAAAATTTTGATACGCATGGTGTATGGAGTCAAATGACTAGCCATCACCGATTTAAAAGGGGAAATTACTCTTATTTGGATATAGATAGAGCTGAGTTAAGAGTAATTCATAGGTTTTTAGCCAATTCGATTACACAAAGAGGTAAGAATAAGGAAAAGGTAAACGAATAGGATTTGTTTTACCACATGTGTATTCGAGACCCACAAAGCACTGTAAGTATACCTTATTGTGTGGGTTATTATTTATCAGCTATGGTTAGGGGGATGAGACCGCACAGTATAATAGGAGGTGGTATATTTATTACATTAATTGCTGAGTATCTCGATGTGGATATAAGTCGGGGGGGATTATTAATCGAAGAACCAGAACCCCACGATACAATTGGTTTAAATGTATATCATGGTGCTAAAATTTTGAAGAGGCGAAATAATGCCGCAGTACGTTATAATGGAAGACATCCACAGGTTGAGAGAAATCAACAGCAAGGTAATGTGGGAGGGGGAAATGAAATGACAGAAATGCAAAGGTTTATAGCTTCACAAGAGTATGAAAATGCTAGACATCGAGCATTTGAAGATTGGCAAGTTCATCAAAACCAAATCATAGCTCATTGCCAACATGTAGGTAAAAACTATATTCCTACTCCAACGCCCATATTCCCTCCCTGGTCTATAGAGATGCAACCACCGTATCCTACTTATAACGCAGCTGAAGCATTTTATAACACATACGGTTATGCATGGAACCCCTACTGGTACCAGTAACAACCCTAATTTATTTAGTTTTATTTATTTTATTTTTGTAATATTACTACATTTAACACTTATGTTGATATTGTAATAGTTTTTATAATTTTCTAACTTTTATTATTATTAGATTTTAATAATTTTTGAATGTGGGGTAATATACCAAACTTCAAAAATATGTATATATGTTTGCAGTGTATCTTATGTACACAACAGGGTAAAACAACGCATTTTCAAAGACTGGCATTAAGTTCAGCAAAAGCAACTAATTTTGACGACAAGATGCAAAATATATGTGAAATAACAACAAGACGGAATGAACAAATGATGTGCACCATTTATCATTCAACAACAAAGAACAATATGTTTGGAAACTTTGGTAAAATTTAATCATTTTTCTGCGCAAATCACCCTCAATAATTTAAATTGTTACTGATTTCTTACAAATGAGGGCATTGCAAGATCTTAAGTGTGGGAAGGGGTTAAATTCTTTCGGATTTTTAAAATTTTTATCTTAAACACTTGGTTACTATTAAAAATACTAGTAAAGCAGTAGTTGTGTTAGAATCTAGTGCTCTCTGATAACAAAGAACAGCCCTAGTCTTATATACTGACTACCCAATTCTAGTAAAAATTTTCAAAATTTTCAATTAAATGAACTAAAAATCATGTTTATACATATTTATGAACGATGAAAACTAGGTGTTAACACCGAAATTGTCGTTACCTCGGAAAGGACATAAATTGATAAACAACCTAAAATGTTAGAATTATTTAAAATGGAATAGAGGAGAACAAAAAGGAAAACGAAAATAAAAGCCAAGTGTGGGAAAATTTACCAAGTTATTTAAAACATATATCACATATTTTTGTACAAATAATTGAAAATACTTTTGTATTGGACGATAATTAACTGTTTTACCCGATGAAAGAAAAGAAGAGATGGATCTACACGATGAATCAATTCCATCATTAAAAGGAAGTAAAGTCTTCCGAAAAAGAAACGCGCTTCTTGATTTAGGTCATTAAGTTGTCGTCCAGACCAGCTGTAGGTTGACGAAAAACCTAGAAAAGTCATCTCTAAAATCAGCAGGAAATCCACGGACCTCAGCATCAAACAGGGTCGCCAAGTGGTCAGACTTATTCTCACCATGAGAGGATCTGTCTCGTAAAATGGGGAGGATGCCGTGCAAATTAGCTTGATAAGACTAATGAATCAGATCCCCAGAAAGGATAATCTCCTTAAAGATTAAAAATCAGCTTTTAAGACTGATATTACTCAATCCTTGAGATTGACCTTAAAGATTGAGAATTACAAACTCATGGAATTCAATGATATCTAAACTCGAGCTTGAACGAGAAAATATTTTGATCAAAATTAAAACCGATTTGTTTTCTGAAAAAACCTATTTTCAATGCGTTCATTACCATTGAACGTAAAATCCTAGGAATTCACCTAGAATTCATTAGGTCACCTGAACCAAATCGGGTGTCAACCGTAAGAACGGTGGTTGCATAGCATGGTCAAAGACAGGACCTTGTGCCAGACCGAAAAATTATAAGGGTGAGCTTTACTGTTGCTCCTACAAAGGATAGTAATTGCGTCCGACACGTTATAGACCATAATTAAAAGCATGTCAGGGGACATTGCCTTAACAGTTACTTGTTCAACGCTTTCCTTTACAATCGGACTGTAGTTTATCGAAAGGTAATATTCGGGGCAAGTATACTGGACGTGTTGCTTTCCTAATACAAGGTTAGCAAGTGGGTGACACAAAACCACAAGTTTTGAGCTAAAATTTTCAAATCTGAAACCCACCAAACCCACAAAAAGAATTTACAAACACCGGTGAAGGGTTATTTCGGAAAACCTATCTAGGGTAAAAACTAGATTTAATTTTCAAAAGATCAAATGTTTTCATAAAGATCCAATTTCCTTAATGGATCTAAATTTTTATAGTCATGTGGGACTGTAAACCATATCGTTACTACCATTGTTTTTACCGCCGTATAGAAATCACTGATGTACAAAGTGTGAAGAATAAAGAAGTGATTCTAGTATTTCAAGACTATATTGTTTGAGGACAAGCAACGCTCAAGTGTGGGAATATTTGATAATGCTAAAAACGAACATATATTTCATAGCATTATTCCTCAAGAAAGACAAGCTTTTAGTTGCAATTGTTCTATTTACAAGTGATATTCGTTTAAATAATAAAAGGTGAAGATAAAAGATAGATTCGATGAATTGAAGACGCAAACGACCAAAAAGCTCAAAAGTACAAAATTCAATCAAAGAGGTTCCAATTATTGATGAGAAACGTCTCAAAATTACAAGAGTACAAGATTCATAACGCAAAGTACAAGATATTAAATTGTACGCAAGGACGTTCAAAAATCAGGAACCGGGACCAGAGTCAACTCTCAACGCTCGACGCAACGGACTAAAAATTACAAGTCAACTATGCACATAAATATAATATAATATTTAAATAATTCTTATAATTATTTATATATTATATAATATATTATAAACCGTCGGCAAATTAAAAGAAAAACTTGTGTGAGCTGGAAATACAAACTCCACGAGTTGCGGAGTTTGTAGTGCAAAAATTACGCGAGTCGCGGAGCTCCCCTGGACGAAAATTCCTATAAAAGGCAACGCATTCTGATCGTAAAAATATCATCTTTTTCTATCTCTCTCAATATATGTAAACGTATATATATATATATATATATATATATATATATATATATATATATATATATATATATATATATATATATATATAAAATTTATATTTTAATTTTAATTTTAATTTTAATTTTAAATCCTAATAATAAGGGTATGTTAGCGAATGTTGTAAGGGTGTAAGTCGAAATTCTGTCCGTGTAACGCTACGCTATTTTTAATCATTGTAAGTTATGTTCAACCTTTTTAATTTAATGTCTCATAGCTAAGTTATTATTATGCTTATTTAATCCGAAGTAATCATGATGTTGGGCTAATTACTAAAATTGGGTAATTGGGCTTTGTACCATAATTGGGGTTTGGACAAAAGAACGACACTTGTGGAAATTAGACTATGGGCTATTAATGGGCTTTATATTTGTTTAACTAAATGATAGTTTGTTAATTTTAATATAAAGATTTACAATTGGACGTCCCTATAAATAACCATATACATTCGATCGGACACGATGGGCGGGGTATTTATATGTACGAATAATCATTCATTTAACCGGACACGGGAATGGATTAATAGTCTATGGAATTATTAAAACAAGGGTGAAATTATGTACAAGGACACTTGGCATAATTGATAACAAAGTATTAAAACCTTGGGTTACACGCAGTCGATATCCTGGTGTAATTATTAAACAAAGTATTAAAATCTTGTTACAGTTTAAGTCCCCAATTAGTTGGAATATTTAACTTCGGATATAAGGATAATTTGACGAGGACACTCGCACTTTATATTTATGACTGATGGACTGTTATGGACAAAAACCAGACGGACATATTAAATAATCCAGGACAAAGGACAATTAACCAATGGGCATAAAACTAAAATCAACACGTCAAACATCATGATTACGGAAGTTTAAATATGCATAATTATTTTATTTCATATTTAATTTCCTTTATTTTATATTTAAATGCACTTCTAATTATCACACTTTTATTTATTGTTATTGTATTTAATTGCACTTTTAATTATCGTACTTTTTAATTATCGCAAGTTTATTTTATCGCACTTTTATTTATCGCAATTTCATTATCGTTATTTACTTTACATTTTAAATTAAGTCTTGTATTTATTTTTAATATTTTACATTAGGTTTTAACTGCGTCTAAAGTTTTAAAATCGACAAACCGGTCATTAAATGGTAAAAACCCCCCTTTATAATAATAATATTACTTATATATGAAATGTCCCGTTCTTATTGATTAAAAACGTTCCATATTAATTGATTTCGTTGCGAGGTTTTGACCTCTATATGAGACGTTTTTCAAAGACTGCATTCATTTTTAAAACAAACCATAACCTTTATTTCATAAATAAAGGTTTAAAAAGCTTTACGTAGATTATCAAATAATGATAATCTAAAATATCCTGTTTACACACGACCATTACATAATGGTTTACAATACAAATATGTTACATCGAAATCAGTTTCTTGAATGCAGTTTTTACACAATATCATACAAACATGGACTCCAAATCTTGTCCTTATTTTAGTATGCAACAGCGGAAGCTCTTAATATTCACCTGAGAATAAACATGCTTTAAACGTCAACAAAAATGTTGGTGAGTTATAGGTTTAACCTATATATATCAAATCGTAACAATAGACCACAAGATTTCATATTTCAATACACATCTCATACATAGAGATAAAAATCATTCATATGGTGAACACCTGGTAACCGACATTAACAAGATGCATATATAAGAATATCCCCATCATTCCTGGATCCTCCATCGGACATGATATAAATTTCGAAGTACTAAAGCATCCGGTACTTTGGATGGGGCTTGTTGGGCCCGATAGATCTATCTTTAGGATTCGCGTCAATTAGGGTGTCTGTTCCCTAATTCTTAGATTACCAGACTTAATAAAAAGGGGCATATTCGATTTCGATAATTCAACCATAGAATGTAGTTTCACTTACTTGTGTCTATTTTGTAAAACATTTATAAAACCTGCATGTATTCTCATCCCAAAAATATTAGATTTTAAAAGTGGGACTATAACTCACTTTCACATATTTTTACTTCGTCGAGAAGTAAGACTTGGCCACTGTTGATTCACGAACCTATAACAATATATACATATATATTAAAGTATGTTCAAAATATATTTACAACACTTTTAATATATTTTGATGTTTTAAGTTTATTAAGTCAGCTGTCCTCGTTAGTAACCTACAACTAGTTGTCCACAGTTAGATGTACAGAAATAAATCGATAAATATTATCTTGAATCAATCCATGACCCAGTGTATACGTATCTCAGTATTGATCACAACTCAAACTATATATATTTTGGAATCAACCTCAACCCTGTATAGCTAACTCCAACATTCACATATAGAGTGTCTATGGTTGTTCCGAAATATATATAGATGTGTCGAAATGATAGGTCGAAACATTGTATACGTGTCTATGGTATCTCAAGATTACATAATATACAATACAAGTTGATTAAGTTATGGTTGGAATAGATTTGTTACCAATTTTCACGTAGCTAAAATGAGAAAAATTATCCAATCTTGTTTTACCCATAACTTCTTCATTTTAAATCCGTTTTGAGTGAATCAAATTGCTATGGTTTCATATTGAACTCTATTTTATGAATCTAAACAGAAAAAGTATAGGTTTATAGTCAGAAAAATAAGTTACAAGTCATTTTTGTAAAGGTAGTCATTTCAGTCGAAAGAACGACGTCTAGATGACAATTTTAGAAAACATACTTCCACTTTGAGTTTAACCATAATTTTTGGATATAGTTTCATGTTCATAATAAAAATAATTTTCTCAGAATAACAACTTTTAAATCAAAGTTTATCATAGTTTTTAATTAACTAACCCAAAACAGCCCGCGGTGTTACTACGACGGCGTAAATCCGGTTTTACGGTGTTTTTCGTGTTTCTAGGTTTTAAATCATTAAGTTAGCATATCATATAGATATAGAACATGTGTTTAGTTAATTTTAAAAGTCAAGTTAGAAGGATTAACTTTTGTTTGCGAACAAGTTTAGAATTAACTAAACTATGTTCTAGTGATTACGAGTTTAAACCTTCGAATAAGATAGTTTTATATATATGAATCGAATGATGTTATGAACATCATTACTACCTCAAGTTTAGTAGGTAAACCTACTGGAAGTGACAAGAAATGATCTAGCTTCAAAGGATCTTGGATGGCTTGAAAGTTCTTGAAGTAGGATCATGACACAAAAACAAGTTCAAGTAAGATTTTTACTCGAATTAAGATAGTTTATAGTTATAGAAATTGAATCAAAGTTTGAATATTAATATTACCTTGAATAAGAAAGATAACCTACTGTATATAACAAAGGTTTCTTGATCTTAGATGATTACTTGGAATGGATTAGAAAGCTTGGAAGTAAATTAGTAAACTTGAAGGGATTTTTGAAGTGTTCTTGAAGTGTTCTTCCTATGATGATTATAGCTTGATTCTTGAAGTGATTTTTGATGAAGATGATGATTAACTACTGGAAAATACGTTCATAATAGTGTGTGTGTGTTGAGAGAGAATTAGAAAGAGAATTGGAAGTGAAATAGAGTGAATGATGAGTAGTAATTGGTGAGTGGTGAGTGGGGTTAAAAGGAGTTCTAGTTAGTTGACTAGCTCATGGTAGAAGTTAAAATTGATTAGTCATACATGACATAATCAAGAGTGGAATCCCATGCTAGTTCCTATTGGTATATACCCATAGTAAGTACGTTTTGAAGCTGTGTATAATACGGGTAAGAATACGACTAGAATTCTTGATGAAAGAAAAGAATGGGAAAGTAACTGTAACCATTTTCGTTAAGTATGAGTGTTTTGATATATGTCTTGAAGTCTTCCAAAAGTATTTTAATACATCTAAATACACTACATGTATATACATTTTAACTGAGTCGTTAAGTCATCGTTAGTCGTTACATGTAAGTGTTGTTTTGAAACCTTTAAGTTAACGATCTCAATTAATGTTGTTAACCCATTATTTATTATATCTAATGAGATATTAAATTATTATATTATCATGATATTATGATATATTAATATATCTTAATATGATATATATACATTTAAATGTCGTTACAACGATAATCGTTACATATATGTCTCGTTTCGAAATCCTTAAGTTAGTAGTCTTGTTTATATATATATAACTCATTGTTAATATACTTATGGAGATACTTACTTATCATAATCTCATGTTAACCATATGTATATCCATATATATATCGTCATGTCGTTTTTACAAGTTTTAACGTTCGTGAATCGCCGGTCAACTTGGGTGGTCAATTGTCTATATGAAACATATTTCAATTAATCAAGTCTTAACAAGTTTGATTGCTTAACATGTTGGAAACATTTAATCATGTAAATATCAATCTCAATTAATATATATAAACATGGAAAAGTTCGGGTCACTACAATATATATATTTGTATTTTTATAAAATAAAACTAATCATGTAAATATCAATCTCATGTTCAGTTGTTTCTGATTAAATATGTGTTGAAGACTTTTGTGGTCGGTATATATAATACTTTTGACCCCATATAAGTAGTGCCTCTAAGTCTTTAATGCAAAAACAACCGCGCCTAATTCCAAATCATGCGTCGTATAATTTTGCTCGTGAATCTTCAATTGCCTAGACGCATAAGCAATCACCTTCGTTCGTTGCATTAATACACAACCGAGACCTTGCTTTGATGCGTCACAATAAATCACAAAATCATCATTCCCTTCAGGCAATGACAATATAGGTGCCGTAGTTAGCTTTTTCTTCAATAACTGAAACGCTTTCTCTTGTTCATCCTTCCATTCAAATTTCTTCCCTTTATGCGTTAATGCAGTCAAGGGTTTTGCTACTCTGGAAAAGTCTTGGATGAACCTTCTGTAGTAACCATCTAGTCCTAAAAACTGGCGTATGTGTTTCGGAGTTTTTGGGGTTTCCCACTTTTCAACAGTTTCTATCTTTGCCGGATCCACCTTAATACCTTTTTTGTTCACTATGTGACCGAGGAATTGAACTTCTTCCAACGAAAATGCACACTTTGAAAATTTAGCGTACAATTCTTCCTTCCTCAATACTTCTAACACCTTTCTCAAATGTTCACCGTGTTCTTGGTCATTCTTTGAGTAAATAAGTATGTCATCAATGAAAACAATGACAAACTTGTCAAGGTATGGTCCACACACTCGGTTCATAAGGTCCATGAACACAGCTGGTGCATTAGTTAAACCAAATGGCATGACCATAAACTCGTAATGACCGTAACGTGTTCTGAAAGCAGTCTTTGGAATATCATCTTCTTTCACACGCATTTGATGATACCCGGAACGTAAGTCAATCTTTGAATAAACAGACGAGCCTTGTAGTTGATCAAATAAGTCGTCGATTCTCGGTAGTGGGTAGCGGTTCTTGATGGTAAGTTTGTTCAACTCTCGGTAGTCGATACACAACCTGAATGTACCATCTTTCTTCTTGACAAACAAAACAGGAGCTCCCCACGGTGATGTGCTTGGTCGAATGAAACCATGCTCTAAAAGTTCTTGTAATTGGCTTTGCAGTTCTTTCATCTCGCTGGGTGCGAGTCTGTAAGGAGCACGAGCTATTAGTGCAGCTCCTGGTACAAGATCTATTTGAAATTCAACGGATCGATGTGGGGGTAATCCCGGTAATTCTTTCAGAATTACATCGGGAAATTCTTTTGCGACGGGAACATCATTGATGCTCTTTTCTTCAGTTTGTACTTTCTCGACGTGTGCTAGAACAGCATAGCAACCTTTTCTTATTAGTTTTTGCGCCTTCAAATTACTAATAAGATGTAGCTTCGTGTTGCCCTTTTCTCCGTACAACATTAAGTGTTTTCCTTTTTCTCGTATAATGCGAATTGCATTTTTGTAACAAACGATCTCTGCTTTCACTTCTTTCAACCAGTCCATACCGATTATCACATCAAAACTCCCTAACTCTACTGGTATCAAGTCAATCTTAAATGTTTCGCTAACCAGTTTAATTTCTCGATTCCGACATATATTATCTGCTGAAATTAATTTACCATTTGCTAATTCGAGTAAAAATTTACTATCCAAAGGCTTCAATGGACAACTTAATTTAGCACAAAAATCTCTACTCATATAGCTTCTATCTGCACCCGAATCAAATAAAACGTAAGCAGATTTATTGTCAATAAGAAACGTACCCGTAACAAGCTCCGGGTCTTCCTGTGCCTCTGCCGCATTAATATTGAAAACTCTTCTGCGGCCTTGTCCATTCGTGTTCTCCTGGTTCGGGTAATTTCTAATAACGTGGCCCGGTTTTCCACATTTATAACAAACTACATTGGCATAACTTGCTCCGACACTACTTGCTCCGCCATTACTCGTTCCGACACCATTTGTTCCTTTCGTTCTATTAACCCCTGGTCCGTAGACCTCACACTTCGCCGCGCTATGACCATTTCTTTTACACTTGTTGCAAAATTTGGTGCAGAACCCCGAGTGATACTTTTCACACCTTTGGCATAGCTGCTTCTGATTGTTGTTGTTGTTGCGGTTATTATTGTTGTTGGGATGATTGTTGTAGTTGCTGTTGTTGTTGTTGTTGTTGTTGTTGGGACGTTTGTTGTAGTTGCGATTGATGTTGCGATTGTTGGGATAATTGTTGCGATTATTGTTGTAATTGTTGTTGTTGTTGTATTGGTGATTCTTATCACCGTTTTCCTCCCACTTTCTTTTGACTTGCTTCACATTGGCCTCTTCAGCAGTCTGTTCTTTAATTCTTTCTTCAATCTGGTTCACTAGTTTGTGAGCCATTCTACATGCCTGTTGTATGGAGGCGGGCTCGTGTGAACTTATACTTCTTGGATTCTTTCCGGTAATCCTTTCACAAACGCGTCGATCTTCTCTTCCTCATTTTCGAATGCTCCCGGACACAATAGGCACAATTCTGTGAATCGTCTTTCGCACGTGGTAATATCAAATCCTTGGGTTCGTAACCCTCTAAGTTCTGTCTTGAGCTTATTGACCTCGGTTCTGGGACGGTACTTCTCGTTCATCAAGTGCTTGAATGCTGACCACGGTAGTGCGTACGCATCGTCTTGTCCCACTTGCTCTAGATAGGTATTCCACCATGTTAACGCAGAACCTGTGAAGGTATGCGTAGCGTACTTTACTTTGTCCTCTTCAGTACACTTACTTATGGCAAACACCGATTCGACCTTCTCGGTCCACCGTTTCAATCCGATCGGTCCTTCGGTTCCATCAAATTCCAAAGGTTTGCAGGCAGTGAATTCTTTGTAGGTGCATCCTACACGATTTCCTGTACTGCTAGATCCAAGGTTATTGTTGGTATGTAGCGCAGCCTGTACTGCGGCTATGTTTGAAGCTAGAAAAGTATGGAATTCCTCTTCATTCATATTCACGGTGTGTCGAGTAGTCGGTGCCATTTCCTTCAAAATAGTCAAATGGGACAAGTTAATCATACAGAATATTAAGAGTAGTTAATAGTATTTCGTAGCATAATATGAACTCATTTATAAAAGCTTTTTCTTCATATTAGCGTTTTATAAGTTTAAATTCGGGTAGTACCTACCCGTTAAGTTCATACTTAGTAGCTAATATACAATTCAACTACTACAATTCTATATGAAAAACTGATTATAATAATATTTAGCATTCAAACTTTTATACAATATTTTACAAACTTACAATACCGCTTATTTTACATAAAGCATGAAATATAGCACACAATAACTTTGATACAAGATAGTTGTGAAGATAATTCTAGCTAGTACACAAGTCGTTCAGCAAAGGCAATAAAGACACGTAATTCATACGTCCAGAAACAAGTCATGCATTCTGGTTTTACTAGGACTACTTCCCATCCTTGGTCTTGTGGAACATAACCGTTATGGCCATTGATAAGACAGCGTGTTGTAACGTCGTCAAAGGGACGAGGGTTACGTAATGTCCAACAGTCCCGTAACAATCTAAAAACCTCATTTCTTACCCCAATTACCGACTCCGTCACTTGTGGGAACGTTTTGTTTAATAGTTGTAGGCCGATGTTCTTGTTCTCACTTTGGTGAGAAGCGAACATTACTAATCCGTAAGCATAACATGCTTCTTTATGTTGCATGTTAGCCGCTTTTTCTAAATCACGAAGTCCAATATTCGGATATATTGAGTCAAAATAATTTCTTAACCCATTGCGTAAAATAGCATTTGGGTTCCCCGCAATATATGCGTCAAAGTAAACACATCGTAACTTATGGATTTCCCAATGTGATATCCCCCATATTTCGAACGAAAGCCTTTTATAAACCAAGGCATTCTTGGAACGTTCTTCGAATGTCTTACAAACTGATCTCGCCTTAAATAGTTGTGCCGAAGAATTCTGACCGACTCTAGACAAGATTTCATCAATCATGTCTCCGGGTAGGTCTCTTAAAATATTGGGTTGTCTATCCATTTTGTGTTTTTATACTGTAAAATAGACAAGAGTTAGATTCATAAAAAAAATACTTATTAATACAAGCAATTTTTACATATATCATAAAGCATAAGCACACTATATTACTTATATTACACCACACGAATACAACTATCTTATTCACACTCGCTTGTTTCTTCTTCTTCGGTTTTGGTTCGTTTTACCAAGTTTCTAGGGATATATGATGTTCCCCTAATATGAGCCGTCGTTATCCACATTGGTTTAGAAAAACCTGGTGGTTTAGAGGTTCTCGGGTCATTGTTACAACTTAAGGACTTCGGGGGTTGACGATACATATAAAGTTCATCGGGGTTGGAATTAGATTTCTCTATTTTTATGCCCTTTCCCTTACTATTTTCTTTTGCCTTTTTAAATTCAATTGGGGTAATTTCTATAACATCATCGGAATTCTCGTCAGAATCCGATTCATCGGAGAATTGGTAATCCTCCCAATATTTTGCTTCCTTAGCGGAAACACCATTGACCATAATTAACCTTGATCGGTTGGTTGAGGATTTTCTTTTACTTAACCGTTTTATTATTTCCCCCACCGGTTCTATTTCCTCATCCGGTTCCGATTCTTCTTCTGGTTCCGATTCTTCTTCCGGTTCCGACTCTTCTTCCGGTTCCTCTTCGGGAACTTGTGAATCAGTCCACGAATCATTCCAATTTACATTTGACTCTTCATTATTATTAGGTGAGTCAATGGGACTTGTTCTAGAGGTAGACATCTATCACATAATATCAAACGCGTTAAGAGATTAATATATCACATAATATTCACATGTTAAAAATATATAGTTTCCAACAAAATTTGTTAAGCAATCATTTTTCAAGTAAACACGGTCGAAGTCCAGACTCACTAATGCATCCTAACAAATTAGATAAGACACACTAATGCAAAATTCTGGTTCTCTAAGACCAACGCTCGGATACCAACTGAAATGTCCCGTTCTTATTGATTAAAAACGTTCCATATTAATTGATTTCGTTGCGAGGTTTTGACCTCTATATGAGACGTTTTTCAAAGACTGCATTCATTTTTAAAACAAACCATAACCTTTATTTCATAAATAAAGGTTTAAAAAGCTTTACGTAGATTATCAAATAATGATAATCTAAAATATCCTGTTTACACACGACCATTACATAATGGTTTACAATACAAATATGTTACATCGAAATCAGTTTCTTGAATGCAGTTTTTACACAATATCATACAAACATGGACTCCAAATCTTGTCCTTATTTTAATATGCAACAGCGGAAGCTCTTAATATTCACCTGAGAATAAACATGCTTTAAACGTCAACAAAAATGTTGGTGAGTTATAGGTTTAACCTATATATATCAAATCGTAACAATAGACCACAAGATTTCATATTTCAATACACATCCCATACATAGAGATAAAAATCATTCATATGGTGAACACCTGGTAACCGACATTAACAAGATGCATATATAAGAATATCCCCATCATTCCGGGATCCTCCATCGGACATGATATAAATTTCGAAGTACTAAAGCATCCGGTACTTTGGATGGGGCTTGTTGGGCCCGATAGATCTATCTTTAGGATTCGCGTCAATTAGGGTGTCTGTTCCCTAATTCTTAGATTACCAGACTTAATAAAAAGGGGCATATTCGATTTCGATAATTCAACCATAGAATGTAGTTTCACTTACTTGTGTCTATTTTGTAAATCATATATAAAACCTGCATGTATTCTCATCCCAAAAATATTAGATTTTAAAAGTGGGACTATAACTCACTTTCACAGATTTTTACTTCGTCGAGAAGTAAGACTTGGCCACTGTTGATTCACGAACCTATAACAATATATACATATATATTAAAGTATGTTCAAAATATATTTACAACACTTTTAATATATTTTGATGTTTTAAGTTTATTAAGTCAGCTGTCCTCGTTAGTAACCTATAACTAGTTGTCCACAGTTAGATGTACAGAAATAAATCGATAAATATTATCTTGAATCAATCCACGACCCAGTGTATACGTATCTCAGTATTGATCACAACTCAAACTATATATATTTTGGAATCAACCTCAACCCTGTATAGCTAACTCCAACATTCACATATAGAGTGTCTATGGTTGTTCCGAAATATATATAGATGTGTCGACATGATAGGTCGAAACATTGTATGCGTGTCTATGGTATCTCAAGATTACATAATATACAATACAAGTTGATTAAGTTATGGTTGGAATAGATTTGTTACCAATTTTCACGTAGCTAAAATGAGAAAAATTATCCAATCTTGTTTTACCCATAACTTCTTCATTTTAAATCCGTTTTGAGTGAATCAAATTGCTATGGTTTCATATTGAACTCTATTTTATGAATCTAAACAGAAAAATTATAGGTTTATAGTCGGAAAAATAAGTTACAAGTCGTTTTTGTAAAGGTAGTCATTTCAGTCGAAAGAACGACGTCTAGATGACCATTTTAGAAAACATACCTCCACTTTGAGTTTAACCATAATTTTTGGATATAGTTTCATGTTCATAATAAAAATCATTTTCTCAGAATAACAACTTTTAAATCAAAGTTTATCATAGTTTTTAATTAACTAACCCAAAACAGCCCGCGGTGTTACTACGACGGCGTAAATCCGGTTTTACGGTGTTTTTCGTGTTTCCAGGTTTTAAATCATTAAGTTAGCATATCATATAGATATAGAACACGTGTTTAGTTAATTTTAAAAGTCAAGTTAGAAGGATTAACTTTTGTTTGCGAACAAGTTTAGAATTAACTAAACTATGTTCTAGTGATTACGAGTTTAAACCTTCGAATAAGATAGTTTTATATATATGAATCGAATGATGTTATGAATATCATTACTACCTCAAGTTTAGTAGGTAAACCTACTGGAAGTGACAAGAAATGATCTAGCTTCAAAGGATCTTGGATGGCTTGAAAGTTCTTGAAGTAGGATCATGACACAAAAACAAGTTCAAGTAAGATTTTTACTCGAATTAAGATAGTTTATAGTTATAGAAATTGAATCAAAGTTTGAATATGAATATTACCTTGAATAAGAAAGATAACCTACTGTATATAACAAAGGTTTATTGATCTTAGATGATTACTTGGAATGGATTAGAAAGCTTGGAAGTAAATTAGTAAACTTGAAGGGATTTTTGAAGTGTTCTTGAAGTGTTCTTCCTATGATGATTATAGCTTGATTCTTGAAGTGATTTTTGATGAAGATGATGATTAACTACTGGAAAAATACGTTCATAATAGTGTGTGTGTGTTGAGAGAGAATTAGAAAGAGAATTGGAAGTGAAATGGAGTGAATGATGAGTGGTAATTGGTGAGTGGTGAGTGGGGTTAAAAGGAGTTCTAGTTAGTTGACTAGCTCATGGTAGAAGTTAAAATTGATTAGTCATACATGACATAATCAAGAGTGGAATCCCATGCTAGTTCCTATTGGTATATACCCATAGTAAGTACGTTTTGAAGCTGTGTATAATACGGGTAAGAATACGACTTGAATTCTTGATGAAAGAAAAGAATGGGAAAGTAACTGTAACCATTTTCGTTAAGTATGAGTGTTTTGATATATGTCTTGAAGTCTTCCAAAAGTATTTTAATACATCTAAATACACTACATGTATATACATTTTAACTGAGTCGTTAAGTCATCGTTAGTCGTTACATGTAAGTGTTGTTTTGAAACCTTTAAGTTGACGATCTCAATTAATGTTGTTAACCCATTATTTATTATATCTAATGAGATATTAAATTATTATATTATCATGATATTATGATATATTAATATATCTTAATATGATATATATACATTTAAATGTCGTTACAACGATAATCGTTACATATATGTCTCGTTTCGAAATCCTTAAGTTAGTAGTCTTGTTTATATGTATATAACTCATTGTTAATATACTTATGGAGATACTTACTTATCATAATCTCATGTTAACCATATGTATATCTATATATATATCGTCATGTCATTTTTACAAGTTTTAACGTTCGTGAATCGCCGGTCAACTTGGGTGGTCAATTGTCTATATGAAACATATTTCAATTAATCAAGTCTTAACAAGTTTGATTGCTTAACATGTTGGAAACATTTAATCATGTAAATATCAATCTCAATTAATATATATAAACATGGAAAAGTTCGGGTCACTACAATATATATATTTGTATTTTTATAAAATAAAACTAATATAGCGTTAAGCTTTGTTTAAAGATTTTTTTCCCTGTGGAACGAACCGGACTTACTAAAAACTACACTACTGTACGATTAGGTACACTGCCTATAAGTGTTGTAGCAAGGTTTAAGTATATCCGTTCTATAAATAAATAAATATCTTGTGTAAAATTGTATCATATTTAATAGTATTTTCTTGTAAAATTTAATAGTATTTTATACCCCTTAGCTTAAACATCAGCATTCTACTCAAATAACATGTCAAAATAATCATTACTAGCAATTAAACAAGTTTTAAATGGCATTTACATCAATTTAATCAAGTTCATGAATTTTAGACCTAAAAAGTCTACTTTAATTCTCAAAAATCATGTTTAGGATCAAAGTTTGGATCATTTAGCTACCTAAACATGTTACACTACTTAATTTAGCAATAATTCATGACAAAAATCGGCCATAACCTGTTTATATCAAAAAGCCCCAAATTGCTCAAGAACACAAACCCTAGATTTCTAAAAATTTTGAAGTTTTTGGCTTCAAATCATGTTAAATAGCATCAATCTAGGTTATACATACATAATATACTAACAATTTAACTCTAATTACACTAGAAATTAACAAAATTAAATTAGGTAAAATTTAGCTCAAGAACACTAAAACTGAAAATTTAAAGAGTTTAGGGGTAAAATTTTTACCTTCCTTGAAAAACTTCTAAAGAAAGACATTATTGTAGCGGATTATTGTGACGAATTTCGTTGATTTTGGTTGAAAATTGATGATTTTTGAGTGATTTGTGTGTGTATGTTCGTGTGTTTATGTGTGTGTAGAGTGAGACAGAGAGCACAGCTCGCTGCCTTTTATTTCTGGCCAGTATTTAGGCTCCATGCGATCGCATGGATTTGAAGAGGAAATCACATGCGATCGCATGAGGTCTGATTTCTTTTTTACCTTTTTTTTATAAAAAACCTTTGACTAATAAAACAAATAATTAAATTATTTAAAATTTTGTTTCTTTTAGAATGAGGGCGTTTCGGATCTTAGTCCTAGTCCGTCTCTCGACAAAATTTTAAAATTTGTCACTTTTTGAGCGTTGTTTTAAAAGCAAAGATTTTTGGGTTTTTTAATGTTTTTTGGGCATACTTTAGATCAATAAGATTAAAAATAATGATAATAAAATTTCTCGTCCCTCCCTTGGGTAAAGAAATTTCGGTTCAACGACCTAGTCTTCAACTCACGACGAATTTTAAATATCAAATTTTTAACTTAATGAAATAAAGTAAATTTTTGTTTTTAAATTCACACCAAACTTATATTTAAAATGCATAAAATTAAAAATTCACACCAAATTTATATTATATTTTTGTTTTTATACATACAAACTTATATTAAAAATATTAATTTTTCAAATATTTACAAACTTAAATATATTGATTTTAAAAAGTTTACAATATTAATTTAATATTTATATATTAAAAACAAGGTAAAAATTAAAATTAAAAACCTTTTTGGTTTTTTTATCCCACTTTAATTAATCAAATATTATCAAAAATATACGCCCCTCTTTTCGGTAAAGTAATTTCGGTTCCATAACCTAGTTTTACTCCTGACGAATTTCTAAAATATTTTGGGTTGATTGATTAAAGATATTTATACCTTAAGAATAAACGGTAAATTTCGCAGTGATGTAATAAATTTTTGTATGATATCAATAATTTCGATTACGTATACCTAATTTTATTGAATACCAATTTAATACTTTATAGCGAACGATTTAGCGTTTATTATCCAAAGGTTAAAAGCAATAAATAAATATAAAAAAAAAACTGTACATACTTATCTGTGAGATAGAATTCTCAGAGACCTGCTTTAGCTGACTCATAGGAGAGTCGTGTGATTTGGTTCTCCATAGCTACATAAGCGTAACCTCGATTCTTCAATATCTTTTCTTCTAAACATATAAACGGTCCTTCTCTGCATAGAGTAACAATTTCGGAATTTGAATATGTTTGATTATTTGAACATTTACCTTCGTGTGACCATTTTCCGCATTTATAACATATTTCAAGGTGTCGTGCTCTTCTTTTTGTTGCGGATTTTGAGTTTCCTTTACCAAAATGTGTCTTATGATGATCTTTCCTGAGTTCTTTCCTTACTTCGTCACATCTGCCTCTTATTACTGACACCAGGTCACTCGGGAGTGTGTCATTATCACGTATAGTAATCAAAGCGTGTAGCATTAGACCATGGTTCAAATCAAAGGAATTCTTCATCTCGTAAAACCTAAAAAAAATAAAAATTCAGAATGGAGGGAGAAGACTAGTTCTTTAGGGTCTGCTAGGGAAAGACCTTTCGGATTCCATTTTCGGAAACTACACGAAAACAGAATATCTAACTCTAACAGAAATAAATATTATCCTTAAAAGACTTGATTCTCCCCACACTTAGTTAGCTGTGGTGTCGAAATTGTGATTAACTTCGTTGTCGATTTCCATCGGACCTTGTATGTAATGTTTAACTCTGTGACCATTAACCTTAAATTCAATTCCATTTGAATTTATTAATTCTACTGTTCCATATGGGAAAACTCTTTTGACTATGAATGGTTCAGACCATCTTGATTTCAATTTTCTAGGAAATAGCTTGAATCATGAATTGAAAAGAAGAACTCTGTCTTCTTCTTTAAATTCTTTTGAACTTCTGATTCTTTTGTCATGCCATTTCTTCGTTCTTTCTTTATAGATTAACGAATTTTCATATGCTTCATGTCTTAATTCTTCTAATTCGTTTAATTGACTTAACCGTAGACGTCCAGCTTCATGTAAATCAAGATTACATGTCTTCAAAGCCCAAAATGCTTTATGTTCAATTTCTACTTAAAGATGACATGCTTTTTCGTAAACGAGTTTAAAAGGTGTGGTTCCAATTTGTAACGACCCGGAAATTTTCGACCAAATTTAAACCTTAAGCTTTATATGTTTTCAACACAATAAGCAAAGTCTGATAGGTTGGGTCTCAAAAATTTTGAATCATTTTCATATATTAATTTACCCTTTTGACAAATCCCGATGATTCACGAACCAGTGATTGTAAATATGTATATATATATATATATATATAAGTACGTGTAGGTATATATATAAATATTACTTGTGCTTATATATTGTTTAAAATATGTAATTAATAAATGTATTTACGTAGTAAAAAAAAAATATATATGTGTGTGTCGGTAGGATGTATCCAAAAGTGATCACGAGAATTCAAATTTGATTACTGTGTCTTAAAAATCTCATTCACACGTTTAAATTATAGATTGATTGTTTAATCATCTTCTACTATGTTTGTGGGCTCTTTTCAAATGCATCACTTACCAACTATCTAATATATATACAAGGATATATTATACATATACAGAACTTATATTATCTTCTCCATCATTTTTCCCAACCATCAATCTTCACCTTATAATCACCACTTTTCATCACTTTCGGCTCACCTCACTAAACCCACAACCACCTTTACAAACCACCATAGAACACCATCTTGTTGCTGCTATATTTCGTCTCAACCTACAATTAAACCCGGCCACAAACCATATCGTCTTACCTTACAACCGAGGCCACCATCCACACCACCACCATGATTTCACTAGATCACCACCATATCCCTACACCACTTTCATCACCCTACCATAACCGTCCACTGCCACCCGGCAACGACCACACACCACCGCCGTGAGCCACCATCAATCTCCACCGGTAACCACCACCCTCATCACTACACACCACCGTTACTCTCTCTCATCCTCTCTCTCCAAACTCCATCGTGAATCACCACCAAAAACCTACTGTGTATTAATTTTTTTTTTTTTTTTTTTTTTTTTTTTTTTTTTTTTCTTCTCGATTAACAATATCGAATCAGGCTGTTTATGTTTTCCGTTTACTTACCAAGAACTACCACCTCATGTTGCAGCTCCTATTTCTATATCTATTTAAAAACCGCTAAAACCCAATTTATTTGAAACCCACTTCCATTTTTTTTTTTTCTTTTCTGAATTCCTTCGATCCATAAAACCACCAAAAACTTTCTGTTTTCCTGTTCGAACACTGCTGCTATTGCAGCTAATTTGTTTTAATCTCTGTTTACAAATGAAATGAAGAAAATAATGATATTAAAGATTGAAGATGCTAGAGATAATGATGAAGATGATGAATAGTTAATGATTAACGAAGGTGAAGTATGAAGAGGATGATGATCGTGATCATTTGTTTTGTTGTTTCAACCGTCGATAACCACATTTGTTTGCTGCAGTAAATTACGTATCTGTTTTAATTAATTAAGAGGAAGAAGGAGGATGCAAACAAAGAAACTGTTCCACTTCTTGAACCCTTTTCGTTTTATTTTTTTTTTATTTTATTAAACCGATTCTTTTTGCTAACCTATTATTTGAATCCAAATTTTGTTGGATTCATTTAAAACTGTTAATGGATTGAAGTATAATTTGGGCCGTGTGTTATTGAAGAGTTGGGCCGAATTTCTAGTTAAATTCCTAGTTAAATTTCTAGTAGAATAGTTGTGGACTTGATGGAACTTGAGATTAATTGCTAGTTGGGCTGTGATTATAGTGTTGGGCCGGAAGAAGCATGGATTATATGATTTCATTTCGGTATTAAAACATAAAGACATAAGTAGAGTAGATGGGGAAGGGTGTTAGTAGGTGAGCGGAAGGTCACGGGTTCGAGTCTCGTCAGTGACTATATTTTTGGGAGATTATACACTTAAGGTAGCATTACTTATTGTTATTATTATGCTAATTATTGTTATTACTCAATTAATGTTACAATTATTATTATAAAAAAAAAAATATTATTATTATTATTATTATTATTATTATTATTATTATTATTATTATTATTATAATTATTGTTATTATCATTAAAATTAAAATTTATTTATTTTTATTTAAAATTATAACTATCATTATTATTATCATCATTACTATCATTATTATTATTTTTCATTAACATGATTTTTATATATATTTTTATTTACATGATCTTTATTATCACTATTATTATCATTAGTATTATTATTATTTTTACAGTATTATTTATATCACTACAACCCTTAACATACAAATGTTATGTAGGATGATTTATGTAAATATAAGTGTTAATATATATATACTTGATATAGGTTCGTGAATCTGAGGCCAACCCTGTACTTGTTCGATGTTATATGTATTTTTACTACAAAATACATTAGGTGAGTATATAGTCCCACTTTTAAACTCTAAATATTTCGGGATGAGAATACATGTATTTTATGTTTTACATTATGGACACAAGTAACTGAAAAATATATTCTACGTTGAGTTGTACCACTGGCATACTTCCCTGTAGCTTGGTAACTAATATTTACAGCGGTATTGTAAACGCGAATCCTGTTGATAGATCTATCGGGCCTGACAACCCCAACCGGACTGGACGACCAGTATTCAACGGTTGCACAGTACTTCGTTTCGTGACTACACTTGGTACAGTGTAGTAAGATTTCATATTAAAGGGAATATGCGACGTGATTAATTGTTAAGTATGGTTACCAAGTGCTCAACCACTTAGAATATTTTTATTAAAATGTTTACATATGAAATCTTGTGGTCCATAGTTATAACGCTGCTAGCAACAAACCTATATATCTCACCAACTTTATGTTGACGTTTTAAAACATGTTATTCTCAGGTACGAATTAAGTCTTCCGCTGTGCATTTGCTCAATTTAAGGACATTATTTGGAGTCGACCATCGCAATGGGACCAAATGTTGAAGATATCGTCCGGATGGATAAGGACGGGTCTTTACAGGTGGTATCAGAGCGTTGGTCTTAGCGAACCAGGCCTTGCATTAGTGTGTCTAACTAGTAGTTGTTAGGATACATTAGTGAGTCTGGACTTTGACCATGTCTACCCGTCAAAAAGTTTTGTTTATCAAATCTAGTCGAAAATCATCTGCTTATCATTCCTACCTATCATTCTTAAGTCTAGACACGTCTTACTGCATTTAGTGCATTGATAGTGTATAGACAAAATTCATATCTTAGCGTATCTGATCATTCATATCTTGGCACATCTGTAGACTTGCCTGACATATGCCGTAGGTTCCTCTGTAGTCTACGAAATCATTTGTATCATATATAAAGATATTCTATATAGTTAGAATATCATCCGATATCCGAAAATCATTTCACGACGAAGATCCTTTCCATCCACCAAATTGCCTTTTAGCGATGAACCTGAAGCACTTACCGGTGAACCTGTTCGAGAAACCAATTACCCTCTCATTTCTAGAGTATCCCGTCACGATTATATATTATCCTATATTTCGAACCGTCAATCATTCCGTAGTACTAGAAGAAGTTAACGAACTACGCGCTCGTGTGACGACTTTGGAGAACCTGGTACGAAGGTTACGAACACCAGCACCAGCACCAGCAGCATAAACAGTACTACCATCATCGACGTCGACAGTACCCTTATCATCTCTAAACCATAACCGCGCCGTAACTCTCAATATCACAATCTGTACCTCGAATATCAACATTACACGCCTCAATATTACCATCTGTACTTCGAGTATGAACTTCGTTCTACACATCGATCTACATCGATTATCTTCGCTTTACGTATCATTCTATCTTATTTTTCCTCGTTCGACATGATGATTATGTAAATTCTAAAGTTTTAGAGATTATGTAATCTAGTATTAACGGTAAATCAGATGAGTTTTTGACTCATTAAATCCATGATTACATCCGATGAAAATATATATGCAAGTATATTTTCATAAAGATTGTAATTAAAAATTCTTTTGTACAAACTGTTAATGATGAAAATATTTTAACGGGTGGGTAGTACCCGAGGAATATTTAGAATTCACATTAATAAGTTACACTGTACATTCTTCGAATCTGATTCAACGATCATTTACTATCCTACTTACAACTACCGATATCCGTATCCGTTCACCGCAGAATAACCATTTCTATTCAAATTTCATATTTGGATTTTGACCTATCAGAATCCAACAAGTGGCATAACGAAGAAAACATTGGACAAAAATAAAAAGTGTTAGAAACAAACGAATTAATTAATTGGAATTGTGATAGGATTTCACGCTAACTGTTCCGGCTAACTATTCCCAGCTAACTGGTTAACATTTAATTTATCGCAATTTACATTCTCGCAATTTACATTCTCGCAATTTTATTTATCGTCATTTAATTTCTGTTATTTACTTTTACGCACTATAAATAATGGGACACGTATGCAAGGTTTCGATTTATCATATCGACCCATCTATATATATATTTCGGAACAACCGTAGACACTCTATATGTGAAGGTGGGAGTTGGCTATACAGGGTCGGAGTTGATTCCAAAATATATATGTACTTTGAGTTGTGATCGACACCGAGACCGGTACACGGGTCACGATACGTATTATTTAATTCGAATATTATATATTAAATTATATATGAATCATTGAACCATCGGACTATTGGACTGCTAATTTTGGACAAGTAAAATGAATTAAAATATTGATTATAACATATGAAACTAAACTAATCTTCAAGTTTGCCACTTGATTCTATCTTAAACCTCATTCGTATCTTGACGATTACAATTCGCATTCACAACTTTTCATGATTCTTGAAAACACCTCGATCGGAAATATGAACCAACCGCACTTCATCTACGGAAGAAAAGATTTATGCACCTGAAAAACTTTCGAATCCAAATTCATAGTTTAACACATACCGTGTTGAATCCTTTGCCATTCATTAGCAAAAACAACCCTACAATTCCTTTTCGGGAAGCTAATTTTGTCACAGCTCCACTCCGTTCCTATTATAATCTCGATATTTATACCTTGTCCCTTCGCTGTTGTTACCAGAGAACCTTTTATATTCCACGATATCATCATCAGATGTACCAGCAACTCGTTATCTCTTTGGCAAAATTCGCAATCAGTATTTTGAAAATCTCGTAGAAATTCTCCCAGTTATACCGAAAACGTCTACCCCTAAGAAATTCATACTTCAAATGTGAAGTTCTGAAAAACATCTTGAACTACAGATAATTCTTGAAATGCTGATGAAGCAGCAAAAACTGTAAACGACTTTAACAGTCAAAAGTGAGACAATAAAGTATAGTGAGTTGGTAAAGCTCAAGAAAAATGGATTGAGCAAAGTATGGAAGAGGTTGTGAATAAATCAAAGAATGGAACCTGCCTTCAAAGAATTCAAACGATTCAGTGCCTGCTGAAACTGTTAGTAAGAACCTTACTCCTTATTCTAAACCTTTCCAGATGATATTCATCATCATCATCTTATCTTAGATATTATAAGATATCTTCATATCTTTCGTTATACATATTCTCCATATTTCTGGAGATATTTTCACAACTATTCTTATCTGAGATCATTTATCTCTCCGTAACATCTGCATTACAACATAAAAGAAACTGTGTTAGTTTCTAAGTTCTAAAATCTTCAAGTTTAAAATAGGAATGTTTTGAAGCAGTGTTGGGGACTGATGCATGAATTAGTATAATATAATGAAACTTGATCAACTTCATTATATTACAATAAGTCATGTTAAGTTTCTAATGAAATGTGATGATTCACAGTACCATCATCATGTGCCATGTTACACGGCTCTTACATTCTATCCAATTCTCAAACATATTAGGAACATATCATCTTGATAGTTCTATCTTTTCCAGGATATTCTGGTAATTTGACAAATCAAAATTTGTTCCATTACCATTTCTATCTTAGAGCATTAGCTATATTCATTCCAAATTTCATACCTACGAATTCCGGATCATTACTTGCTTGACATGAGGACGGGAAGAAGAAACGAAGGGACAATGTTATGAAAAAGAAATTGGAATATAAATCGCAGCAAATAGAAGATGTGGAGAATAAGAAAACGAAGGAGGTAATTTTATAAGTGGAATATCCGACAAAGAAATCGCAACAAATTTGCCGCATTAAATCAAAGAAGATCCTGTTTCCTAAATCGCCAAAGAACCAAATCTTATCACGAAAGATTTTCTTTAAATTTCGTGAATTCCGGAAATCAATCATAACCACGTCATCAGTTAAAACGATATCATATTACTCATTTCACTCTCTTTTGTAATAGCTTCGCTCGAACGCTTCACATGATCGAAATGTTTTATCTATATCTATCAATAATAATAAAACTTCATTATAACCTCATAATTGTCATGAAAACATTCCCATTGTTATCTATGACAACCTCTACCAAATTTCGGGGACGAAATTTCTTTAACGGGTGGGTACTGTAACGACCCGGAAATTTTCGACCAAATTTAAACCTTAAGCTTTATATGTTTTCAACACAATAAGCAAAGTCTGATAGGTTGGGTCTCAAAAATTTTGAATCATTTTCATATATTAATTTACCCTTTTGACAAATCCCGATGATTCACGAACCAGTGATTGTAAATATGTATATATATATATATATATATATATAAGTACGTGTAGGTATATATATAAATATTACTTGTGCTTATATATTGTTTAAAATATGTAATTAATAAATGTATTTACGTAGTAAAAAAAAAATATATATGTGTGTGTCGGTAGGATGTATCCAAAAGTGATCACGAGAATTCAAATTTGATTACTGTGTCTTAAAAATCTCATTCACACGTTTAAATTATAGATTGATTGTTTAATCATCTTCTACTATGTTTGTGGGCTCTTTTCAAATGCATCACTTACCAACTATCTAATATATATACAAGGATATATTATACATATACAGAACTTATATTATCTTCTCCATCATTTTTCCCAACCATCAATCTTCACCTTATAATCACCACTTTTCATCACTTTCGGCTCACCTCACTAAACCCACAACCACCTTTACAAACCACCATAGAACACCATCTTGTTGCTGCTATATTTCGTCTCAACCTACAATTAAACCCGGCCACAAACCATATCGTCTTACCTTACAACCGAGGCCACCATCCACACCACCACCATGATTTCACTAGATCACCACCATATCCCTACACCACTTTCATCACCCTACCATAACCGTCCACTGCCACCCGGCAACGACCACACACCACCGCCGTGAGCCACCATCAATCTCCACCGGTAACCACCACCCTCATCACTACACACCACCGTTACTCTCTCTCATCCTCTCTCTCCAAACTCCATCGTGAATCACCACCAAAAACCTACTGTGTATTAATTTTTTTTTTTTTTTTTTTTTTTTTTTTTTTTTTTTTTTTTTTCTTCTCGATTAACAATATCGAATCAGGCTGTTTATGTTTTCCGTTTACTTACCAAGAACTACCACCTCATGTTGCAGCTCCTATTTCTATATCTATTTAAAAACCGCTAAAACCCAATTTATTTGAAACCCACTTCCATTTTTTTTTTTTCTTTTCTGAATTCCTTCGATCCATAAAACCACCAAAAACTTTCTGTTTTCCTGTTCGAACACTGCTGCTATTGCAGCTAATTTGTTTTAATCTCTGTTTACAAATGAAATGAAGAAAATAATGATATTAAAGATTGAAGATGCTAGAGATAATGATGAAGATGATGAATAGTTAATGATTAACGAAGGTGAAGTATGAAGAGGATGATGATCGTGATCATTTGTTTTGTTGTTTCAACCGTCGATAACCACATTTGTTTGCTGCAGTAAATTACGTATCTGTTTTAATTAATTAAGAGGAAGAAGGAGGATGCAAACAAAGAAACTGTTCCACTTCTTGAACCCTTTTCGTTTTATTTTTTTTTTATTTTATTAAACCGATTCTTTTTGCTAACCTATTATTTGAATCCAAATTTTGTTGGATTCATTTAAAACTGTTAATGGATTGAAGTATAATTTGGGCCGTGTGTTATTGAAGAGTTGGGCCGAATTTCTAGTTAAATTCCTAGTTAAATTTCTAGTAGAATAGTTGTGGACTTGATGGAACTTGAGATTAATTGCTAGTTGGGCTGTGATTATAGTGTTGGGCCGGAAGAAGCATGGATTATATGATTTCATTTCGGTATTAAAACATAAAGACATAAGTAGAGTAGATGGGGAAGGGTGTTAGTAGGTGAGCGGAAGGTCACGGGTTCGAGTCTCGTCAGTGACTATATTTTTGGGAGATTATACACTTAAGGTAGCATTACTTATTGTTATTATTATGCTAATTATTGTTATTACTCAATTAATGTTACAATTATTATTATAAAAAAAAAAATATTATTATTATTATTATTATTATTATTATTATTATTATTATTATTATTATTATTATTATAATTATTGTTATTATCATTAAAATTAAAATTTATTTATTTTTATTTAAAATTATAACTATCATTATTATTATCATCATTACTATCATTATTATTATTTTTCATTAACATGATTTTTATATATATTTTTATTTACATGATCTTTATTATCACTATTATTATCATTAGTATTATTATTATTTTTACAGTATTATTTATATCACTACAACCCTTAACATACAAATGTTATGTAGGATGATTTATGTAAATATAAGTGTTAATATATATATACTTGATATAGGTTCGTGAATCTGAGGCCAACCCTGTACTTGTTCGATGTTATATGTATTTTTACTACAAAATACATTAGGTGAGTATATAGTCCCACTTTTAAACTCTAAATATTTCGGGATGAGAATACATGTATTTTATGTTTTACATTATGGACACAAGTAACTGAAAAATATATTCTACGTTGAGTTGTACCACTGGCATACTTCCCTGTAGCTTGGTAACTAATATTTACAGCGGTATTGTAAACGCGAATCCTGTTGATAGATCTATCGGGCCTGACAACCCCAACCGGACTGGACGACCAGTATTCAACGGTTGCACAGTACTTCGTTTCGTGACTACACTTGGTACAGTGTAGTAAGATTTCATATTAAAGGGAATATGCGACGTGATTAATTGTTAAGTATGGTTACCAAGTGCTCAACCACTTAGAATATTTTTATTAAAATGTTTACATATGAAATCTTGTGGTCCATAGTTATAACGCTGCTAGCAACAAACCTATATATCTCACCAACTTTATGTTGACGTTTTAAAACATGTTATTCTCAGGTACGAATTAAGTCTTCCGCTGTGCATTTGCTCAATTTAAGGACATTATTTGGAGTCGACCATCGCAATGGGACCAAATGTTGAAGATATCGTCCGGATGGATAAGGACGGGTCTTTACACAATTGGAGTTTTGTAGGCTGTTCTAAAAGCCCAGAGTGCATCCTTCAATTTCATGGACCATTCCTTCGGATTTGATCCTACGGTTTTCTCTAGAATACGTTTTAAAGCTCGGTTGGTATTATCAACTTGTCCACTTGTTTGTGGATGATAAGCGGTTGAGATTTTATGAGTTACTCCATATCTTTTGAGAACTTTCTCAAGTTGATTATTACAAAAATGAGTACCCCGATCACTTATTAAAGATTTCGGTGTTCCAAACCTTGCAAAAAGACGTTTTAAGAAGTTGACTACAACTCGTGCATCGTTAGTTGGGAGAGCTTGTGCTTCCGCCCATTTAGATACATAATCAATGGCAACGAGAATATAGAGATTATTATGAGATTTTGGAAATGGACCCATAAAGTCAATACCCCAAATGTCAAATACTTCACATACTTGAATGACATGTTGTGGCATTTCATCACGTTGACTTATTTTTTGGGCCCTTTGACAAGCATCACAGGATTTGCAAAGAAGGTGTGCGTCTTTGAAAATTGTAGGCCAATAGAATCCAGCGTCATAGACTTTTCTTGCTGTGAGTTGAGGCCCATAATGCCCTCCTGTTGGTCTTGTGTGACAATGGTTTAAGATTTGACTATCTTCATCCCCGAATACACATCGGCGTATTATTCCATCTGGACAACTTTTAAATAAATGTGGATCTTCCCAAAAATAGTGTTTTATATCACTAAAAAATTTCTTTCGTTTTTGGTATGACAACCCTTTTTCAAGGAATCCACATACTAAGTAGTTTGCATAGTCTGCAAACCGTGTAATTTCATTATAATCTATCTTCAATAGATATTCATCAGGAAAGTTATCTTGTATGGCCGATTCATTTAGAACTTCTAATTCAGGATTTTCAAGACGAGAAAGATGATCAGCGGCGAGATTTTCTGCTCCCTTTTTGTCTCGAATTTCAATATCGAACCTTGTAAGAGTAAGATCCAACGGATTAATCGTGGTTTAGCATCTTGTTTCGAAAATAGATATCTAAGAGCAGAATGGTCGGTATAGACCACCGTTTTAGCTAGAACGAGATATGAACGAAATTCGCCAAAGCAAAGACAATAGCAAGGAGTTCTTTTTCAGTAGTTGTGTAATTTGTTTGTGCTCCTTGTAACGTCTTACTAGCGTAATAAATAGGTTGAAATCTTTTTTCAATCCTTTGTCCTAAAACGGCTCCCATTGCAAAATCACTTGCATCGCACATAAGTTCAAATGGTAGATTCCAATTTGGAGTTATCATGATCGGCGCATTAGTGAGTTTTTCTTTAAGAATATTAAAAGATTTGATGCATTAATCTTAAAATATGAATGGAGCATCCTTTTCTAGGAGTTTATTCATAGGAGTGGCAATTTTAGAAAAATCTTTTATGAAACGTCGGGAAAAACCGGCATGCCCTAGAAAACTCCTAACTCCTCTAACATTGGTGGGATGTGGAAGTTTAGCAATTACATCTACTTTAGCTCTATCCACTTCAATTCCTTCCTTTGAAATTTTATGACCAAGAACGATACCTTCTCTAACCATGAAATGGCATTTCTCCCAATTAAGTACTAGATTTGATTGTTCGCATCTAATAAGCATTCGTTCAAGATTAACTAGACATGATTCAAATGTATCACCGAAGACTAAAAAGTCATCCATGAAAACTTCCATGCATTCTTCTATCATGTCGTGAAAAATCGCCATCATGCACCTTTGAAAGGTTGCAGGGGCGTTACAAAGTCCAAATGGCATGCGTTTGTAAGCAAAAGTACCATAAGGGCACGTGAATGTGGTTTTCTCTTGGTCCTCGGGTGCTATTGGAATTTGAAAGTATCCGGAGAAACTTTCAAGAAAACAACAGTAACTATTCTCGGCTAATCTTTCCAACATTTGATCAATGAAAGGTAAGGAAAAGTGATCTTTTCTGGTGACGTCATTTAATTTTCTATAATCTATACAAACACGCCATCCTGTTACAGTCCTAGTAGGAATAAACTCATTTTTCTCATTTGTGATGACAGTCATGCCACCCTTCTTAGGTACGCATTGAACTAGGCTTACCCATGGACTATCAGAGATTGGATAAATTAATCCTGCATCAAGCAGTTTAATAATTTCTTTTTTAACAACATCTTGCATATTCGGATTTAGTATTCGTTGGCGTTGCACATACGTTTTATGACCTTCTTCCATAAGGATTTTATGTGTGCAATACGAAGGACTTATGCCTTTAATGTCATGAATCTTCCATGCAATAGCTGGTTTATGAGCTTTTAGCACAGAAATAATTTGTGATTTTTCATTTTCCGTAAGAGAAGACGATATTATTACAGGTAATTCAGATTCACCATGTAAATAAGCATATTCCAAATGGTTTGGAAGTGGCTTTAACTCTAATGTCGGTAGTTCTTCTATCGATGATTTATATCGATATCTGTCTTCTTCTTTTAGCATTTGAATTTCTTCTGTTGTTGGTTCATATCCATTAGCCATGAGTGCAGCTAACATTTCAGCTTCATCAATTAGTTCAGTTCCTTCTCCTAAAGAACATTCTCCTATTCCTTGTAATTCTGGAAATTCTTCTAACAATTCTGCATGTGAATCTATAGTTTGAATATAATAACATGTATCATCTACAGATTGCGGTTGTTGCATGGCTCTATCAACAGAAAAGGTAACACTCTCGTCCTCTATACTTAGGGTCAATTTCTTACCGAACACATCTATTATTGCTTTAGCCGTGTTTAAGAATGGTCTTCCTAATATGAGAGGAACTCGAGAATCTTCTTCCATGTCCAGAATAACAAAATCTACTGGAAATACTAAAGTACCAACTTTAACTAGCATGTTCTCCATTATCCCTCTAGGATATTTTACTGATCGATCTGCTAGTTGTATGCTTATTCGTGTTGGTTTCAATTCTCCGAGGTCTAGTTTAGCGTATAGTGAATACGACATTAAATTTATACTAGCACCTAAGTCTGCCAATGCTTCTATTGAACTAAGACTACCCAGAAAACATGGAATTGTGAAACTTCCTGGATCTGAGAGTTTTTCTGGTATCTTATTCAACAGTACTGCAGAACAATTAGCATTCATAGTAATAGCCGATAGTTCTTCCATTTTCTTTCTATTTGTGATTAGATCTTTCAAGAATTTAGCATATCTAGGCATTCCTGAAATCACATCAATGAAAGGAAGATTTACATTTATTTGTTTAAACATATCCAAGAATTTGGATTGCTTGGCTTCAAGTCTTTCTTTTCTCATTTTACTCGGGTAAAGAAGTGGTGGTTGGTATGGTTTAACATAAGGTTTAGCCTTAACTGTGTTATCTTCATTAACCTTTTTAACTACCGGTTCTTTTTCCTTTTCTTGCTCAGATTGTGGTGCCTGTGGAGTGGGAATAGCTTCATCAGAAATTACATACATTTCAGGTGGTTTAAGTGTAATACCACTTCTTGTGGTAATGGATTTAGCTGTTTCATTCTGGGGGTTAGCATTTGTATCGCTAGGTAGACTTCCTGGTTTTCTTTCACCTATCAACCTTGCTAGGTTGCTTACTTCTTGTTCCAAATTTTGAATAGAAGCTTGTTGATTTCTAAATACTTGAGCATTTTGTTCATTGGTTTATTTCTTAGATGTGAAAAATTGAGTTTGAGATTCAACTAGCTTCGACATCATATCTTCAAAATTTGGCTTTTTATCATTAGTTTGTGGTGGTTTAATTGGAAAAATAGGCCTTTGCTGATTGTAAGTATTGTTGGATACTTGTTGATTGCAAGGACCTTGTTGGTTGTTGTATGGAACATTTCGGTTATAATTCTGATTTTGATTGTAGATTGGTCTTGGCGGTTGATAATTATTTTGATAATTATTTCCAGGCCTTTGGTTTATGTATGAAACATTCTCTCTAAGTTCCATTGTTTGTTCAATACTAAGACAATCTTTTGTCAAATACGGTCATCCACACTGCTCACAACTAATTCTTATTGAGTGAATATCTTTAGTCATCTTTTCCATTCGTCTCTCGACAGCATCTATCTTTGCGAAAATGGAATCTAAGTCATGGCTAGAATTGGCTCTAGCCGCTTTAGATGATCTAACGATATCTTTTTCTTGATGCCACTCATGTGAGTGGGAAGCAGTGTTATCAATAATTTTGTAAGCTTCAGTTGCGGTTTTCTTCATAATGGAACCACCAGCTGCTATATCGATGTCTTTTCGTGTAGTGATGTCGCATCCTTGGTAGAATATTTGTACTATTTGATAAGTGTCTAAACCATGTTGCGGACATCCTCTCAACAACTTTCCAAATCTTATCCATGCCTCATATAGAGTTTCATTTAGCTTTTGCGTGAACATAACTATTTCTCCTTGAAGTCTCACGGCTTTAGATGCCGGAAAGAATTGTTTAAGAAATTTTTCAACTAAAACATCTCATGTATCAATCGCCCCTTCAGGTAACAATTCTAACCAATCTTTGGCTTCCCCCTTTAAAGTCCAGGGAAATAACATGAGATAAATCTGTTCATCCTCAACTTCTCGGATTTTAAATAGAGTACAGATTCTATTAAAGGTACGAAGATGTTCGTTTGGATCTTCCTTCGGTGCACCACTTAATTGGCATTGATTAGTTACCATATGTAGGATTTGTCCTTTGATTTCATAATCTGGCGCATTAATGTGTGGTTGAGTAATTGTGTGACCTTGGCCAGTGCGTTTAGCTCTCATTCGGTCTTCCATACTTAGAGGTTTCAGATTTTCCATTATTGAATTTGTTGAATCTGAATCACTAAGGGATTCTGATTTAATGGTTTCTTCCTCAACAATCTCTGGATGAGTGATTTGTGGTTCAGGAGGAATGATTAGTGGTTCAGGATCTCTGAATTGTCCCTGAATATCCTCCGGATTCTCAATTGTGAGGTCGGGTTCAAAAAATGGATTATCGGAAATTTGAATTGGAGTACTTGGTCAACTAGATGACGATTCTAAAGAAAAATCAACGGCGACAATATTGGCTAGATGTCTTGATCGAGTTACAGGTGGTGAACGTTTTGCTCGGTGCATTCACTGAATATCCTATTAGTTATAAAAAATAAAAATTATATAAGCTATCAAATTAATAGACTTTTCTGATTTTGCCCACGTTTCGAATAGCCAATAGATGCAGCAGGTAGTCAGGACCCTTTAAATCGGAAGCCCACAACTCGCCACTAACAAATCTAACTATTACTACGAACCAGAAAATTTTGGATGTCTATCAATTTAACCACTTAAAATAATTTTTCGTCGAAATTTAAAGAAATTTTAGAGAAGAAATAGAAAATTCTATATCCTAAAAACTAGAGCGTCGAGAAATAAGAAAGAAGAAGAGCGCGTCGAAAAACGTCGAAAAATAAAAGGTCGAAAAATAAACAGTCGAAAAATAAAAATAAGAGAATAAAGCGTCGAAACTTAGAATTCTAAAAACTAAAAATTAAAACTTATGTCTAAAGATATTAAAACTTAAAGGAATTTTATATCCAAAATGGCAATAACTTAGAAAATATTAAAATCTTAAAACGGCGTTACAAAATTCTAAAGCACCTAAATCTTAGTCTAAAGAAAAAGCACTTAAGGGATTTTACGGCAAAGCCTAAAAATCTAGAAATAAAAATAACTACGGCAAAAACTAAGTTTAAAACTAATTACGAACGAAAAATATACAATTACGAATTAAACTAATTAAAAAGATACAAAAATAAAACTAAAACTAAAGTTATAAAAAAAACAATTTTTATAAAAATATTATTTTTATCTTATTATTTTTATAAAAGTATTAATTTATATATATTAATAAAACTAATTAAACTTAAAAATACAAATTAAATAAAACTTAAAACTAAATAATATAATAATTAACCCTAATCTTAATTAATTAATAATAATAATAATTAAAATTTAACCCTAATCGTACGTACCAGGTATGTGGGCTGTCTTTTCAACTCATGCGATCCCATGAGTTGTATGTTATAAATCCATGTGGTCGCATAACCCTCGGATCCAGTTCAGATGTTGGGCTGCTACAATGTAGTGGCCCGATATATTTTTTTTTGTTTTAATTTATTTATATAGAACAAATAAAAATTTAATTTTAAAAAAAAAAACTAAAATAGAAATATAAAAACTTTATAATTTTATATATTTTAAACAAACTCTTAAAAATATATATGTTTCGTTTTTCTTTTTATATTTTTGTATTTTTAATATTTAAAACGTATTTTTACAAAAAGAAATTAAAACTTAATAAAAATCTCTTTTTTTATAGCGTTTCGCTTTCGGCGTTTAAGAAGTCCCCAGCAGCGGCGCCAAAAATACTTGATGTGCGCAGAGGTGTATACGAAATAGTTATATTTTTATTGCGAAATACTATTAAATACGATACAATTTTACACAAGTTATTTATTTATTTATAGAGTGGATATACCTAAACCTTGCTACAACACTTATAGGCAGTGTACCTAATCGTACAGTAGTGTAGTTTTTATTAAGTCCGGTTCGTTCACAGGGAACTAGCCAAGTTTAACACTATATTTTTAAAACTATATTTGTAAATATATAAATATATATATAAATAGTATTATTATTATAAAAGGAGATTTTTACCGTTTAATGACCGATTTGCCAATTTTAAAACTTTAGTCGCAGTTAAAACCTGATGTAAAATATTAAAAATAAATATAACTTAATTTAAAGCATAAAGTAAATGACAATAATTAAAGTGCGATAAATAAAATTGCGAAAATTAAAAAGTACAATAATTAATAGTGCAATAAATAAAATGACAGTAAATAAAAGTGCGATAAAATATGAAATAAAGAAATTATGCTTATTTAAACTTCCGTAATCATGATGTTTGACATGTTGATTTTAGTTTATTACCATGGGTTAATTGTCCTTTGTCCTGGATTATTCGATATGTCCATCTGGTTTTTGTCCATAACAGTCCATCAGTCATAAATATAAAGTGCGAGTGTCCTCGTCAAATTATCCTTATATCCGAAGTCAAATATTCCAACTAATTGGGGACTTAAACTGTAATAAGGTTTTAATACTTTATTATCAATTACACCAAGTGTCCTTGCATGTAATCCACCCCTGTTTTAATGAGTCCATTGACTATTAATCCATTCCCGTGTCCTGTCAAATGAACGATTATTAGTACTTATAAATATCCCACCCATCGTGTCCGATCGAGTGTATATGGTTATTTATAGGTACGTCCAATTGTAAATCTTTATATTAAATTAACGAACTATCATTCAATTAAATAAATATAAAGCCCATTAATAGTCCATAGTCTAATTTCCACAAGTGTCGTTCTTTTATCCAAACCCCAATTATGGTACAAAGCCCAATTACCCCTTCTTTAATATTTAGCCCAATTACCCCTTCTTTAACTTAGCTACGAGACATTAATTTAAAAAGGTTGAACATAACTTACAATGATTAATAATAGCGTAGCTTTACACTGACAGAATTTCGACTTACACACTTACAACATTCGCTAACATAACCTTATTATTATTAATCTTAAATTAAAATTAAAATTATAAATATATATATATATATATATATATATATATATATATATATATATATATATATATATATATATATCTTGAGAGAGAGATTGAAAAAAGTGTATGAAATTCGGCCAAAACACGCGAAATTTATAGGACCTGACCCAACTTTTGGGGCCATGCGATCGCATGAGTTTTGTTCTTCCAGGCCATGCGATCGCATGGCCAGCTGGATCAGGCCACATGCTTTTGTTTGCTAGTTTGCCGACGATTTTAATAAATAATATATATATATATATATATATATATATATATATATATATATATATATATATATATATATATATATAGATATATATATATATATATATATATATATATATATATATATATATATAATTTTAAGAATTAATTATATATTATATTATATTCATGTGCATAGTTGACTTGTAATTTTTGCTTCGTTGCGTCACGCGTTAAGAGTTGACTCTGGTCCCGGTTCCGGATTTTCGAACGTCCTTTCGTACTATTTAATATCTTGTACTTTGCGTTTCGCGGCTCGTACTCTTGTAACTTTTAGACGTTTCTCATCAATAATTTGAACCACTTTGATTGTACTTTGTACTTTTTAGCTTTTTGGTCGTTTGCGTCTTCAATTCGTCGAATCTGTCTTTTGTCTTCACCTTTTATTATTTAAACGAATATCACTTGTAAATGGAACAATTGCAACTAAAAGCTTGCCTTTCTTGAGGGATAATGCTATGAAATATATGTTCGTTTTTAGCATTATCAACAAGTTAAACACTTTCCAACATATGCCGCAACATCCCTCTTGAGGTTTGGCCACCAATATTGAACCTTGAGGTCATGGTATATCTTACCAGCTCCTGGATGAATCGAATACCTTGAATTATGAGCTTCATCTAGAATAAGGCTTCATAAATCTCCATAATTAGGTACCCAAATTCTTCCGGCAAAGTATCGGAGTCCAGTCTCCTTGACCTCGAATCGAGAAACGAGAATGTTCAAGTGCTCTTGAGAAATATTCTCCTCCTTGAGAGCCTCTTCTTGAGCTACGCGGATCTGGCTGTTGAGATTCGTCTGAATGGTGATGTTCAAGGCACGAACACGAAGTGGTACCGTTCTCTCCTTTCGGCTCTAGGCATCGGCTACAACATTTTCCTTGCCAGGGTGGTAACGAAGTTCACCATCATTGTTATAACACCCCGCCAAATTTCCATCTGACGGCGTGTTAATTCAGGTCCCACAGTTAACAGTTACGCCCTCTATATGAGACGTTTAAAGCAATCGCATTTAATTTTATTAAAAGTTGACTTTCAAAACATAAGTCAATAATCCCAAAATAGAAACACTGTTGTGATCGTAACCACAAGCCAACAGTATTTAAACAGTTGTAAAAGTTTCAAATGCGAAAGTAAATAATGTTCTTTAAAAGTATGCTGACTCCACGGCCAGACCATGCAGCAAACACAGCGGAAGTCTACCTCTTAAGGACCTGAGAATAAAACACCCAAAAATAGGTCAACAATAATGTTGGTGAATCTACAGGTTTAAATGTTGTAACAGTATCTGAAAACAGTTATCAGAAAAATAGTTTAGTTTCCTTGACCACGAGATTTTACAAGTACAACTCCAAGTTTCGAATCGTTTGCATAATCTATGAGCACCTGAATACTAGCAATGACCCGAGTATAGAAACCACTATACCCGCCTTTACCTCATAAAATGTTATACACTTATTCGAGTGTATCTAATGTTCAAAGTAAATGCACCACAGTTAATATTTTATGGTGAGGTTATCAACCTAACGGATCCGTCCATCTAAATTGTGCTTACATCGATGGTATTATAAGTATTCAAGCTAGAGGCTTTGTCAACAAACTCAATATGCATATATAGTACTCGTGTCAATACAAAAGCATTTGATAATGTAAGTATAATAGCATGTATTCTCATCCCTGAAAACATGTAAAAAGCGGGACTGTAGACTCACCTTTGAATAAAGCTCAGATTGAAAGACAAACGACTTGTACGGTTTATAGCCGAGTAATGCAACCTAAGTATACGTATTTAAGTTGGTCAATAAATATGTCTTAAACAAATGTGGTTTCATAGTATAAGTTGTATTATTGCTCGACTCGACGCGTTTCAAAGTAAAAGTCAACATACAATCAACTAGTTCACGCAAGTCAAACAAAGTCAACCGAAGTCAAACTGAAAGTCAAACTTGGTCAAAGTAGTCAAATAAAGTCAACATCAGTAGGTTTATATCAAATGTTGGTCAACATGTCAAACCTAAGTCAAACAATACATTTTGGATCATAAATTGTCAATTTCACAATTTCTGTTTATCGTTGTGCACAACGTTCATGTATATGTAGCAAACTTAGAATTTTATCTCATAGTACAAAATTCTTGTAAATATGGAAAACTCCAGATCATAAGTATACTCAAAATAGATTCCAAAAAGTCTAACCAGGGTCTCATACGATAATTAAAAGTCAGGAATCAGAAGGGGTACATTTGTAGTTTATCAAGTCAGTTTCTGACCGCGCACTGATTTAGTTTTGGCTATAACCGGAGATAGGGACATGAAATTGACACAAGGTCAGTGGCCATAGTTGAAGGACAAGTCAAAATAATACATATCAAAAGTTGAGCAATTTTTGTTTAGCCAATTTGTACAATTTATTCGTGCAAGTTGAATGTTCAGTTTTCAGCTCAATTCAGAAGTTACACAAAGTATGGCTCTATTGTGCCTAATGCATAAGGTTTTGGAGGTTTCAATAAACTGAGAATATATCACATAACATATAAAGATTCATATTAAAGAAGCATACATTCTATTTCAATAAACACAAACCACAGAGTATAACACAGAGAGCAAGTTAAATATTCGATTCTAGTTTAGCTAGTCACATTCGCATGCAATTATTCGAAGATCTAGATACAATTAGCCTGTGATATCTACATGAAAGGTGAAGTACTTTTTGTGTACATTTTAAATATGCAAATTTTTAAACACAGAAGTCAACACATTTTATCATACAGGGCTATTTTCATGCAAGTGCTGTATAATTCCACTTTTACACTAAATCAAGCATATCTCGAGTTATACATAAGCAAACGACATGATATCCTAGTGTAACTTGAGTGTTTTTAAATTATCTTTCCAGTGGTATAAGTTTCACATGCCAATTCGTGGTCTATCAAACCCAGATTTCTGATTACACAACAAAAACATAACGTTAATTCAAATGGACATAACTTGATCATCCGGAAACGAAATCAAGCGAATCCAAAGCCTAAAATTAATAGTTTTTCGCAAGGAATCTATTTAACACATAATATCATGCATTTGAAAAATTAAAATTCACTGATCAAGCAATAACAAATTCGGTTTTAAACCCTAACGCATCAAACGATCAAATTAACGATAACAATTAACATGTACGCGTATAGACTTGAGAAATTGACAACATAACTATGAAACATTAATAAAAATCAGATTTTTAAGATTAAGATTTATGTAAATATACCTTAGATCGCGAAAAGAATTACACACACGCGTAGAGGATAACACGAATTGCAACTTTGATGTTCAAGGCTAGGGCAAAAATTAAATTTTTGATGGTGGTAGTGGTGATGGAAGTCGATGGCAGCCAAGGGGGAGGGAGGAGCCAAAAAATCGACTGGTATCTTTTCTTGTGAGAGTTTTATCTAATTTTAGGTTTAATACATGTATTTATACTAACCCTAGTTCTCCTAAATTGCACCTAAGTCCTCCAAGTTGCAAATTTTTAAAATAAAAGGGGTAGGGAGGGGGTGTTCGGCCGAATGACCCATGGGGGTGACTCCCGAGCTCGTGTTTTGCAAAAGCTTGTACTCGTGGTCCGTTTTAAGTGCCGTTTAGTCATACCGAAGGCCCGGAACGCTAAACCGATCGTTAAAACGCAATCAAACGTTAATTTATTAAAAACCCAATAAATTAATTATTTTTAAAAAGTTAATAATTAATAAATTAATTATTAAAATAAACCCGAGCGTTTCGTTGCTCAAAAAGCAGTTATCAAAACCGTATCGTTTTTATCGTATTTCATTATCCGAAATATTTATTCGCATTAATATTAACTCATATTAATTATTGTAACCCTCCAGGGATTAAGTATGCACTTATTACACATAAACACATAAAAGTCATGTAATCGCCGTTAAATAAACTAACGGAAGGTTAACGGAAGTAACGGAAAAAGCAGGGTTGTTACATTACCCACCTGTTATTGAAAATTTCGTCCCGAAATTTTAGTGATTGTCCGCTGAAGTAGTTTATTTGGGAAACAGTTGCGGGTATTTCAGTCTCATCTGATCTTCACGCTCGCACGTGAACTCTGGTCCTCTTCTCGAGTTCCACCGAACTTTAACGATAGGAATTCTGCTTTGCTTCAACTGTTTGACCTCACGGCCCAAGATTTCGATAGGTTCCTCAATGAAATAAAGTTTGTCGTCGATACACGGTTCCTCTAATGGAATAATCAAATTCTCGTCGGCTAAGCACTTCTTCAAGTTGGATACGTGAAAAACGTCGTGTATACCACTGAGTGCTTGTGGCAGTTTCAACCTGTAAGCTACCGGTCCGACTCTTTCGGTTATCTCAAATTATCCAACATATCTAGGACTCAATTTACCTCGTTTTCCAAACCGTACGACACCCTTACAAGGTGATACTTTAAGCATAACTTTGTCACCAACTTGGAATTCTATGTCCTTCCGTCTAACATCGACGTAACTCTTTTGACGACTCTGATCCATTCTCAATCGTTCCTAAATATGTAGAACTTTCTCAGTTATCTCCTGAATAATCTCAGGACCTGTCAACTGACTATCCCCCAATTCACTCCAACAAACGGGAGATCTACATTTCCTTCCGTACAACGCTTCGAAAGGTGCAGCTTTTATGCTTGCATGGTAGCTGTTATTGTATGAGAACTCAGCTAGTGGTAAGTACGTATCCCATCCGTTTCCAAAATCAATGACACATGCTCGCAACATGTCCTCAAAAGTCTGAATAGTTCATTCACTTTGGCCATCTGTCTGGGGGTGATATGATGTACTCATATCTAAATGGGTCCCCATTGCTTTCTGTAATGACTGCCTAAACCTGGAAGTGAATCTGCTGTCGCGATCGGATATAATAGATATAGGCACTCCATGCCTAGAGACGACTTCCTTAATGTAGATCTGAGCTAACTTCTCCATTTTATCAGTTTCTCTTATCGGTAAGAAATGTGCAGACTTTGTGAGATGATCCACGATAACCCAAATAGTATCGTAACTTCCCACAGTTCTCGGCAGTTTCGTGATGAAGTCCATGGTAATACCCTCCCACTTCTACTGGGGAATCTCTGGTTGAGTCAATAACCCTGATGGCTTCTGATGTTCAGCCTTGACTTTAGTGCAAGTCAAGCACTTACTGACATAGGTAGCAATGTCAACTTTCAAATTTGGCCACAAATAAAACGCCTTCAAATCTTGGTACATTTTATCTGATCCCGGATGAATTGAGTACCTTGACTTGTGTGCTTCCTCCAACACTAGTTCTCTCAATCCACCAAACTTTGGTACCTAGATTCGATTAGCAAAGTACCGTGTTCCGTCCTCCTTGATGTCAAATTTCTTATCCATTCCTCTGAGAAATTCAACATCGACATTTTCTTGTTTCACGGCTTCTCGTTGTGCTTTACGGATTTGTGAGGTGAGATTCGTACGGACAACTATGTTAAGAGCTTTAACCCTGAGGGATTTCTCTCGCTCCTTTCTGCTCAAAGCATCCGCCACAACATTCGCTTTGCCCGGATGGTATTGAAGTTCGCAGTTATAATCGTTAAGTAGTTTCATCCAACGTCGTTGTCTCATGTTGAGATGTTTCTGATCGAATATGTGCTATAGACTCTTGTGGTCGGTAAAGATAGTAAACTTGGTTCCATATAGGTAGTGTCTCCACATTTTAAGTGCAAAGACAACAGCTCCTAATTCAAGGTCATGCGTAGTGTAGTTCTGCTCATGAATCTTTAACTGACGTGATCCATAAGCAATAACTTTATTTCGTTGCATAAGCACTCAACCCATTACTTGTCGTGAGGCATCACAATAAACAACAAAATCTTCACTTCCCTCTGGTAGAGACAATATTGGTGTAGTTGTTAACTTCTCCTTCAACAACTAAAATGCAGTTTCTTGTGGTTCTGACCACTCATGCTTCTTGCCCTTATGAGTCAACGCGATTAATGGTCGGGCAATCTTAGAGAATCCTTCAATGAATCTCCAGTAGTAACCAGCTATACCCAAAAATTATCGAATCTGAGTTGGCATCTTTGGAGTTTCCTAATTTTTAACCGACTCAATCTTTGCTGGATCGACCTGTATTCCATTGGCCCCTACAACATGGCCAAGAAATTGTACCTCTAGTAACCAAAAGTCACACTTAGAGAACTTTGCATACAACTGCTCTTTTCTAAGCATGGTCAATATCGAACGTAGATGCCGTTCGTGATCTTCCTTGTTCTTGGAGTACACCAATAAATACATCAATAAACACAATGGCGAATTTATCTAGGTATGGCTTACACACACGGTTCATGAGGTCCATGAACACTTCCGGTGCGTTCGTCAAACCAAACGGCATCACTGTAAACTCATAATGTCCATAACGTGTTCTAAACGCCGTCTTCGGGACATCAGCTTCTTTGACTCTCAATTGGTGATACCCGGATCTCAAATCAATCTTCGATTAACAACTAGATCCCTGCAACTGATCAAATAAGTCATCAATCCTCGGTAGCGGATACCAATTCTTGATTGTCAACTTATTCAATTCTCTGTAGTCGATACACAATCTCATCGACCCATCCTTCTTTTTAACAAACAAGACCGGAGCTCCCTAAGGTGAAGAACTCGGTCGGATAAATCCCTTGTCTAACAACTCTTGCAATTGGCTAGACAACTCTTGAAGCTCTGGGGGTGCAAGTATGTACGGTGCACGAGCCACCGGTGCCGCTCCTGGCACTAAATCTATCTTAAACTCAACTTCTCGATGCGGTGGGAGACCAGGTAATTCCTCCGGAAAAACTTCAAGAAATTCCTTAACTATAGGAACGTCTTCGGGTCTCCTTTCATCAGGTACAATTTGGCTTACATGAGCCATAAACGCGATACATCCCTTTCTCACATATCTCTGAACTTTGAAGTAGTTAATGAGATGTAATTGTGAACCGTTCTTCTCTCCATAAATCATCATAGGTTCACCGTCAGCAATAGGAATACGAATAGCCTTTAGGTCACAGACCACCTCGGCTTTGTTATCAGCTAACCAGTCCATTCTAACCATAAGGTCAAAACTTCCCTGTTTATTAGGTATCACATCAATGCTAAAAGGCTTACCCTCTAACATCAAAGTACAACCGCGATAAATCTTATCGGCTCTCATCAAGTTACCATTCCCTAGTTCTATGGAATACACGTTATCTAGGGGAGAAACATGGTCTTTAACATTGTGACAGACATCCTTGGATATAAAACTTCTATTAGCACCAGTGTCAAACAAAACATAAACAGGTTGATCATTGAGTGAAAACGTACCCGTGACTAGCTTCGGATCATCACGAGCTTCTGCAGAATTGATGTTGAATGCCCTGCCTCGAGCATTCCCATTGTTGTTGTTCTTAGGACAGTCCCTCTTGAAATGGCCCGGTTGTCCACAACCATAACAGTTCTTATCATTACTAGCATTGTTCGCATTGCTTGCAGTGTTGTTGTTGTTGGTGTTGCCCTTGAGGTTAACCTTACAATCTTTCGCCAAATGGCCAAACTTCTTGCACCGGTCACAAATTAGAACAACACATTTTCCGGTGTGATGCTTGCCACACTTTTGACATTGTGGATTTTTGCCCTTATACTCGGAGTTAGTTCCCGTGACCCAGTGTCGTTGCAGTAAGAATCTTGCTTCTTGAATGGCTGTTGGTTAAAATTCTTATCTTGACCACCATTCCACTTCCTCGTACCATCGTTGGTCTTATTCTCATTCACTGTAGTACCCTTTCCTCTTTGGGCAATCTGGTCCAGTAACAAACTAGCCATGTCAATAGCTTCTTGCACGTTTACGGGTTTAGAAGTAGTGACCCCGCCTTGAATATTCTCAGTTAGACCTTCGATGTACAGTTACGCCTCTCAGGAGTAACCATCTCAGGACACATTAGCGCCAGCTCAAAGAACCTCTTGTTATAGGCGGTGAGATCGTTGCCTACGAACTTCAGCTCTCGGAATTCGCGTTCCATTTTCTTAATCTCATTTCGTGAACAATACTCTTCTATCATTCTTTACTTCAAGGTGTCCCAAGGTAGGGCATAAGCTTGATCATGACCCAAGGATTGAGCATAGTTGTTCCACCAGGTGAGCGCATTGTCTGACAGCGTGCCCGTAGCAAAACCTACCCAGTCATTATCATCACACCCGCTGATGTGGAAAACCGACTCAAGCTTTTCAAACCACCGAGTGAGACCAACTGGTCCCTCAGTTCCGTTAAAAGGATGTGGGTTGCAACTAGTGAATGTCTTGTAAGAATATCCATTACAGCCTTGAGTGCCGTTCCCATTGGTGTTGCTCGAACCACCACGATCATTACTGTTTCGGGCATTATTGAGTTCTCTCAGTAGTTCAACTCTTTCGGCCGCAATTCCTCCAGTGACCATTCTCCTGATCTGAGCTGCAGTTGATTCCTTCGGAGGCATCTTCAACACAGGAAAACACACTAGGTCAGTGTCAAAACAACGATATATATAAAAATATACTAGCAACGAGTGTTGAAGACTAGTAAATAATAATAGTACGAAGAGATTCGTAAGTAGTGAGAAGTAGTGTAAGTAGTATTAGGAGTGATAAGTAGTGACAGTAGTGATAGTAGTGGTGGTAGTGACACTAGTGATAATAGTGGTGGTACTAGTGTTATGTAGTGATAGCAATGGTAGTAGTACTAAGTAGTAACAATAATGATAATCATGGCAGTATCACAAAACACAAGTAGTATAATCATGCAATGTTACTAAATACATAATAGTACCGCATGCAATAAAAGATAATAATTATTCATAGCATAATCCACCATTATTATAATAAAATCCAAAGAGTAATAAACCAAATCCCAAAAGTAATAAATCCAAACAATAAACATCATGTATTAGTAGCCCGGTTTAAAACACCCGGTAAGTCTTATATAATCAAATAAAGAAAGGATGGTGGATGAAAAAGAAAAGAAAGCTCATGGTCGAATGACCCTTCACTTCCTCTTTTGTCGGGTACGGGAGGCAGGTCCATCATTCCTCGACCTATCACGTTCTGCTTTCAACGCAGCAATCCTGGCAGTCAAGGCTGCTATCAATCGCTCCATGTTGAAGAACCTTGCTTCAGTCTCGTACATATAAGTGTGTAGGGACGTAACCCTTGAGTCCAACCTGTCGAGATCATCGGGATGGGGGTATGTCCTCGCAACATCACTCAAAGCATTAACACGATCAACAACATTCCTGTTTCGATTAGTATAAATCAGGTCCAACTCATAAAGATTAACGGGATGGTTCGGTATCTGATGTGGGGCAGGAGCAGGTGCTGGAGCAGGAGCAGGTGCATTCACCTCAGCCACACTCGAGTCATTGCTACTGTTTCCAGAATCTTGTGACATCTAACTCACAAGACAAGAATACATATAAATTAGGTTAGTCAAACAAATAACGTTAGTCATAAAGTACTCATGTAATGACTAAGTCCCGGTCGTAGTCTAGACTCACTAAAGTATCCTAATGACCAAATTAGACACACTAATGAAAGTCCTAGTTTCCCTACGAACCGTTAGCTCTGATACCATCTATAACACCCCGCCAAATTTCTATCTGACGGCGTGTTAATCCAGGTCCCACAGTTAACAGTTACGCCCTCTATATGAGACGTTTAAAGCAATCGCATTTAATTTTATTAAAAGTTGACTTTCAAAACATAAGTCAATAATCCCAAAATAGAAACACTGTTGTGATCGTAACCACAAGCCAACAGTATTTAAACAGTTGTAAAAGTTTCAAATGTGAATGTAAATAATGTTCTTTAAAAGTATGTTGACTCCATAGCCAGACCATGCAGCAAACAAAGCGTAAGTCTACCTCTTAAGGACCTGAGAATAAAACACGCAAAAACAGGTCAACAATAATGTTGGTGAATCTACAGGTTTAAATGTTGTAACAGTATCTGAAAACAGTTATCAGAAAAATAGTTTAGTTTCCTTGACCACGAGATTTTACAAGTACAACTCCAAGTTGCGAATCGTTTGCATAATCTATGAGCACCTGAATACTAGCAATGACCCGAGTATAGAAACCACTATACCCGCCTTCACCTCATAAAATGTTATACACTTGTTCGAGTGTATCTAATGTTCAAAGTAAATGCACCACAGTTAATATTGTAGGGTGAGGTTGTCAACCTAATGGATCCGTCCATCTAAATTGTGCTTACACCGATGGTATTAAAAGTATTCAAGCTAGAGGCTTTGTGAACAAACTCAATATGCATATATAGTACTCAGTCAATACAAAAGCATTTGATAATGTAAGTATTACAGCGTGTATTCTCATCCCTGAAAACATGTAAAAAGCAGAACTGTAGACTCACCTTTGAATAAAGCTCGGATTGAAAGACAAACGACTTGTACGGTTTATAGCCGAGTAATGCAACCTAAGTATAAGTATTTAAGTTGGTCAATAAATATGTCTTAAACAAATATGGTTTCATAGTACAAGTTGTCTTATTTCTTGACTCGACGCGTTTCAAAGTAAAAGTCAACATACAATCAACTAGTTCACGCAAGTCAAACAAAGTCAACCAAAGTCAAATCGAAAGTCAAACTTGGTCAAAGTAGTCAACTAAAGTCAACATCAGTAGGTTCATGTAAAATGTTGGTCAACATGTCAAACCTAAGTCAAACAACACGTTTTGGATCATAAATAGTCAATTTCACAATTTCAGTTTATCGTTGTGCACAACGTTCATGTATATGTAGCAAACTTAGCATGTTATCTCATAGTAAAAAATTCAAGTAAACATGGAAAACTACAGATCATAAGTATACTCAAAATCAATTCTAAAAAGTCCGGCCAAGGTCTCATACGATAATTAAAAGTCAAGAATCAGAAGGGGTACATTTGTAGTTTATCAAGTCAGTTTCTGACCACGCACTGATTTCGTTTTGGCTATAACCGGAGCTAGGGACATGAAATTGACACAAGGTCAGTGGCCATAGTTGAAGTACAAGTCAAACTAACACATATCAAAGGTTGAGCAATTTTTGTTTAGCCAATTTCTTCAATTTATTCGTGCAAATTGAATGTTCAGTTTTCAGCTCAATTCAGAAGTTACAAAAAGTATGGCTCTATTGTGCCCAATGCATAAGGTTTTGGAGGTTGCAATAAACTGAGAATATATCATTTAACATATAAAGATTCATATTCCATAAGCATACATGCTATTTCAATAAACACAAACCACAGAGTATAACACAGAGAGCAAGTTGCAGATTCGATTCTAGTTTAGCTAGTCACATTCGCATACAATTATCCGAAGATCTAGATACAATTAGCCTATGATATCTACATGAAAGGTGAAGTAATTTTTGTTTAAATTTCAAATATGCAAAGCTTTAAACACATAAGTCAACACATTTTATCATACAAGGCTGTTTTCATGCAAGTGCTGTATAATTCCACTTTTACACTAAATCAAGCATACCTCGAGTTATACATAAGCAAACGATATGATATCCTTGTGTAACTTGAGTGTTTTTAAATCATCTTTCCAGTGGTATAAGTTTCACATGCCAATTCGTGGTCTATCAAACCCAGATTTCTGATTACACAACAAAAACACAACGTTAATTCAAATGGACATAACTTGATCATCCGGAAACGAAATCAAGCGAATCTATAGCCTAAAATTAATAGTTTTTCGCAAGGAATCTATTTAACACATAATATCATGCATTTTAAAAATTAAAATTCACTGATCAACCAATAACAAATTCGGTTTTAAATCCTAACGCATCAAACGATCAAATTAACGATAACAATTAACATGTACGCGTATAGACTTGAACAATTGACAACATAACTATGAAACATTAATAAAAATCAGATTTTTAAGATTAGGATTTATGTAAATATACCTTAGATCGCGAAAAGAATTACACACACGCGTAGAGGATAACACGAATTGCAACTTTGATGTTCAAGGCTAGGGCAAAAATTAAATTTTTGATGGTGGTAGTGGTGATGGAAGTCGACTGCAGCCAAGGGGGAGGGAGGAGCCAAAAAATTGACTGGTATCTTTTCTTGCGAGAGTTTTAGCTAATTTTAGGTTTAATACAAGTATTTATACTAACCCTAGTTCTCCTAAATTGCACCTAAGTCCTCCAAGTTGCAAGTTTTTAAAATAAAAGGGGTGGGGAGGGGGTGTTCGGCCGAATGGCCCATGGGGGTGACTCCTGGGCTCGTGTTTTGCAAAATCTTGTACTCGTGGTCCGTTTCAAGTGCCGTTTAGTCGTACCGAAGGCCCGGAACGCTAAACCGATCGTTAAAACGCAACCAAACGTTAATTTATTAAAAACCCAATAAATTAATTATTTTTAAAAAGTTAATAATTAATAAATTAATTATTAAAATAAACCCGAGCGTTTCTTTGCTCAAAAAGCAGTTATCAAAACCGTAACATTTTTATCGTATTTCATTATTCGAAATATTTATTCGCATTAATATCAACCCATATTAATTATTGTAACCCTCCAGGGATCAAGTATGTATTTATTACACATAAACACATAAAAGTCAAGTAATCGCCATTAAATAAACTAACGAAAGGTTAACGGAAGTAACGAAAAAAGCAGGGTTGTTACAATAGTCGTTCAACGTCTCAATCCATCGACGCTGTCTCATATTCAGTTGCTTCTGATCAAAGATGTGTTGGAGGCTTTTGTGATCGGTGAAGATAGTACTCTTGGTTCCATACAGATAATGTCTCCATAGTTTGAGCGCAAAGACAACGGCTCCAAGTTCAAGATCGTGAGTAGTGTAGTTTTGCTCGTGAATCTTCAGTTGTCGGGAGGCATAAGCAATAACCTTCTTCCGTTGCATCAATACACACCCAAAACCTTGTCAGGAGGCATCGCAATACACAACGAAGTCATCACTGCCTTCAGGAAGGGATAGAATAGGAGCGGTTGTTAACTTCTGCTTCAGGATTTGGAATGCCGACTCTTGCTCGGCATCCCAAATGAACTTCTTCCCCTTATGAGTTAATGCGGTCAAAGGATGCGCAATCAAAGAGAAACCTTCGATGAATCTATGATAGTAACCGGCGAGGCCTAAGAATTGGCGGATATGAGTAGGAGTAGTGGGGGTTCCCCACTTGCTGATAGCTTCGTCTTCGCGGGATCGACTTTGATACCCTGATCGCTCACGATATGACCGAGAAATTGAACTTCCTTCAACCAAAATTCGCACTTAGAGAATTTGGCATAAAGTTGCTCTTGTCTCAAGAGTTCTAGCATGAGTTGAAGATGTTGCTCATGTTCTTTTTCTCTTTTGGAATAGATGAGGATATCATCTATGAAGACGATAACGAACTTGTCCAGGTACGGCTTGCATACGCGATTCATGAGATCCATAAACATGGAAGGTGCATTGGTTAAACCGAATGGCATCACAAGAAACTCATAATGGCCATAACGAGTTCAAAACGCAGTCTTCAGCACATCGCTCTTGTGACGACCCGGAAATTTTCGACCTGATCTTTATGTGTTTCCGACACAATAAGCAAAGTCTATAATATTGGGTCTCGAAAGTTTTGGAAATATATATACATGTAATCAATTACCCTTTGACTGTGCTCGATGATTCACGAACGAATTATATGCAAATTGATATATATATATATATATATATATATATATATATATATATATATATATATATATATATATATATATAATATAAATATTAAATATCCAGTATATATTATTATTATACAATATATTATATTAAAAAGATATTAAATTTAATTATAAATTAAAATATAGTCACTATAGTAATATTATTATCACTTTCAATATTAATATTAACATTAATATATTTAACATCATTATATGTAACATAAAGATATAAAAAAAAGTGATATATATTAAAATGATTATTAATATTATTATTATTATCATTATTAATATTAACATAATTAGTGTTATTATTATTTCTATTATTATTGTAGCAACCCGAAAAAATCGTCATTGACGGCGCCGTTAACTTAGGTCCCGTTACGTGGTCGTAGTCCCTATATGAGACACGTTTGACCAAAATTATGTCGCATTCATTTGAAGCGTACAAAATTACAAAGTTTAGTTTACCAAACGGATCGACAACAAGTTTAAGTTTACAAAAGTTATTAAGTGTAAATGAAATAACTTGCGACATAATTAGTTTAAAATCACGGTTGCTATAAATAGCGTAAGTATGTATGGTTTAAGTTTGAATCCAAAGGTGCTATCACTAGTGTATGCATGTATGCTTGACTCCAAGCAAGTAATCAAAGTGTGCGGAAGCATGTATCAAGTAGCCAAGTATGAACCTGAGAAAACATATAGAAAACTGTCAACGAAAAAGTTGGTGAAATCATAGGTTTAAGTAAGTAAGTGAGTAAAAGTAAGTCGAACCACAAGATTTGCAACATTGATAAAATAGTAATACATTCCAAAAGTTAATATTCACGAGCACCCAATTATCAAGGCTTAACATTTCCTTCCATAGAACCCCATCACAATAGTGTTAGAACATACACTGTTTCTCGAAAATATATTTCACCCATAGACGGTAGCGAACCGTCCGAAGTGAGGGTTTGTCAAACCCATATGGCCATACAACATAAGTTGACGCCCACACTTACACCCTGCAAGTGTAACTAATGATAATCGAATTGAGGATTTTGTTCTAAACTCGTATGTAGAATGTTTGTTTTCATGTACTTGTGTTCACTTAGTTAAAAAGAAACGTTTATGTTTTCTCATCCCAAATATAAGTTCAAAAGAGTAAAAGTGGGACTATGATCTCACCTCGAGTGCACGAGTATAAAAGTACTTCACAAAGTAAACGTATGCATGATTGTTGCTTAGTCTTGACCTAAACAAGTAAGTTGTATCAATTAACCGGTTACGACACAAGGTCGGGCGAAATGTGTTCAATTAGTCCTATGGCTCGTTACGACTCGAATGTATATAGCATGTGAGTCACGTTGTCAAGTTTCATGCAAGAATCAAGTATAAAAGAAAGATTAGAACGATTGCATAAGTGTTTTGTTTAAGTTTGACTAAAAGTCAAACTTGGTCAAAGTCAAAGTCAACGGGGTCGGGTCGGGTATTCGACAATTTTCCTAAGCTTAGAAGTCATATATAAACATGTTTGCTAAGTTTCATGTTAATCGGGGTTACGAGTAAGCGGGGGTGAAAACGTGAAAATCAAAAGAATTTGGGACAGGCCCAAATGGCGCGCCGCGCGGATTTTGGCGCGCCGCTCCATTTAACTGATCAGCAAGTCTGGCAGTTTTCACACTCAAGCACGAATCCAACTTCAAATACACATAAATCATAAACCGTAAACATCCAAAACAAGTATCTTATATCGTTGGAATGGTATTTTGACAAGGAATACAACTAACCACTTTTCATCAAGCAAAAACATCATTTAAAATAACCGAAATCTCGTCAAGTGATCATTAAATGTTCAAAATCATCGTTTCAAGTTTACAAAATGCATTTCATGATTCGGGAATCCAATTTACACTTATGATATGCCGTTTCGAAGGTAATTAAACATACAATACAATTAAACACTTACTAACAACATTAACAACCATTCAATGCATCAAAAATCCGTTTTAAGTTTATCAAACCCTAACCAAAATTCACAAACTCATTAATCATGTTCTTGAAGTTTTCTTAATCAACTAACACATTAAAATGAAGCTAGTGATACTAGTAACACAATTAAAACATGAACTTTAGAAATCTAACAACATATGAGCATCCAAAACTCAAGATTAAGCAAGTCATCTTTCAAGTTAAGCTAGTTACAGCAACACATCAAGATCGAGCATACAAATCATATATTCATGTTATACACGAGCCATGGACACTAACTAACACCATTTCAAGTCAAAAACACTAATTTAGAGAAATCTAGAGTTTTAGAAATGTTACCCAAACGAGATGAAGTTGGTATCAAATTGTAGAGGATGAAGAGAGGATTCCAAATATGTAATTTGTTTTGTTGCTAGTTCCCTAAACCGAATTTAGATGATGAATTCTTGTTTGTGTTCTTGAGAGAAAAAGGAAGTAAGAAAGAAAGAAGAAGGTGGATGAATGAATGGATGAGGAAGATGTTGACCATTTGACTAGTCACACCTTTGGTCTCTTAGCAATATTGGTCCCTCAAGTTTGTAGTCGGGTGCGGGAATTAACCAAACGAATTATTTTAAAAACGCTCAAGTAAACGAGTGATGTTATAATTAAATAATGGAATTATTATGAACGTTAGTCAACGGAAACTATGAATTTAAATAACGAAAGATATTATTTAAAAAAAAAAGACAGTGTTAAAAATAAATTTAACGGAAAAACGCGGGATGTTACATTACCTGCACCTTAAAAGAAATTTCGTCCCGAAATTTAGTTGGAAGTAGTAGTTGTTGTTTCTTCTTCGAAATCTTGTGTTGCAAATTCTACGGATATGTGAAGGTACTTTCTTGGGCATTTCAACGAACTTTGACAGTCGGGATTTTACGTTGGTTTAAAGTTTGTTTCACGATTCAAAATTTCAACCGGTTCCCCTAAGAAGTGAAGTTTATCACCGATAGTAAGCTCGTCGAAGAGGATAATAAGTTCTTGTTCGGCAAGACACTTCTTCGAGTTTGATGCATAGAATGTAGGATGAACGGAGCTCAAATGAATCGGAAAATCTAAATGGCTAGCAACAAGTCCAAAACGCCCCAAGATTTTTAAAGGATCAAAATATCGCGAAATTAGCTTATATACATTTCCCGAAACGGATTACACCTTTCTAAGGTGCGACTTTTAACGTTACGCGGTTACCCACTTGGAATTTGAAATGTTTACGTCTAACATCGGTGTAGCTCTTTTGGCGACTACGGGCCGTCTTGAGCCTTTCTTGAATTTGAATAATTTTTCAGTTATTTCATGAATGAGTTCTGGTCCGGTGGTTTGCTTGTCACCTACTTCGGTTCAACAATTTAAGAAATCGACAATTGCGGCTATACGGGTCCTCAAAAAGTGTGGCGTTAATACTCGAATGAAAATGATGTAGTAAGAGAATTTGACTAAAGACAAGTACTTCTCCCCAAGTAAATTTGAAGTCGATAACACAAATTCGTATTATGGTTTCCAAGGTTTGAATCGTATGTTTGCTCGGTCCGTCGGGTTGTGGTTGATGTGCGGTACTCATGTCTAAACGTGGTCCCGAGACTTTTTGTGAGGCACTCCAAAATCTAGAAGTGAAACGAGGATCTCGATCCGAAATGAGGTACATCTCTTTAAGGTATATTGAAACGTTAGTTAGAACAAGTTTCTCAAGAAATTTGCGCAGCGAAAGATTTATCAGTTTCTGAAAACGTTCGTTAGGAATATTCCCCCTCGTGGCGAATACTAGTATAATGTGAAGAGTCTCTCTCTCCATTGAGAATTTAGATAAAAGATTTCCTTAAACGGAAGTACGAGTGTAAGGCGAGGGAAGTTTCCGCCTTGATGTGAGCATACCAAGCATTTTGTAGTTCGTTGATAAAACTGCGCGAAAATGAGATAGTATACATGTATAACGTATGTTTGAAGTTGGAAGAATTTGCTATTCATTCGGAAGCATAAATATGGTTCGACAATAATCGAAGGTGTGTCCTTGGTATGGTTGTTATCAATATTCTCGGAGTTTTCGGATATCCAACAAGAAAAATGAAATCATGTACATGGCACATGGTGGTGATTAGGTTGATCGAGTCCAATCACCATCACGTGTCATTAGAACTTTGGTATGACTTACCGTAATATAACCACGTTGATCGAGTGTCGTTATATTACGCTAACTCATACCTCCATTCCTACATCACTCCATAGATTCAAGTTCGTATAGCGTGAAGTTTTAAAATGAACAAATTATAGCGACATTACTAATGTGACTCGTATTGAATCGAAAGTATTAGTGCAACTCCTAAGAAGCGTTCCCCGAGGGAAGTGTATAAATGATCGTTCACGTCAAAGCGATTCAAGTCAAACAATAATGTATTCCGGTACGAGAAGTGTAACGAATCATGATAACGAATAGTACGCGACCGTAGTGATAAATAGTGAGGACGATGCTCACCTAGAGTAGTGATGGTAGTAACAAGAAGTGGTAGATAGTAAGGAACACCGGTGTGACCTCGATAGTAAGTTGAAACGGTGGCGAATAACAATCTGGGAGACAGAGTTCCCGAACAAGTGTGACTAATGAAGTTGTCGTCATCCTTACGCGTATGAATCATGAATTTACGTGTGTTACCAGAAAGTTACAGAATACGAGTTCGTATGATGAAAGCTTGGTACCATTAAGAAGTTTGCCTAAGAATGATTCAAGTATAATGCACAAGTAGTCAAGTAAGTGCTATCTATAGCAAATGTATGTCAGAATGCAATGGCTAACTATCCGGTTGTAGTCTAGATTCACTAATGCGTCCTAACGACTCTGTCAGACACACTAATGCACGCCCTAGATCCCTACAACCTGGCTCTGATACCATCTGTAGCGACCCGACAAAATCGTCATTGACGGCGCCATTAACTTAGGTCCCGTTACGTGGTCGTAGTCCCTATATGAGACACGTTTGACCAAAATTATGTCGCATTCATTTGAAACGTACAAAATTACAAAGTTTAGTTTACCAAACGGATTGACAACAAGTTTAAGTTTTCAAAAGTTATTAAGTGTAAATGAAATAACTTGCGACATAATTAGTTTAAAATCATGGTTGCTATAAATAGCATAAGTATGTATGGTTTAAGTTTGAATCCAAAGGTGCTATCACTAGTGTATGCATGTATGCTTGACTCCAAGCAAGTAATCAAAGTGTGCGGAAGCATGTATCAAGTAGCCAAGTATGAATCTGAGAAAACATATAGAAAACTGTCAACGAAAATGTTGGTGAAATCATAGGTTTAAGTAAGTAAGTGAGTAAAAGTAAGTCGAACCACAAGATTTGCAACATTGATAAAATAGTAATACATTCCAAAAGTTAATATTCACGAGCACCCAATTATCAAGGCTTAACGTTTCCTTCCATAGAACCCCATCACAATAGTGTTAAAACATACACTGTTTCTCGAAAATATATTTCACCCGTAGACGGTAGCGAACCATCCGAAGTGAGGGTTTGTCAAACCCATATGGCCATACAACATAAGTTCACGCCTACACTTACACCCTGCAAGTGTAACTAATGATAATCGAATTGAGAATTTTGTTCTAAACTCGTATGTAGAATGTTTGTTTTCATGTACTTGTGTTCACTTAGTTAAAAAGAAACGTTTATGTTTTCTCATCCCAAATATAAGTTCAAAAGAGTAAAAATGGGACTATGATCTCACCTCGAGTGCACGAGTATAAAAGTACTTCACAAAGTAAACGTATGCATGATTGTTGCTTAGCCTTGACCTAAACAAGTAAGTTGTATCAATTAACCGGTTACGACACAAGGTCGGGCGAAATGTGTTCAATTAGTCCTATGGCTCGTTACGACTCGAATGTATATAGCATGTAAGTCACGTTGTCAAGTTTTATGCAAGAATCAAGTATAAAAGAAAGATTAGAACGATTGCATAAGTGTTTTGTTTAAGTTTGACTAAAAGTCAAACTTGGTCAAAGTCAAAGTCAACGGGGTCAGGTCGGGTATCCGACAATTTTCCTAAGCTTAGAAGTCATAAATAAACATGTTTGCCAAGTTTCATGTTAATCGGGGTTACGAGTAAGTGGGGGTGAAAACGTGAAAATCAAAAGAATTTGGGACAGGCCCAAATGGCGCGCCGCGCGGATTTTGGCGCGCCGCTCCATTTAACTGATCAGCAAGTCTGGCAGTTTTCAAACTCAAGCACGAATCCAACTTCAAATACACATAAATCATAAACCGTAAACATCCAAAACAAGTATCTTATATTGTTGGAAAGGTATTTTGACAAGGAATACAACTAACCACTTTTCATCAAGCAAAAACATCATTTAAAATAACCGAAATCTCGTCAAGTAATCATTAAATGTTCAAAATCATCGTTTCAAGTTTACAAAATGCATTTCATGATTCGGGAATCCAATTTACACTTATGATATGCCGTTTCGAAGGTAATTAAACATACAATACAATTAAACACTTACTAACAACATTAACAAGCATTCAATGCATCAAAAATCCGTTTTAAGTTTATCAAACCCTAACCAAAATTCACAAACTCATTAATCATGTTCTTGAAGTTTTCTTAATCAACTAACACATCAAAATGAAGCTAGTGATACTAGTAACACAATTAAAACATGAACTTTAGAAATCTAACAGCATATGAGCATCCAAAACTCAAGATTAAGCAAGTCATCTTTCAAGTTAAGCTAGTTACATCAACACATCAAGATCGAGCATACAAATCATATATTCATGTTATACACGAGCCATGGACACTAACTAACACCATTTCAAGTCAAAAACACGAATTTAGAGAAATCTAGAGTTTTAGAAATGTTACCCAAACGAGATGAAGTTGGTATCAAATTGTAGAGGATGAAGAGAGGATTCCAAATATGTAATTTGTTTTGTTGCTAGCTCCCTAAACCGAATTTAGATGATGAATTCTTGTTTGTGTTCTTGAGAGAAAAAGGAAGTAAGAAAGAAAGAAGAAGGTGGATGAATTAATGGATGAGGAATATGTTGACCATTTGACTAGTCACACCTTTGGTCTCTTAGCAATATTGGTCCCTCAAGTTTGTAGTCGGGTGCGGGAATTAACCAAACGAATTATTTTAAAAACGCTCAAGTAAACGAGTGATGTTATAATTAAATAACGGAATTATTATGAACGTTAGTCAACGGAAACTATGAATTTAAATAACGAACGATATTATTTAAAAAAAAGACAGTGTTAAAAATAAATTTAACGAAAAAACGCGGGATGTTACAATTATTAATATCATTTTCATTAATATTATTATTGTGACTTATTATTATTACCTTTATTATTAATATTATTATTATAAGTATTTAGATTATTATTAATAAAAATTATAATTATTAATCATCAATAATAGTTAAAAAGATCATACGTGCGAAATAGAATCAGATTCAGTTACACATATCTATCTAAACTGTATATGATTTTGTTTTTGTCTTCAAAACTCGTTTACAATCGTACCATCAATTGAAATTAAGAGATTTGCTTAATATTTTAATTCTATGATTGAAACCATTATACAATGCAAACAAAATTTGTTATGCATCAACATCTGCTTTACTTTTCCTTCATTGGTGTACTTCTGTCTTCTTCCTATTGATTGAAGAATCTGTCGACAATCATCACTCCACAACAATCGATCATGTCAAGTTAAACAATTGAAATATTCGATTAACATGTTCAACGACCCATAACACCACCATAATATCCACCAACAAAAACTTGCTAGTTTATTGTAATTGCAAACGTAAAACCAAATCAACCACCAACACTTCATCATCAACTCTTTCCATATACACCACAACCGGTCACTACTACCACCCTCCTCCACCATTTTTAGTTCACCATCAAACACGCTACAACCACAACAAACGAACATGTTTTCTTTCTCTTCTTCTGTTTATTCAAACTCTACAAAAACTCCACCAAAACAATCACAGCAAAACTGTTAAACGAACAAGCTAAATTATTATATTGTTTCTGTTTCTATGGCAAGTCAACACACGCCTCCATCACAAAGCTAAAACACCATAAAAATTACTGCCTTCTCTTTGTTTCTGACATGAGAAAATCACAACAAAACCATTAAAGATTACTTGAATTGCTGCAATCAGTCGCCATTTTTAACTCACTAATCACACCATCGTTATTATATCTTTCTTCTTCTTTCTTTATCTTCCTTTTGTACGGTATGTTTCACGTTGCAAACCATCTCCTTTACTCACGAATTTCTGTTTCCATGCTGACTTAAAACCACCACAGAGACCGCCATAACAAATCATCATCGCCACCTGCTACATCTTTTACCTTCTATTTATTCAAACACCTTGTTTCTTGGATACTCCTACTTGATTTATTCCAATGATCATTGACACACTGATTCTTGTTATTCGATTCAACCAACACTTTTTATTAAACCACCAAGATAATTGATAATGATGAAAGTTGTTATGTAAGAAAGCAGATAGTGAGGGTGGATATAATAATTGAGAAGTTATGCTTTCCAAATTCTTAATATCTGCTCGAACCCCACATAAAAGCTCGACTTTACAGCTGTATGCATACGCACGATACCTAATTGAATTAGTAATGGGTAGTTATTAGTTATTCGGACTGATAATGGGAGATGTTGGGCTTGTAAACTAGTTCTTGGGCCGAATCTTTCACGGGCCACGATTGCCAAGGACCATCATTCTATCCCTCTGGTTCCTATTCGATTAACATGGCTACTAATTCTATTTTCCTTATACGCTATTAATAATGATGATGATAGTTGAAACATGGTGATGAATGATGAATTGATGATGGAGATGTTAAAGATGATGATACTCTAAAATTGATTATGATATGATGTCACGATATTAATTTTATGATAATGAGTATGATCGTGATTTTGTGATTGATGGTGATGGTTATATAAGGTTAATGATAATGATATATTGGTGATGATGAGGGTGATGTTAGTAGATAAGGATTGTGATTAAGGTGATGTACCCGATCATGTTATGATTATGATTGAGATAATGAGGATGATTAAGTTTATTATTATGATGAGTAATAGAAAGAGAAAACGGTTTATACATATTAAATAAATATTCGAGTAGTGTAAAACAGAAATAAACGAATGGTTTAGTGGTTGGAGATGTTTGTGTTAACCGAGAGGTCTCGGGTTCGAGCCCGGACAGTGGCAGTTTTTATTTCCTTGAAGCTCTTCCTTTTTAAGGTAGTATTATTATTATTATTATTATTATTATTATTATTATTATTATTATTATTATTATTATTATTATTATTATTATTATTATTATTATTATTATCATTTTTATTATTATTATTTTTTTATCATTATCATAAAAAAAACATTTTTTAGTTAAATTATAATTTTTAGAATTATTATAATTATCATTATTATTATTATTTTTAAACATTATTATTATTATTATTATCAATATTATTAGTATTATTATTATTATCATTATTATTATTATGATTATTGTTACCTATATCATAAATATACTAATATTACGTAATATCATCTTTTTAACTAATATAATATTATTCCTAGTAAATAAAGTATATATCATGTACATACTATAACAGATTATAAGTATTAATATTAAAATATATATGGACGTTAGTCTTAATACGATATAAAATTAATTGATTAATATTATATGTGTTAATATATATATATATATATATATATATATATATATATATATATATATATATATATATATATATATATATATATATATACATGATATAGGTTCGTGAATCCGAGGCCAACCCTGCATTATTCAGTTCCGTCGTATGCATATTTTTACTACAAAATATCGTATTGTGAGTTTCTTTTGTCCCTTTTTAAATGCTTTTGCAATATATATTTTTTGGACTGAGAATACATGCGCTGCTTTTATAAATGTTTTACGAAATAGACACAAGTAATCGAAACTACATTCTATGGCTGGATTATTAAACCGAATATGCCCCTTTTTAGTCTGGTAATCTAAGAATTAGGGAACAGACACCCTAATTGACGCGAATCCTAAAGATAGATCTATTGGGCCCAACAAGCCCCATCAAAAGTACCGGATGCTTTAGTACTTCGAATTTATCATGTCCGAATGGAGTCCCGGAATGATGGGGATATTCTATATGCATCTTGTTAAGGTCAGTTACCAGGTGTTCACCATATGAATGATTTTTATCTCTATGCAGTTTGCGAAATGCCTGATATGAGAATGATGTTTATGAAAATATGAAATCTTGTAGTCTATTAAAAATGATGGAAATGAATATTGATGATAAACTAATGAACTCACTAACCTTTTGGTTGACACTTTAAAGCATGTTTATTCTCAGGTATTAAAGAAATCTTCCGTTGTGCATTTGCTCATATTAGAGATATTACTTGGAGTCATTCATGACATATTTCAAAAGACATTGCATTCGAGTCGTCGAGTTCATCAAGATTATTACTAAGTCAATTATAGTTGGATATATTATGAAATGGTATGCATGCCGTCAACTGTCAATTTAATGAAAGTTTGTCTTTTAAAAACGAATACAATGTTTGTAAAATGTATCATATAGAGGTCAAGTACCTCGCGATGTAACCAAATGTAATGTATTCATCCAGATGGATTAGGACGGGTCACTACAGCTCTCCTTCACCCTCAACTGGTGATAACCGGATCGTAAATCAATCTTGGAGTAGACGTTGGATCCTTGCAGCTGATCGAAAAGATCGTTAATTCTAGGAAGGGGATACCGATTCTTGATCGTTAACTTGTTCAGTTCACGATAATCGATACACATGCGGAAAGATCCGTCCTTCTTCTTCACGAACAAAACAGGTGCGCCCCAAGGCGATGAACTCGGTTAGATAAATCCACGGTCTAGCAATTCCTGCAGTTGACTCTGCAACTCTTGTAGTTCGGAAGGTGCAAGTCGATAAGGTGCGCGAGCTACAGGTGCAGCTCCTGGCACTAGATCGATCTAAAACTCTACTGATCTCGGCAGCGGTAATCTAGGAAACTCTTCTGGAAAGACATCGGGAAATTCATTCACAATTCGCACATCATCCACGCTCTTCTCTTCAACTTCTAGCTTCTTCACATGTGCCAGAATAGCAAAGCGTCCCTTCTTCATAACCTTTTGCGCCTTCAAGCAACTAATAAGGTTCAGCTTCGGGCTACATCTATCCTCGTAAACAATTAGAGGCTCTCCATCTTCGCATGGTATACGAAGAATCTTCTCTCCGCAGATAACTTCGGCTCTTACCTTGGACAACCAGTCCATACCGACAATCACATCAAAACTTACTAACTTGATGGGTATTAGATCAATCTCAAAATCCACTTCGGATAGGTTGATAATACCTCCTCGGCCAATTTGGTCAACTTTCTCATGTTTTCCATTGGCTACCTCAACCAACATGCTCTCCTCCAAAGGCACTAACGACCAATCTATCTTAGAGCAAAAGTGTCTACATACATAACTCCTATCGGCACCAGTATCAAACAGAACAGAAGCTAATAGGTTATTGATAGTGAATGTACCTGTAACCAAGTCAGGATTCTCGCGGGCATATCTTGCGTTCATGTTGAAGGCTCTTCCACGTATTGGCCCACCATCCTTCTTCTTGTTAGGACATTCATTCCTGAAGTGGCCCTGCTGTCCACACTCATAGCACTTCCTTGGTCCATTTTGGTTTGTCCTCACTGCTGGGCCGTGCTCTTACAGTCTTTGCCGATGTTTCCAATCCTCTTGCACTTCTCACACACTGCGTTGTAGTATCCAGTGTGATGCTTGTAGCATCTCTTACACTGAGGAAGGGTACCTTTGTAGTTAGGATTAGAGCTAGGATTCGGGTTCGGGTTCCTCCAGTCGTTGTTCCCTTTGAAATTCTCATACCTCTTAGTCGGGTTCTGGTCAAAACCTTTTCCCTTGCTTCCGTCCCACTTACGTTTCCCATTACTAGCTCCCGATTCTGATTTTGCCTTCTCTGGCTCTTGTCGGGTAATTTGATTCATCAGGGTGTGCGCCATATGCATAGCTTCTGGGACATTCGCTGGTTTCGATGAACTGACATTTCCTTGAATATCCTTGGGGAGTCCCCACAGATACCTCTCCATCCGCTTGTACTCCGGAGTAACCATTGTGGGCCACATCATAGCTAACTCCAAGTATCTTCGATTATAGCCATCAAGATCGGTTCCTACAACTTTCAGTTCCCAAAACTCCACTTCCATTTTCTGAATTTCGGTTCTGGGGCAGTACTCCTCGATCATGGCACTCTTAAACCCTTCCCATGGTGTAGCGTAAGCTTCGCCGATTCCTCGTGCCTAGGCGAGCGTATTCCACCAAGTCAAAGCGCCATCCGACAAAGTGCAGGATGCGAACTTAGTCTTATTCCCCTTGGAGAAGTTACTCACACGAAACACAGATTCTAACTTCTCAAACCATCTCGTCAGCCCAACTGGCCCTTCTGTTCCACTGAAATTGTGGGGCTTGCAGCACTGGAACTCTTTGTAAGTACACCCGTTATGAACAGCTGGGTTAGCCGGTGGAGCTGGAGCAGGGTTGGCATTCGCTATAGCCACGGTGACTCGAGTAGCTATCATCTCCTCGATCTGAGCTGCGGTAGGGATTTCTCGCGGACCTCTTCCGTTAGCCATCGATCTTCCAAACAAAAATTTCAACTTAAGTCAAAATCCCACAATCGGTAACGTCATAGCAGAAGGTAAACAGTACGAAAACAACACAACACACGATAACTAAGCATGGCAACAAGCAGCAGGTAGCACAAAAGCCAACATGTAATAAAACGTCGTACAACAATTAAGCAACAGCAATTCCATTCATAATAAGAAAATTGCGTACAATGGCATGAGATTCGTACATTACATTAATGAAAAACAGGAAACTACAAACGGAATACATAAGGAAATCTAATACAATAGTCCTAGGGCGAAGGTGGGTAAATGATGTCCATCAGGTGGGACATCTGGTCCTCGAGCTCAGTTACCCGAGCACGGATGGTATGCACTTTCCTCGTCAGTTCCTCGATGACGGGGGATGCAGGTGGGGCAGGTGGTGTAGATGGTCCAGATGATGCAGATGTAGACGGCAGAGTGCGGGCGGTCTTACACACGAATGGATCGACGAGATACGGTACGACCCTCTTACGGGCTGTGACCCTAACCAACTGTCCATGTGCATCCACGAACGGTCTTCCTCCGTTAATCCCTGGGATAACAGTACCGTCGAAACGATACCGCTTCTTCGGCGGGGTAGAGGGTGGCTGCACGGGCTCCTCCTCAGGGTCCTCCTCAGAATCCTCCTCGCTGGAGTCGTCGGATGATGATCCATCTGAATCGTCGAAAGGAAATGCATGATCATCGCGGGCGGGAGAAAGCGTCTAACCGGTGGTCATAAGTCGATATATGCCTTGTGGAATCGGTACAACACGTCCATCAGCGGTGCGTCTAGCCCAATGTCCATGCTCGTTACGGAAAGGACCGTCTCCATTTCCCCCAAGAATCACAGTACCACCTGAATGGTTTTGTGGCTCCGGGAGTCTAGGGCTGGGTGGTGCTGGAATCATCTTGGGATCCTCATCTCCGTCTGAGACGTCCATCAGGTCAAGCACGAGTCCACTATCTCCAGAAGGCGAATCGGCAGAGTCGTCGAAGGGTAGTGGTGAGTCAGCAACAATAGTAGGCGAGGCAACAGTCGTCTCTGAGTCACTCTCGAAGTCAAAGGTCATGGGCAGCATGTCTGACATCTGAACAAGGAAAAATAACTTTTTCTGTGTCAGTAAGACATATAGCAAGCATGAAATCAGGCATTACAGCAACCTAGATCGTCTACCGCAGTACATAGCATGGCAATAACAACAGTACTAAACAAAGTAACATGCAATTGAAAGCAGACAGCAGCATGCAGTAATGAGGATAAGCAATAGCATATAGCAAGTTCACATAGCAGTAAAGGTAAGCAGTAGCATGCAGCAAGATCATACGGCGATATAAGTAAGCAGTAACATGCAGCACTAGTAAGCAGTAACAAGTAAACGAGAAAGTTGTAGATTAGTCCTATTAGTGAATCCTACTCGGTCTGGTCTAGACTCACTAATGCAACCTAATTCCCTACAACCAATGCTCTGATACCAAATGTGATGCCCCGTACAAAACCATCGTGTACGGTTCATCAACAACAGGATCATTACAAGGTCAAACACTAAATGTTGTTTGAAAACCAGTTTTGCATTCATAAAAGATCGCGTTTTACAAAAGATAACGTGACACAAAGGTCGTTACAAAGTCATTATTTGAAAATAACATAAGTTACGAATGTAAAAGAAAAGTTTCATGATTGAGACATCTCGAAGTAATGCAGTGAAAATCTAATACAGCAGGTCCATAACAGCAAGTCTATAACACCAAGACAGCAAGTCTAACAGCGGAAGCAACATCGTCTAAGCACCTGAGAAATACACGCTTAAAAGTCAACATGAATGTTGGTGAGCTATAGTTTGTAATCAGTAAAGTAATGTAGACCACGAGATTTCAGTGCTTCAACCAGCAGTTTAAATTAGTATGAAAAGTATATGCTTAACTGTGGGCACTCGGTAACTAGACTTAACGTATGTATATCACCCCCTATAAGTGCACTTGGTGAGTGCGTTTGTCCTCGAAGTATTAAACACCCGTTGAATGCTAGCGCGACTAGCCCGAGTGGGGTTGTCAAACCCTATGAATCCATATCTAAGATTCGCGTTCATGGTTAGGAAACCAGTGATTAAACGTTACCGAGCTAAGGGGAATCTTTGTGCCGTTATATCACCCACACATATGTAAAGTTTAAGTACTCGTGTCTAGTATGTAAAACATAAAAAGTGCATGTATTCTCAGTCCCAAAAATAGTAAAAGTAGTAAAGGGATGCTATAACTCACAGTGAATAAGCAGTAAAAGTCGATATGAAATGCATGCAGGTAGTAAGTCGATCTGAAAGGTCGTCAACCTAAGTCAAAGGTCACTAGGTCAATATGTTGTCCCAAAAGGGTTAAAAGTGAATAAATTAAGTTTAAGTGTCATCATCAACATCATCATTCATCAACACTAAGGTAAGTTTAACAAGAATAGAGATTGAAACAAAAGGCTGACTTAGGACAGCTGTTACGACCCCTATACAAATCAAAAAGATGCGTAGTTAGTGGCCATGACTCCGTATGTGAGTCCTCTAACAGCTGACTAATTTTCAGAACCTAACTCGTCTTCGTTTGACCGTGACGACGGTTTAAGTGCGAGTAGGTCAGAAATTTCAGCACAACGTTACAAAGGCGTAGTGACTTTCGGAAGGCTATAAATCCTAAACCGTATATCGGATTAAGTAGAGGCCTAAACAAAAAGTCATCTACTCAAAACAGACTATCTGAAAATCAATTTTCCAGAAGTCCAAGAGTCTTATAAGACCCCGAAAAACAGCAAACAAGTGCTCCGGTGAGATTCTTGGTGCTTGATGCTCATCACGGTTCTCATCCTTGATGCTTGTAAGCTTCAAGTGTACAACTCTTTGATGTTTTAGTATCACTTTGACCAAGGTTCAACCATCAATACACAACTAAGAGTAAAATCTATCATTCTACAAGTTTTAAACATCAAGATTGCCTCTTTATTGCATAGATCCAATAAAGCTTCAACCTTTGTCCATTTTACACAAGTTTATGCATCTCCATCATATATGATGATGAAGACTTGATCTTTATCATCATAACAAACACAAAAAGGTTCCAAGTAAGTGAGATCTACAATAATAACTTAGATCTCAAGTATTAAGAAAACCCTAAGCTAGAAAGCTTGGATCTTTACAAGATTAATGAGACCATAAGCTAGAAAGCTAAGATCTTTAACAAAATAATGAAAGTAATGAGACCATAAGCTAAAAAGCTAAGATCTTTAACATAATAATGAAACCCTAAGCTAGAAAGCTTGGATCTTTAGTGTTCTTGAAGATCTTGAAGCATAAAGCTTGGATCTTTAAGATACATGAAGATCATAAACACAAGTTTTGATCTTTATAATAAAGCAAAGAAATCACAAGCTAGATCTAACAAGTAAATGAAGATTCAAAGCTAGAAAGCTTGAATCTTTCATGTTCTTGAAGGATTCAAACCCAAGTTGGGTTTGAATCTACAAGATATAACAAGATCAAAAGCGAAAAGCTAGATCCATTAAATGATGATGATGATGTCGTGGATGAGAAGAGGAGAAGAAGAGAAAGAAAAATTTAAAACTTACAGTTTTTAGAGTGAGAAAGACTAGAGAGAGAATTAGAGAGTAAGTGTGTGTAATTTGTAAATGAAATCAAGTGTGAAATGAATGTGATAAGCTTGGTATTTATAGAAAGTGAGGTGGTGGTGAGGTGTTTAGGCAGTGGGGTTTGGGAGGGGACAAGGGGGACACCTTTTTGCTTTTTGGTTAATGGTTGTCTAAAGTTGGTGCTTATGTTAGGATCTCATGCAACATTAAGGATAATGTTTAACAAAAATGCTAGTATGTTCCCTTTAATAAATAAGCATTTGTCTTTCATTATTATGGGTCACTAACTTATTACAATTGGGCTAATTAAATAGTCCACTAGCTAGTGTAGGGTGAGCTAAGGTCCAACAAGGTAGAAAGTCCAACAAGACCAACTAGTGTGCTCTAGTAAATTATTAAGCGTAATTAAGCATCTAAAAACCCAAGTAATTGTTATTATAAAATAACAATTAGTATTTCGTAGTCATAATACTCCGATTATGACCAAAGTTAAACGTGTACACAGTACGCAGTTCGTTCTAAACGTCAAGTGACACTAACGGTCATAAAGGCTTCCGGGGATCAAGTTAAGTACCCTACGTACTTAAAGGCACGTTTTCACATATAAACGAAAGTAATCCACATGTAGTAAGATCCCATAGTATAATATAGCTCAGTACGCACAAATACGCAGTTTCGTAAAAGCAAAAAGCACAAAAGTAAGTCGAAAAAGTCGGGTCGTTACACATAAGAGCCATAAAGAAGTCACAACCGTAACAAATAATATGTTCTTCTACACATATGGGGCATGCCAATCTTCAAAAGCAGCTATCCATTCGGACCAAGCAGGGAGCGTCGGCATAGGAAATTGACCCAAATCCTTATTTTTCTCCAAACTTCGCACACAACATCACAACCAAACAACACGTGACAAAAGAAACTCTCGACTTTGAATTCGCATAACACATAGTTGATCTTCAATTTCCATTTTGCCGAAATATTAAGTCTTAATGGAAGCATAAGTTACTCTCCGTATGAAAATATATATATTTCGTGGAAGGATCATTAGCATGTCTTTTTTGGTAACGTAACAGGATTGGGTAAAACGCTCAATGTAGGATCGTGTAACACTTGCATGAAAGAGACCATCATGCCTTATATTTCATTTCCAAGCATCTTGAGATCCCGAATATCTGATATTACCGACCTCAACTATCTGGTCTCTCTCATCTTCTGTAAAAGAGTAAAGGGTTATTTTCGTCACTTTTATCTCGATCAGAACGTTATTATTTATCATAACGAATATTAACTGGTAATGATGAGTGTTAAAACAACAATGACTACATTACATAATCCCACAAATTTCTAAAATAAGATCGAGATGATGGATGTAAATAATCATTCCACTGTCATTGAATAAAAAGAATGTTATTTTTCCACCAAAGTGATAGAAATATATTATTGTACAATCTTATTCTTTTTTACTTGTTGTGCATTTTTTTTATTATATTTTTAGGACATTTTCTGAATAAATAAAAGTTTGGTGAGCTTTGTTGAGTTGCTGAAATGTCGGAGGTGCTCTTTGATACTTGGAGCACAAGCTGTACATTTCTATTCTTAAGGAACCGTTGCTGCCATTTTGTGATTGATATAAAAATGCTGTTTCTGATTCATTATTCTATTTTTGAGAGCTTTTATTGTTTTGTGTTGTAACCCTAGCTGATTGATTAGATCATCTGTTATGATCTTTGTTTTATGTTTCAGTATATTAGATTTCTGATTTCAAGAATTGTGTATTCGTTCATCTTTATTTCGTTTATTGGAGATTGTTTGTTCAGTTGTTGATATTATTCCGGTGACAACTGGATTCGATTTATTCAAGTTTACACCAAGTATAGAGAAAGTCCTACGTTAACAATGAACAAAAGAGATTGATTTCAAAATGAAATTTTCTCAAAACGGGGATAAAAAATCCGCGCTTCGCTGCGGGGTGGTTTTGGTCGGTTAACGGTTGGTTAATTGGACGTTACAAAAAACGGTTAATGGTTAATTAATTAAATGTTTAAAAAATAAAGAAATGAAAAATGAAAGTGAAAAAAGGAAGTGAATTTTTTTTTGTCGATTAACGAACCATTAATTTAACGGGGGAAAAAACGGTTGATGATTGGTTAATTGGATGTTTTAAAAGTGATTGGTTCGAATAAAAGGTTAATGGTTGGTAGGTCATTATTTTAAAAATAAAGTATCGAAAAAGAAATTTGGGAAAAAAGTAATGTTAAAAAGGTTTAAAGATAAAATTAAAATTACTAAATAACCCCAAAATCTAGGGGTAATTACAACTTTACCGTCATAAACAGTGGCGACTTTGATCATATTTTAGTATATATAGATAATAATAGATAATAGATAATAAAAGTAAGATAGAATGAAACGTTAAATAAATATATATATTGATACCCTTAAATCATGAAAAATATTGTTAGTTTGTGATGTGAGTGTTAATAATTTGCAAAAAGTTAAATATTAGCTGCTAGCTAGAGAGTAGGTTTTTTTGTTGTTGCTTTTATAAAGTTTTTGATGCTTGAAAAAAGAACATGTCATGTACTCCGTAGCATTCTGTCAAAAATACTCTCCTATAAAATAGCAAAAATACCCGTGTTATATTATGTTCAATGGGGCTATCAAAAAAGTTGCATTTCCTTTGTGTAATTTGCTTAACAAGTGGTCTGTAAATAATGTTGACGATCACTAAATGATGTTTCGCACATTATTGACTTTCACCGAATGATAGTTTCGCACATTATTGACTTAAGTTAAGACCGTCATCTGATAGGGGGTCTTTAAGGCATAAAAGAATTATTTGTTAGAGCATGGCCAACCAATGCGTTAAACATCCGCCAATCTATCTTCGCCAACTATTAATTCTCAAAGTTAGCTACTATTTATTTACTATTCATCGAAAGCGACACATTTTACGCTTTATTATACCTATATAAATTCTCAAAGTTGTGTATTATTCACTTACTATTCATCGAAAGCGACACATTTTGTGCTTTAATGACTTGTACGTTGTGCAGAAGGAAGTTGTGCCTACAAGGGGTACTGCACTATTCATCTACAGTAAAAAAAAAAATTTGAATTGTCCCTCTCATTTTCCCCTAAAATTACTATATTAACTATTAGACAAAAATGATGAATAGTTTCAGAAGTATTTTCGTCTTTTCTACCTTTTTCTTACTACTAAATTCCATTTCACCAAAAAAGCCCCCCACACTTTGTTCAAAAATTAAAATCGCCCCCCAAACAGGGGGGTAAAGTGTCAAATCAACATTTTCATAAAAAATCATAAATAAACTCTACCCAAATATTCAACTGGTCATATCTTCTCGCTCGCAACGAGTTAAATTTTTCCAGCACCATCGTTAAACTCGAAATAATTTTACGAACACAATGTCACTAACTATACGCAAAACGGATTCTTTTTAAAAAAAACGCTATATATTTGGAGTACTTTTCATACACGTTGATTTTTCGCTCGCAGGCTCCGTAACTATTTTTATCTATTAACAACAAACACATATAGGTCTTATTATTATTATTATTATTTAATTATTTAGTGTTTTTTTGGATATATCTCAGTAAATCTTCTACTCTTAAATCATACAAAGTGTTAATATATGATAACGGCTTAATTGCATTAAATTGTTAAAAGTCAACAATCTCATAACGAAACGCGGAGATACACATATATTGTTAATTTAAAATAACATTTAAATCTTTAACGCGTTACACATTTTAGTTCGACTCGAGTTGCGCTTCAACGACATCATCGTTAACCACGAAATAATTTTACAAATTTTATTATCTAATAGACAAAAGTTATAAATAGTAACTAGGGGCATTTTCGTCCTTTCACCTTTTTTTCTTTCTTACTTCTAAATTTCATTACACCAACAAAGCCCCACATTTTTTTCACAAATTCAAATCGACCCCCCTAAACAGGGGGTAAAGTGTCAAATAACTATTGTTATAAAAAAATTTAAATAAACTCCACCCAAATATTCAACGGGTCATATCTTCTCGTTCGCAACGAGTTAAATTTTTCCGACACCATCGTTAAACTCGAAATAATTTTAGGAACACAATGTCACTAACTATACGCAAAACGGACGCTTTTTAAAAAACGTTAAATATCTGGGGTACTTTTCATACCCGTTGATTTTGCGTTAAATTTTTAGAAGTCGACAATTTCATAGCGAAACGCGGGGATGCACAAATATTGTTAATTTAAAAAAACATTTAAATCTTTCACGGGTTATACCTTTTAGTTCGACTCGAGTTGCGCTTCAACGACATCATCGTTAGCGACGAAATAATTTTATAAACTAAACGCAATAAAATATATTGAAAACCGAACCCCGGCGCGGAACGAGGGTTCGAAAACTAGTTTTTACTAAAGGACTGCATAAGGACGTTGGCCCGTTTTTATAACCTAATTTTCTTCAAAAAAACAAGACGATAAAGACTTTTCCCCCCTTCTTTTTCCTTACAATTTTTCCTACACTTTCGCCAACAATGACTCCATCACATTGCCCAAAAATGCCTACAAAACGGCGCGGCAAAGCCGCCCCCCCCCCCCCCCCCCAACACTAGTTTGAAGCATAATTCATCAATGATGAACAGTGGCGAGTCTAAAGTTTGACCTGTAAATTCACGGGACACCAATAGTTTAAAATTTTTATTTTGAAAATACTCTTTAAAATGTATAGGACACTAGTAAATTTAACTACGACACCCCATATATTTTTCGATTTTATACGATTTCCTTTAAACTCTATGGGATACCAAGAAATTTAACTAATCGGATCCCATATATACTTTGAATTTGTCATTTTTTAAAGGTAAACAACTATTAAAATAACATTAAAATATATTTGTTACTGAAAAAAAAATAGGACCCCATTATAGTTCGTTTCTGGAATCGCCACTACAGATGAATTGACATTATTTACTTGTAGTTTTTGCTTCAGATTTGTACTAGTAGTCAAGCTTAGGACGAATATTTGTAGTCCGATGTTTGGTGTGGGAACTCTACGTTATCTTTTCGGTTTAATCGTCTTTATCATTTGGATATTAACAAAAATGATACGATAGCGGATAAATGGTTTGATGGTGATTGGAATTGGACGTGGGCTAGGGCGAATATTGGTAGCAGAAATGATCAATTACTTAATTCTCTCCGAGATGAGGTCGGAGTATGTAACTTATCTGATCAAATTGATTCATGGGATTGTTCTTTATGTGCTAATGGTTTATACATTGTTAAGGCTGCTAGAGACCATATGGATCGAGTTCTTTTGCCTACGACAAATATGAGTACTTTATGGTTCAAGTTTCTTCCGAGGAAAGTGAATGTTTTCTTATGGCGGTTTCGGTTAGATGATCTTCCCGTACGTTGGAACCTCTCTCAGAAAGGGATTGAGATCAACTCGATTGTTTGCCCCATCTGTAACAATGATGTCGAGTCCCATGATCACTTATTTTTCGGGTATGAGATTGCTTTAGACCTTTGGCATAAGGTGCGGGTGTGGTTGGATTGTGATCAACCTTCTTTTTCATCATGGGATGCATTTCTTTCTTGGATCGAAGGAGTTCGTCTTCAAGCTTCTTCCAAGGATCGGATCGTTGCAGTTGTTGTAACATCCCGCCTTACCACGACCACAATATTGTCCGCTTTGCCCGTAGGCGCACGGCTTTTTTCTTGGTGACCACACGAGGATTTCCCAGGAGGTCACCCATCCTAGTACTACTCTAGCTCGAGCACGCTTAACTGCAGAGTTCTGATTGGATCTGCTGTGTTTGTAGCCACAAAACGCGTTGTGTATGGTAAGCATGGAAGTTACCTTATAAGGGACTCAAACTTTCTTACACAAATCGATGTGGGACGGGGTATTACAAACTTCCCAAATTAGAATCCTGACGTCCTCGTCAGGACGAAACTGTAAGACCCTAATCTTCATTGTACAGCAGAGTATATAGAGTACATAAAGTGTGGGAATGATTGTGCAGTTAAACAGAAGTCAGAGAGCAATCTGAGCTTAGTGCGCGCCGCGCACACCAAAGGGAGCGCGTCGCGCACTCCCTACTGTAGCCGGGTTTTTGCTGTTTTAATGAGATATTTTGAGGGCAATTGTGTAATTTCACTTTGGGGCAGAATTTAATATCCTAGATCAGTTTTGGGGAGCTCATTTACTACTCCCACAACAACCTCATCTTCTCCAATTAAACACTAGAGAGAGAGTGCAATCCTTGAGAGAGAAAGCTCCATTAAAGGGTGAAAGAGGTTGAATCGGGTCTTGGTGCAAGTTTTAAAGTCGTTCATCTAGTCGATAGCTACGTGGTGATTGTGTTGGTAAGTTATAAAACCCAATTTCTTACTTCAATTGCTTTAAGGGTTAGGTTTTGGGCTAGTGATGAACCAAAGACCCATTTTGTTAGTATTTTGGGGATTTTGGGTGAATATGGGTTATGAAGGCTCATTGATGACTAACCTAGGGTTTGAATGTGTTAATTGGACTTTTGAGTCTTAAATTTAGTTAGTTAGTGCTAGAACACTTTAATAATATGTAAATGGGTGTTATTGGGTATGGATGACCCAAATGGGTGTGTTGACCATGAAATGGGTCAAATGAGTCTTTAATGACCTAAGTGGCCTAGCAACTATGAAAACGAGTTAGCCTTGTGACCTAAATGTGTTTTAAACCCATCTTGTCGAATGATTAGGGTTTTGGTGGGTGTTGACCCAAATTAGGGTTAAGGGTGCAAATGGGTTGAAATTGCACCTTGGGTCAAAATGGCTTAGAATGGTGAAAGGGTTTGGTTGACCGACTTGAGTTTGCGTTTAATGAGGTGTATAATATGATAGGTACGTTACTTTGAGGTCTTGCAAGCTCGGGTATCTTTTCACAAGACTTTGAGGTGAGTGGAATAATTATATGCGTATGTATATAATGTATCTATTTGTTGTAGCGTGAAATGTGTAGTGTCGAGGTGCTAAGACACCATGTTTCACGTGAAGAGTGTAGCATCGAGGTGTTAAGATGCCACCTAGGAGTGTAGTGTCGAGGTGTTAAGACACCACTCCGTAAAATAATGAGTGTTGCATCGAGGTGTTAAGATGCCACTCGGGGTGATGTCCCGAGGTGTTAAGGTGCCACCCTAGGGGTTAGTGGTGCGAGGTGTTAAGTGCCCTAATGGATGTTATGAACACCGATGGCGTTTTCGCGAGCGCCGTTGTGACGATCGCTCCAAATCCATATGGACGAACACGTCATTCATTGATTTCATTGCGAGGTATTTGACCTCTATATGTTACGTTTTGTAAACATTGCATTCTTTTGAAAAGGCATACCATAAATGAATATTTAAATCAAAGGTTTTCGACATCTGATGATTTCTACATATAGACAATCACCGTATATAATAGTTTACAATAGTACTTCCGTTGACAATGCAGTCAAAATAAGGTACATGATGATGCATTGGTGAATGCAACGTTTTCTTGAAAAATATGCCATATAAGACTCCATGCACATAGCTTGTCTATCATATAAGCAAACAGCGGAAGACTTCTAGGGAACCTGAGAATAAACATGCTAACAAGTGTCAACACAAAGGTTGGTGAGTTCATAGTTTTAATGTTTTGCATAATCTGTACATAAAGGTGGATCACAAGATTTCAGTTGTTTCATCCAGAAACGTTTATCAAAATATTCTACGAAATTGAGCACCCTGGTAACTAAACTTAACGTATATATAATTTGTACCCTTTGTATAATCATCTTAAAAATACACGCAAACCAACGTGTACGCTTCTCAAATAGCAGACGTCCGTTAAAAGGCTAGTGCTCTAGCTCGGACGGGGATGTCAAGCCCTATGGATCCATATACTGTTATTCGCGCCCACCTGTCCATATCCTATGTACTGGCAGCTACTAGTTACCAAAGCTAAGGGATTTTTGGTTCAAACTCAGTATAGAATTAAGTATGTACTTGTATCCATTGCGTTTAAAATAAATTGCATGTATTCTCAGCCCAAAAATATATATTGCAAAAGCAATTAAAAAGGGAGAAATGAAACTCACGCATATAAATTTTGTATATCGGTTAATAAAGAATTTGCATGTATTCTCAGCCCAAAAATGTAGGGAGTAAAAGGGATCATATGAAACTCACCTTAGCAGCACATACAGTTGTTCATCGTAATGTAACCGAAACTCGGTATATCAAAGAATCGTAGATCACAACCTAGAGAACATATGTTGGTCAATAAATGTCTATCAATCTAGGTCAGGTCATAGTGTATCACAATCCTAATGCTCGAGATCGACATATAAAAGTTATCCAAAGTCGTTTCAAAAAGTCAATTTTGACAATAGTTTAACAAAACGAGACGTACCTTATATAAGGATTCATTTACTCGGTTGGTAATATTCAAAAATCCAATTTATCAATCTCGTAAACAAGTTGTTTAAATCTTAATTGTAGATTCAAAAGCAATTTCAATTAACTTCAATCATAATTCAGTTGCTCATATCTTTTAATCCGTTCATCGAAATTATTCGATATCTAAATGAAAAGTTATTGATTTTTCACCAGCTTTCCAAAAACATGTATATCATATACCTATTACCAGTAATATATGTATTTAATTCGTGATCTATTATAAACTGTTTAACGACGAAATTTAGCATACACGTATGTATAAATATATATACTCGAGCACTAGACATGGATACACAATTAATATATAAAAGATAAAATATGAGTGCTTACGTATCAATATTGAGATTCAATATTGTAGGATAGTACGTAGAAGTAACGGAGATGATAAACACTAGGTTTGACTTACGAGCAAAACCCTCGAACAATACCCATAACCTCCTTAGTAATAACTCATAGTTTCCTTAGCTCTATCCCACTTGAAAATCCTTTTTGAAAGTGACACGCTCATGACCTCGTCGTAGTATTTTAAGTGATATAATTAATAATAATAATAATAATACTATTAATAATAATAAAATAAATAATAATAATCTTAATAATAATAATAATAATAATAATAATAATAATAATAATAATTTAAATAAATAAATTTACACATAGTAATATATGTGTAAAACAACTCGCGCAGAAACCTGATATTTATAGGCATAATTCCTGATTCTGATGCCCATGCGATCGCATGGGTTTTATGCCTATTTCTCATGCGATCGCATGGCCGTAAGATCCAGCTCACATATTTTTGTTTTTTTGTTTGTCGACATAATAATTAATAATATATATATAATATATTTAATTTATATAATTAATTATATATTATATTAAATTCACATGCATAGTTAACTTGTAATTTTTGTTAGGATAAGTCGTACGTTGTTACGCGACTTATGTCCCGGTTCCGGTTTTTCGAGTGTCCCTTCGTACGCTGAGAAAACTTGTAATTTTCATTCTGGGACACGTACCTTTGTCAAAATATAGCCTTAAATTATCCCTAAATTATACCACCCAGAGTATATCTTAAACTTTAGAGTATTTTGTTCATTTACTTCTGTAAATCATTGTCTCGTTATTTATTAATATAATAGTATTTATCAAACGTTTCATAACCAAGTTAATATCTATTCTCAATATTTATAAACACATTTTAAAATACGTATCGCAAGTTTTTCATATAATTAATTGGTAACAGTTAATATTCCTTATTATTGTATGTGTCCAAATTACGTTATTTAAACAAATAATTCACCATTTATTCCGAATACCGTTAAAATGAATGATTTCTCAAATCAAGTGGACCTCTCAACAGAGACTCGTAATAATATCATAATTCTTAAGAGACTCGGTAAATATCTTTTACTTGAATCGTTTGGCATAATCTTTTAACTCTGTAGTTAAATATATCAATCAGATAATTAAACCAATAAGTTTAATGCACAGTATCATATCCTCAACACTTTGTTACGTTTTCAAGTTATAGTATATGTATCTATATATAATTGTTCGCGTTTTGTTGAGAACAATCGAAGATTAATTGAACAGTTCAAAATTTTAAGATTTAACTTCATAGACTTTGTTTATCGTGTCGGAAACGTTAATCATACAAGATTAAGTTTAAATTTGGTCAGAATTTTCCGGGTCATCACAGCCGTTCGCTTGTACTATTGGTCGACCATGGTTACTTGTGTTGTAAGCATATTATATCATTTCGAGTTATATTATTATGCGGTTGTTGCTAGCTTGTGGTATTGGAGATTATAGCTTGTTAATGTGACGATAAGCAAATTGTGTTGCTAGCATGTTTGCGGTTTGTGTAAGAGTATGCAAGTAGGTATAATTATATATGTATTCGTATAATTATTGCATTCACTAAGCTTTGCTTACCCTCTCGTTGTTTACCATTTTATAGGTTCGGTTTTGGACAAGGGTAAGGGCATCGTATTGGACTAGAGATCCCGCTTGATACTAGGGGACGCTTTTGGCTTTAGTAGCTCTTGGAGTTTGACCGGTAGTTGGGTAGTTTAATCCCAAACGCCATGCTCATTGTGTAGTTTAGAACTTAAACTTTTTGGTGGTCGAAACTCTAAACTTGTATTAAACTTGTATTTTGGGTTGTGTGGGCCCCGCTTGTAAAACATCATTTTTATGTTTGATTCGTGTTAGTTTTACATATATAAGTTTGTTGTGAAAAGCGTTCGGTCTAAAAGTGTCGGGAAGTCGAAGATCTTTTCGCGAAAAATGGACGTTTTGGTCAGAACTGTCTCAGGCCTTGTGAGCGCCGCGCATAGGCAGTGGTGCGCGCCGCGCACCTTCCAGATCAGTTTTAATTTTTTTTTTTTTTCGCGTTTTTGGTTGGTTAACGGGTTGGGTTGTTACAAGTGGTATCAGAGCATGGTCTAAGGGATTTAGGTGACTTGAGATAGGCGCCTAGACTTAGACTTTTGTGTTCGCGTGTATGCGAGACTTGTAGGACTTTGGGTCGGATCGGGATGGTTAGTGCATAGGTTTATGTGAACTAATCATGCGCTATTTGTTTTTGTTGTGTTTAGCAATCATCAAGCGAGATAGGCGTTGTACTAGCGAGTTAATGTGACGTGCTCGCGTAGTAATGACTAGCTACCATTACTACGAGCGCAAATCGGGTCAAACGAGCAATGTACGACGATTGTTGAGCAAGATGGGGTAGTGTGGCGTATATGTATGTATTTATGTAAATTTGTCCTTTCGTTTTGTGGTTTAACCTAATTCGTTTTATAGAATGAAGACGAGAAACGGTCCCGAACATGACGGAAGTACAAGCGGGGACACCGAGTTCTCAACCAAGGTCGAGGCCGTCTTTAAGAAGTTAAAAGCGGATTTTCTTACGGACGTTCGAAAGGTCTTTCAATATTCGGTTGATGAGCAAATAACTGATCTAATTAATGAACGAATGAAGGCCAATATCGAAGAGGCCCTTGACGCTAGGAATATCTATCCTCGCGGTGAAGGAGGCGAAGGAAGGCGGGTCTTCCACTACAAGAACTTCAAGGATGCTCAACCCCCGATGTTTAATGGGGTGCGGGATCCTTTAAAAAGTACATGTTGGATCTCCGATATTGAGGTAGCTTTCCGTACCGCGGAATGTCCTCCCGAAAAGAAGACGAGGTATGGTTCTAGCATGTTACGCGAAGAAGCTAAGTTGTGGTGGGACGATAAAATCAACTTGTATGGTGAAGAACAATGTATGGGTTTGACTTGGGAAGACTTCAAGAAAAAGTTTTTCAAAGAATGCCGAACTTCTTCCGACCTCGATAGAATCCTGGACGAGTTGCACCATTTGCAACAAGGTTCCATGGATTTGGTTACCCTCAAGTCTACATTCTTGGCAAAGACTCGTTTTTGCCCGGAATATGTTGGTGATGATCATAAGCTCATGAAGGATTTCTACCGTACTTTGAATGATGAGTACAAGGGGAAGATTAGTCGGGGTATGGCTAAGACTTTTGATGAATTGTTTGAGTTTGCTCGGGGTTTAGAGCCGGAGGTTCCAAGAAAGAGTGATTTCATGTTTTCCAAAAGAAAGTTTGAAGGTTTTAGTTACTCTAACGCCTCAAGCAAGAAAAGCACGAGCAAGAAGGGGGCCGAAAGTGTCAATAGTGCAAAGAAGGGCACTACCGGTGGGTTTTCTTATACGTGCTACAATTGTGGGCAACCGGGTCATATGGCTCGTGAGTGTCCGAAACCATCTTCCGGAAACAAGGTCACTTGTTTTAATTGCGGCAAAGAGGGGCATAAGAAGCCGGAGTGTCCCGACTTGCGAAACGACAATGTGAAGCGGTTAGAGAGGGCGGCGGGTACGGCTAGGGGTCGCAACTATTTGATGACCAATGATGAAGCCAAACAATCGCACGAAGTTGTCTCAGGTACTTACATGGTTAATTCTAATCCGGCAAGGATTCTTTTTGATAGAGGTGCAAATTTGTCGTTTGTGTCTCCTAAATTCGTGCCTAAACTTAATAGACCGTTAGCTAAGTTAAGTCGTGCGATAGAAGTCGAAATAGCGGACGGCAAGACGGTGCTAGTGGTTGATGTGTGTGAAAATTGTGATGTTGTTTTTGGTGCCGAAACCTTTAAAATTGATCTTATTCCATTGACCTTGGGCGACTTTGATATTGTCGTTGGTATGGATTGGCTCGATCGTTATGAAAGCGGTATCCAAGTAGATCCGGGGAAGATCGAGACAGTGAAGGATTGGAAGCAACCGACTACGCCTACGGAAATCCGAAGTTTTCTCGGATTGGCCGGTTATTATCGTCGGTTTATCCAAGATTTTTCTAAGATCACTTTTTCGTTGACGAAATTGACAAGGAAGAATGCGAGGTTTGTTTGGGAGAACGAGCAAGAAATTGCTTTTCAATTGTTAAAAGAGAAGTTGTGTCAAGCTCCGGTGTTAGTGTTACCGGAAGGTGTTGAAGACATGGTGGTTTATTGTGATGCTTCCTTAAATGGTCTCGGGTGTGTTCTAATGCAAAGAGGTAAAGTCATCGCTTATGCCTCTCGACAATTAAAGGAACATGAAACGAGGTATCCGACTCATGATCTTGAGTTGGCGGCGGTTGTGCATGCGTTGAAAATTTGGCACCATTACTTGTATAGTGTTAAGTGTACGATTTATTCGGATCATAAGAGTTTGAAACATCTCTTTAATCAATGAGATTTGAATTATCTCCAACGTAGGTGGATGGATGTGGTGAAAGACTACGATTGTGAGATACTTTATCATCCGGGTAAGGCGAACGTTTTCGCGGATGCGTTGAGTCGAAAGAGTCAACATCCGGCGATACGAGTTGGATCGTTACGTTTGATTATTACCAACGATTTTCTTGAAAAGCTTGGTGAGATTCAAATAGAGGCTTATGTTCACAACAAGCATACGGAGCGAATCGTGGGCCAATCGGAGTTTATTACTATGGGTCCGCGTGGTTTGTTGTCTTTCCAAGGAAGGGTGTGGGTGCCTAAGATGGGTGATTACCGACGAGTGCTACTTGATGAAGCACATAAGTCAAAATATTCCATTCATCCGGGCGCGACAAAAATGTATCTTGACTTGAAGAAAGATTATTGGTGGCCGGGCATGAAGCGTGATGTTGTGAAGTATGTTGAGCAATGCGTCACGTTTTTGCAAGTAAAAGCCGAACACCAAAAGCCGTATGGTAAATTGCAACCGTTAGGAATTCCGAAATGGAAATGGGAGCACATTACCATGGATTTCATAACAAAGTTACCTAAGACGGCGAGAACCCAATTTGATACGATTTGGGTGATAGTTGACCGGTTGACGAAAAGTGCTTTGTTTCTTCCCATTAAAGAAGCGATATCGTCGGAGACCTTGGCTAAGTTGTTTATCAAGGAAGTGGTGGCTCGACATGGGGTTCCTATATCTATTATTTCGGATCGAGATACCCGTTTTACATCTCAATTTTGGGAAAAGTTTCATGAGGATATGGGTACACAATTGAAGTTGAGCACGGCGTATCATCCTCAAACGGACGGCCAAACCGAACGTACGAACCAAACTTTGGAAGATATGTTACGGGCGTGCATAATTGATTTCGGTGGTAGTTGGGATGAGCATTTGCCTTTGGTGGAATTCTCGTACAATAATAGTTATCATACTAGTATCGGGATGCCACCTTATGAGATGCTTTACGGGCGGAGGTGTCGAACTCCCATTTGTTGGGGAGAAGTGGGTCAAAGAGAAATCAGGAGTACCGATTTGGTTTTAGAGACGAATAACAAGATTGATATTATTCGGGAACATTTGAGAAAGGCTCAAGATAGACAAAAGTCGTATGCCAACAAACGTAGACGAACGATCGAATTTCAAGAAGGCGATATGGTGATGCTTAAGGTTTCGCCATGGAAGGGTATTATTCGATTTCGAAAACGGGGAAAGTTAGCTCCTCGGTTTATTAGTCCCTTTAAAGTTTTAGCTCGTGTTGGTGAAGTCGCGTATCGTTTGGAATTACCCGAAGAGCTTGCCGGGATTCATAATACATTTCATGTTTCCCATCTCCGTAAGTGTCTTGCGGATGATTCATCATGGGTGCCGTTAGACGAAATTGAGCTAAACAATAAGTTAGAGTATATTGAGGAGCCGATTGCCATACTCGATGAGAAGGTCAAAAGGTTGAGGCATAAAGAGGTTAGGACTTTTAAAGTTCAATGGCGTCGTAGTAAGGGTTCCGAGTTTACTTGGGAGCTCGAAGAATTCGTGTTGGTTTATCTTCCCTCTTGTCATGCGGCTTGGATCGCGAGGACGCGCTCCGTTTCAAGTGGGGGAGAGTTGTAAGACCCTAATCTTCATTGTACAGCAGAGTATATAGAGTACATAAAGTGTGGGAATGATTGTGCAGTTAAACAGAAGTCAGAGAGCAATTTGAGCTTAGTGCGTGCCGCGCACTCCCTACTGTAGCCGGGTTTTTGCTGTTTTAATGAGATATTTTGAGGGCAATTGTGTAATTTCACTTTGGGGCCGAATTTAATATCCTAGATCAGTTTTGGGGAGCTCATTTACTACTCCCACAACAACCTCATCTTCTCCAATTAAACACTAGAGATAGAGTGCAATCCTTGAGAGAGAAAGCTCCATTAAAGGGTGAAAGAGGTTGAATCGGGTCTTGGTGCAAGTTTTAAAGTCGTTCATCTAGTCGATAGCTACGTGGTGATTGTGTTGGTAAGTTATAAAACCCAATTTCTTACTTCAATTGCTTTAAGGGTTAGGTTTTGGGCTAGTGATGAACCAAAGACCCATTTTGTTAGTATTTTGGGGATTTTGGGTGAATATGGGTTATGAAGGCTCATTGATGACTAACCTAGGGTTTGAATGTGTTAATTGGACTTTTGAGTCTTAAATTTAGTTAGTTAGTGCTAGAACACTTTAATAATATGTAAATGGGTGTTATTGGGTATGGATGACCCAAATGGGTGTGTTGACCTTGAAATGGGTCAAATGAGTCTTTAATGACCTAAGTGGCCTAGCAACTATGAAAACGAGTTAGCCTTGTGACCTAAATGTGTTTTAAACCCATCTTGACGAATGATTAGGGTTTTGGTGGGTGTTGACCCAAATTAGGGTTAAGGGTGCAAATGGGTTGAAATTGCACCTTGGGTCAAAATGGCTTAGAATGGTGAAAGGGTTTGGTTGACCGACTTGAGTTTGCATTTAATGAGGTGTATAATATGATAGGTACGTTACTTTGAGGTCTTGCAAGCTCGGGTATCTTTTCACAAGACTTTGAGGTGAGTGGAATAATTATATGCGTATGTATATAATGTATCTATTTGTTGTAGCGTGAAATGTGTAGTGTCGAGGTGCTAAGACACCATGTTTCACGTGAAGAGTGTAGCATCGAGGTGTTAAGATGCTACCTAGGAGTGTAGTGTCGAGGTGTTAAGACACCACTCCGTAAAATAATGAGTGTTGCATCGAGGTGTTAAGATGCCACTCGGGGTGATGTGCCGAGGTGTTAAGGTGCCACCCTAGGGGTTAGTGGTGCGAGGTGTTAAGTGCCCTAATGGATGTTATGAACACCGATGGCGTTTTCGCGAGCGCCGTTCCCTTGTACTATTGGTCGACCATGGTTACTTGTGTTGTAAGCATATTATATCATTTCGAGTTATATTATTATGCGGTTGTTGCTAGCTTGTGGTATTGGAGATTATAGCTTGTTAATGTGACGATAAGCTAATTGTGTTGCTAGCATGTTTGCGGTTTGTGTAAGTGTATGCAAGTAGGTATAATTATATATGTATTCATATAATTATTGCATTCACTAAGCTTTGCTTACCCTCTCGTTGTTTACCATTTTATAGGTTCGGTTTTGGACAAGGGTAAGGGCATCGTATTGGACTAGAGATCCCGCTTGATACTAGGGGACGCTTTTGGCTTTAGTAGCTCTTAGAGTTTGACCGGTAGTTGGGTAGTTTAATCCCAAACGCCATGCTCATTGTGTAGTTTGGAACTTAAACTTTTTGCTGGTCGAAACTCTAAACTTGTATTAAACTTGTATTTCGGGTCGTGTGGGCCCCGCTTGTAAAACATCATTTTTATGTTTGATTCGTGTTAGTTTTACATATATAAGTTTGTTGTGAAAAGCGTTCGGTCTAAAAGTGTCGGGAAGTCGAAGATCTTTTCGCGAAAAATGGACATTTTGGTCAGAACTGTCTCAGGCCTTGTGCGCGCCGCGCATAGGCAGTGGTGCGCGCCGCGCACCCTCCAGATCAGTTTTAAATTTTTTTTTTTTTTATTTTCGCGTTTTTGGTTGGTTAACGGGTTGGGTTGTTACAGAAACAAATTGATATCCAGGATCTATACCTCAGGAGATGCACGAGCCAAGTGCCCGTCACACCCCGAGAGGCTAGTGCTCTGATACCATCTGTAACATCCTGCCTTACCATGACCACAATATTGTCCACTTTGCCCGTAGACGCACGGCTTTTTCTTGGTGACCACACGAGGATTTCCCAGGAGGTCACCCATCCTAGTACTACTCTCGCTCGAGCATAGCCTCTCGGGGTGTGACAGGCACTCGGCTCGTGCATCTCCTGAGGTATAGATCCTGGATATCAATTTGTTTCGGCCTGACGAGGACGTCAGGATTCTAAGTGGGGTGATGTCGAAGCTAAGGTATACGAAATAGTTTATATTTTACTAGGAAAAACTATTAAATACGATAGAATTTTACACAAGATATTTATTTATTTAGAGAATGGATATACTTAAACCTTGCTACAACACTTATAGGCAGTGTACCTAATCGTAAAGTAGTGTATTTTTTAGTAAGTCCGGTTCGTTCCACAGGGAAATCTTTAAACAAAGCTTAACGCTATATTAGTTTACTTTTATAAAAATACAAACATATATATAAGTAATATTATTATTATAAAGGGGGGTTTTTACCGTTTAATGACCGGTTTGTCGATTTTAAAACTTTAGTCGCAGTTAAAACCTAATGTAAAATATTAAATAAATAAAAGACTTAAATTAAAACTTAAAGTAAATAACGATAATGAAATTGCGAATAATAAAAGTGCGATAAAATAAACTTGCGATAATTAAAAAGTACGATAATTAAAAGTGCGATTAAATAACAATAAATAAAAGTGCGATAATTAGAAGTGCAATTAAATATAAAATAAAGGAAATTAAATATGAAATAAAAGAATTATGCTTATTTAAACTTCCGTAATCATGATGTTCGACGTGTTGATTTTAGTTTTATGCCCATGGGTTAATTGTCCTTTGTCCTGGATTATTTAATCTGTCCGTCTGGTTTTTGTCCATAACAGTCCATCAGTCATAAATATAAAGTGCGAGTGTCCTCGTCAAATTATTATTATACCCGAAGTTAAATATTCCAACTAATTGGGGATTCGAATTGTAACAAGGTTTTAATACTTTGTTTAATGAATACACCAGGTTATCGACTGCGTGTAAACCAAGGTTTTACTACTTTGTTAACAATTACACCAATTACCCTTGAATGTAATTTCACCCCTGTTTTAATTATTCTAGTGGCTATTAATCCATTCCCGTGTCCGGTTAAATGAACGATTATTCGTACATATAAATACCCCGCCCATCGTGTCCGATCGAGTGTATATGGTAATTTATAGGGACGCCCAATTGTAAATCTTTATATTAACATTAACAAACTATCATTTAGTTAAACAAATATAAAGCCCATTAATAGCCCATAGTCTAATTTCCACAAGTGTCGTTCTTTTGTCCAAACCCCAATTATGGTACAAAGCCCAATTACCCAATTTTAGTAATTAGCCCAACATCATGATTACTTCGGTTTAAATAAGCATAATAATAACTTAGCTACGAGACATTAATATAAAAAGGTTGAACATAACTTACAATGATTAAAAATAGCGTAGCGTTACACGGACAGAATTTCGACTTACACCCTTACAACATTCGCTAACATACCCTTATTATTAGAATTAAAATTAAAATTAAAATATAAATTATATATATATATATATATATATATATATATATATATATATATATATATATCGTTTACGTATGATAAGAAGAAAAAAAAGATTATGAATTGCGATCAGAATTCGGTTGCTTTTATAGGAAAAGTCGAAATTTGGGGCTCCGCGACTCGCGGTGAAAACCTCTTCAAACTCCGCGAGTTGCGGAGGTTACTTTTACAGCTCAGAGGAGTTTGGCTCTTTGTTTACCGACGGTTTATAATATATATATAATATATATATAATTAATATAATTAATTATATATTATATTATATTTATATGCATAGTTAACTTGTAATTTTTAGTCCGTTGCGTCGAGCGTTAAGAGTTGACTCTGGTCCCGGTTCCGGATTTTCGAACGTCCTTGCGTACAATTTTATATTTTGTACTTTGCGTTTTGAATCTTGTACTCTTGTGATTTCGAGACGTTTCTTATCAATAATTGGAACCTCTTTGATTGTCTTTTGTTCTTTTGAGCTTTTTGGTCGTTTGCGTCTTCAATTCGTCGAATCTGTCTTTTGTCTTCACCTTTTATTATTTAAACGAATATCACTTGTAAATAGAACAATTGCAACTAAAAGCTTGTCTTTCTTGAGGAATAATGCTATGAAATATATGTTCGTTTTTAGCATTATCAAATATTCCCACACTTGAGCGTTGCTTGTCCTCAAGCAATATCGTCTTGAAATACAAGAATTACTTCTTTATTCTTCACACTTTGTACATCAGTGATTTCTATACGGTGATATAAACAATGGTAGTAACGATATGGTTTACAGTCCCACATGACTATAAAAATTTAGATCCATTAAGGAAATTGGATCTTTATGAAAACATTTGATCTTTTGAAATCTAGTTTTTACCCTAGATAAGTTTTCCGGAATAACCCTTTACCGGTGTTTGCAAAATATTTTTGTGGGTTTGGTGGGTTTCAGATTTGAAAATTTTAGCTCAAAACTTGCGGTTTTGTGTCACCCACTTGCTAACCTTGTATTTGGAAAGCAACACGTCCAGTTTACTTGTCCCGTATATTACCTTTCGGTAAACTACCGTCCGGTTGTAAAGGAAAGCGTTGAACAAGCAACTGTTAAGGCAATGTCCCCTGACATGCTTTTAATTATGGTCTATAACGTGTCGGACGCAATTACTATCCTTGGTAGGAGCAATAGTAAAGCTCACCCTTATAATTTTTCGCTCTGGCACAAGGTCCTGTCTTTGACCATGCTATGCAACCACCGTTCTTACGGTTGACACCCGATTTAGTTCAGGTGACCTAATGAATTCCAGGTGAATTCCTAGGATTTTACGTTCAATGGTAATGAACGCATTGAAAATGGGTTTTCAGAAAACAAATCGGTTTATAATTTTGATCAAAATATTTTCTCGTTCAAGCTCGAGTTTAGATATCATTGAATTCCATGAGTTTGTAATTCTCAATCTTTAAGGTCAATCTCTAGGATTGAGTAATATCAGTCTTAAAAGCTGATTTTTAATCTTTAAGGAGATTATCCTTTCTGGGGATCTGATTCATTAGTCTTATCCAGCTAATTTGCATGGTGCCCCCCCATTGTACGAGATAAATCCTTCTCATGGTTAGGATAAATCTGACCACTTGGCGACCCTGTTTAATGCTGAGGTCCGTGGATTTCCTGCTGATTTTAGTGATGACTTTTCTAGATTTTTCGTCAACCTACAGCTGGTCTGGACGACAACTTCATGACCTAAATCAAGAAGCGCGTGTCTTTTTCGGAAGACTTTACTTCCTTTTAATGATGGAATTGATTCATCGTGTAGATCCATATCTTCTTTTCTTTCATCGGGTAAAACAGTTTAGTTTAGTCCAAAGCAAAAGTATTTTCAGTTATTTGTTACAGATATATGTGATATATGTTTTGAATAACTTGGAGAATTTTCCCACACTTGGCTTTTATTTTCCTTTTTATCGTCCTCTATTCCATTTTAAATGAATTTTAACATTTGGTTTGTTTCTCAATTTATGTCCTTTCCGAGGTTACAATAATTTCGGTGTTAAAACCTAGTTTTATCGTTCATAAATATGTATAAACATGATTTTGAGTTCATTTAATTGAAAATTTTGAAAAATTTTTACTAGAATTGGGTAGTCAGTATATAAGACCAGGGCTGTTCTTTATTATCAGAGAGCACTAGATTCTAATACAACTACTGCTTTACTAGTATTTTTAATGGTAACCAAGTGTTTAAGATAAAAATTTTAAAATCCGAAAGAATTTAACCCCTTCCCACACTTAAGATCTTGCAATGCCCTCATTTGCAAGAAATCGGTAACAATTTAAATTATTGAGGGTGATTTGTGTGAAAATGATTAAATTTTTACCAAAGTTTCCAAATATATTGGCGTTTGTTTGCTGAATGATAAATGGTGCACATCATTTGTTCATTCCGTCTTGTTGTTATTTCACATATATTTTGCATCTTGTCATCAAAATTAGTTGCTTTTGCTGAACTTAATGCCAGTCTTTGAAAATGCGTTGTTTTACCCTGTTGTGTACATAAGATAAACTGCAAACATATATACATATTTTTGAAGTTTGGTATATTACCCCACATTCAAAAATTATTAAAATCTAAGAATAAAAGTTAGATAATTATAAAAATGATTACAATATTAACAAAAGTATTAAACGTATCAATAATTACAAATTACAAAAAAAAAAAAATAAGTAAACTAAGGATGATATTGGTACCAATAGGGGTTCCAGGCATAACCATAGGTGCTATAGAATGCTTCGGCAGGGTCATACGTAGGATACGGTGGCTGCATCTCTATAGACCAGGGAGGGAAGATGGGTTTCGGTGTAGGAATATAGTTTCTACCTATATGTTGGCAATGAGCTATGATTTGGTTCTGATGAACTTGCCAATCTTCAAATGCTCTCTGTCTAGCATTTTCGTATTCCTGAGAAGCTATAAACCTATGCATTTCTTGCATCTCATTCCCCCCTCCTACATTACCTTGCTGCTGGTTTCTCTCCACCTGTGGATGTCTACCATGGTATCGTACTGCGGCGTTATTTCGCCTTTTCAAAACTTTCGTACCATGGTATACATTTAAACCTATAGTATCGCGGGGTTCTGGTTCTTCTACTAATAATCCCCCCCGACTTGTATCCACACCGAGATATTCACCAATCAAAGTAATAAAAATACCACCTCCTATTATGCTATGCGGTCGCATCCCCCGAACCATAGCTGATAAATAATAACCCACACAATATGGTATACTTACAGCGCTTTGTGGGTCTCGAATACACATATGGTAAAACAAATCCTGTTCATTTACCTTTTCCTTGTTTTTACCCCTTTGTGTAATCGAATTAGCTAAAAACCTATGTATCACTCTTAATTCGGCTCTATCTATATCCAAATAAGAGTAATTTCCCCCTTTGAAACGGTGATGGCTTGTCATTTGACTCCACACACCGTGTGTATCAAAATTTTCATCTATCTTTCTACCGTTTAGTATCAATCCTCTACAATCGGCAGACGCTAACTCCTCAGGCGTATATATACGTAAAGCCTGAGCCATGTCCAGTAAAGACATGTGGCGCATCGAACCGCCTAACAAAAATCTAATAAAAGAACGATCGGTTAAACTAGCTACCCGATCATTCAACTCTATACTACATAACAATTCTTCACACCATACTTTATATACAGGTCTACGTATGGTGAATAAATGTACCCAGTCATTAAAAGAAGAATTACCATACCTCTGTACAAGTAATTCCCTAATTGGCCCGGCCAATTCTACAGCTTCTAAGGGTCCCCATTCTATGACCCTTGGTACCTCAACAACCTTAGAATGAAGAGTATGCAAACCCCGTTGATATTTTGGATAATCTATCCAAAGTCTGTCAAATCTCAGGTTCGGGTGCAACTCTTCCAAGTGCATATCGGAAAAGGTCATGACTGGATGAGGTATATCCTGCTTGTAGTAGTTATCCACCTCCTATTGTTCCAAATTCTCAGCAGGAGCATTGCGGGCTTGGGATGAAGATTCACCCCTTTCATTCTGCAAAACACATCAAACACAATTTTTGTGCATCCAAATATGCATTAGTGTCAGCAAAATCATCAATCAAAATAATTACAATGACATTATCAATTTATATCAAACTTAAGCTCATTTTCACATTTTTATCAAATCTACACTTTTTCAAATAAGCATATACGAAAATGTTCGCCAAGTTCATAAGCATTCAACTCAAATAACATGTCAAAATAATCATTACTAGCAATTAAACAAGTCTCAAATGGCATTATCTTTCAAAAATCAAGTTCATGAATTTTAGACTTGAAAAAGTCCACTTTAATTCTCAAAATCATGTTTAGGCTCAAAGTTTGGATCATTTAACTACCTAGACATGTTACACTACTCAATTTAGCAACAATTCATGACAAAAATCGGCCATAACCTGTTTATATCAAAAAGCCCCAAATTTGCTCAAGAACACAAACCCTAGATTACTCAAAATTTGAAGTTTAAGGCTTCTAATCATGTTAAACAGCATCAATCTAGGTTATACAAGCATAATACATAAACAATTTAAGCCTAATTACACTAAAAAGCATCAAAATCAAATTGGGGAAAAAAATTGCTCAAGAACATCAAATTTTGAATTAAATGGTGTTTAGGTGTAGAAATTTACCGTTTTTCTTGAGTAATTCTTAAATAGCATCCTTCTCAACATGATTTTAGCAAAAGATTTGGTGATTAACGGTTAAAAATTGTGATTTTTGGGGTGTTTTTGGGTGGTTTTTCGGAGTTTTTTCGCTGTTATTTTTCGCAGTGTTTGAGTTGTGTGGTGCACTGATCGTTCAGCTCTTTTTATTTTTTTTTCTGATTTTCGGTCCCTCCGCAAGTCGCGGAGATTTAAGCTCCAAACTCCGCGAGTCACGGAGTTTGGTATTTTTTTTTTTTTTATAATCATTAACTTATTAAAACAATTAAGTAATTAATTTAAAAATTTTGTTTCCCTTGTTATTTAGGACGAGGTCGTTTCGGATCGATGTCCTAGTCCGTCCTTCGACAAAATTTTAAAATTTGTCTTTTTGTAGCGATTGTTTTAAAAGCTAAGATTTTTGGGTTTTTTTTTTTCAATGTTTTTGGCATACTCTAATTCAATAAGATTAAAAATAATGATAATAAAAGTTCTCGTCCCTCCCTCGGGTAAAGCAATTTCGGTTCAAAGACCTAGTCTTCAACTTACGACGAATTTTAAAAATCATATTCTTAACTTAATGAGATAAAGTAAATTTTTGTTTTTAAATTCACACAACTTAAATATAAAATTCAAAATTATTATTAAAAATTCACACCAAACTTAAAATTTGAAATGCATAAAATTAAAAATATATATTTTAAAAATTCACACCAAACTTAATTTAAAAATTCATAAATTCATATCAAACTTATATTAATTTTTCAAATATTTACAATTTTAAATATATTGTTTTTACAAAATTTACAATATTAATTTAAGATTTAAATATTAATTTTAAAAACATGGTAAAAATAAATTTAAAAATCTTTTTGTCTTTTTATCCCACTTTAATCAATCAAATATTATCAAAAATATGCGCCCCTCTTTTCGGTAAAGTAA